>NW_020954619.1:36839526-36868452 GCF_900497805.2 Vombatus ursinus
GAGAGAGAGAGAGAGAGAGAGAGAGAGAGAGAGAGAGAGAGAGAGAGAGAGAGAGAGACTATTTCAATATATTGGTTTTCTTTGTAATCTTATGTATTTGATTTTATGCACTTAACATCTATAGTTATCACCAGACTTGGAAAAGGGGTCCATAATACCCAAAACGGTCAAGAACTCTTTATTTAGCTGGAATGATGAAATCACATGTCTGGAAAAAATGTTAGAGTTAAAAATGGCATAATGGCAAATGCTTTAGCTGGAAAGAACCCTAAGCAAATTCATGTATTAGGGTTTGATTTCTAATTCTCTTGTGAAGGCCAACCATCTGCCAACCTAAGTCGCCATATATTGATGATAGATATCAGTATATGAAAATCTTAGTAAGGCTCAAAATGCAAATGTGAAATGTTAACAGACCCATGAAGGTAAATGCCCATTAAATCTCTTCTCCCAAGTCTGGTAACTATAGCTTCTCAAAGGCTGTACCTAGGTAGCACAAGCTTAGGTAGGTCCTACCAAAGTGGAAAGGTCTTTGGTACTGGCTGGGTAATGAACTGGGTGTGTCTGTTCTTTATGAATTGGTCTAACTAAATATAGAGAGACTAGTCACCAGAGAGCTGGTCACCACTCACAAAGACTTTCTAGTAATGTATAGAGGTAGAATGTAAGTTTCTTGAGGCCAGGGGCGATTTCATTTTTTTGTATCTTTGTAATTCCAGTATATAACACAGTATCTTGCACGTAGTAGGCCCACAGCCTAGAATTCGATTGTATACTGTGTCTATAAAACAACTCACAAGTCCTTGAAATGTTGAAGCATTCATTACTTGAGGACACTAAGAGACACTAATGTGTATTATAAAGATAGAACATTTTATTCAAGTAAATTAGTAATTATAGTTGACAACAGATATGTGACCAACACTCCCAATTAATGAATTTGCTTATTTGTTTTCTCTTTTGGACATATGGCTACGTAGGGCTTTAATCTTTCTACATTCATTCATTCATTCAGTGATAATAGTGATAGGTAACATTTATACATAGTGCTTTAAATTTGTGAAGTACTTTACATATGTTATCTTATTTGATCTTAAGAAAAACTCATGGGGTATTTAGGTACCATTATTACCCTCATTTTACACATGAGGAAACTGAGGCTGAGAGAGGGTAAGAGAAAGCAAGCATGACTTAACTAAGCATGAGTAAAATTAGAACATGGCTAGGGATGAATGTCTTTATAATGAAGGCAGAGAAAAATTTGGTATGTCTATTTAAAGACTATCTCAGCTTACTCTCTTGCTAAATGAGCTATGAATAAAATGTTATGGTACTTGAGAGGAATGGCGGTTGGTTCCGTTTCAGCTGGGTAGATAGGTACACTTCATAGAAGAGGTGGTACCTGGACTTGGCCTAAAGGATGGGTAGGATTTTGATAGGTGTATAACTAAGGAGGGATGCCATTATAGAAAGAGGGAATGGTGTTAGCATATAAATGGAAAAGAATGGGTCTATCCAAGAAAAGAAATAATCCAATTTTGGTAGTTGCATACATTACTATGTTAGCATAATGCTATATAAGATTGAAAAAATAGGTTGGGACAAGATAGTTGAATATCCTTGAACATCAGGCTAAATCAAAGGATTGTGGATTTTATTCTACAGGGAACTATTAAGGTTTTTGAACAGGGAAATGATTTAACCAAAGGCATACTTTAGGAAAGTCAGTGGTGTAGGGGATGGATTGGAAGTGGAAAGAATGGTGAGTCTACATTGCAGCAAGAAGGGTGGAAAAGCAGTGAAAGAAATGGAGGAGTGGTTCTAGGCTAGATTCAGAGGCAGAGGCAGGATAATGATGTAGAGGCAGCATGATAAAAGGAGCACTTAACTTAGAGTCATAGGACCTGAGTTCAAATCCCCACTCTCCACTTACCACTTGTATGACTTTGGACAAAATCATTTAACTTCTCTGGACCTCAGTTTCCTTATCTGTAAAATGAGGGAAGTTCAACTAGATGATTTCTAAGGACTCTTCCAACTCTAAATTTATCATCATATGAATGACTCTTAGCTGAAAGTGCAAAAATCAGCCGCAACAAGAAACACATCCCAAACTATAGCTGAAAAGTTTCATGAACTTGAATGTATATTTGACATTTTCCACTTATTTTTTATGATTCCTTAAAATAAATCACATATAGATTTTCTTATTACAGTCTATGGAATTTTACCTCAAACAGTGAAGTTGTGGTTGGGGTGTGTGTGTGTGTGTGTGTGTGTGTGTGTGTGTGTGTGTGTAATAAGAGAGGGAGAAAATCCTTGAGAGAGGTGAAATTCAGTTTGACCTACACTGCTTACCGGACAGGGGGACAATATGACAGTACCAGAGGTCACAGCCAAACTGCTAACCCAGTCACAAGAACAGCCTGCTGGATAGCCAGCTGCTGTTCCTGGACAAGGAACCATTTCTGCCTGGGTTTCCTGGGGATTCTTGCCTCTAAAAAGAGAAAGTGTACTCTCTCTCTCTCTCTCTCTCTCTCTCTCTCTCTCTCTCTCTCTCTCTGTGACTATGAAAAAAGGCCTTCTTTTCCCCCAGTCAGGATGAGGAATGTGCACACTTTTCAGCCACAAGAAATGCTACTGCATTTATGAGATTGGAAGCTACAGGCTTTTCTTTTATTGGTATTTGATTCAGCTTCCTTTTGGGCAAGGGCTCTTCCTCAGTTAATCCATACACAGAATAAAAATTGGTTTTCAGGATATTAGGATGTTACATTTGGCTCCTGCATCAAAAGAGAGTGTGGTACAGTGGGAAGAATCCTGGTTTTGAAGCCAGAATACCTGGGTTTGGGTCTAGCCTCTGGTGATAGGTATGTGACTGTGGGCCAGTTGTTTCACCTCAGTTTCCTCATCTGTAAACTACAGGTAATATAGCTGGGTGCTGCATTTGGAGTCAGAAAAACCTGATTGGAAATCTGGCTTCAGATACTTATTAGCCATGTAAGCCTTGGTAAGTCATTTAACCTCTCTTTGCCTTAGTTTCCTCATCTGTAAAAATGGGAATAACGTCTCCCTCACAGGGTTATTGTGAGGATAAAATGAGACAATATTTGTAAAGTGCTTTGCAAACCTTAAAGTGCTATGTAAGTGTTAGCTATTATCGTTATTACTATTATTACCTGAATTAGTTACTGCAAAGAGTTGTTGTAACGAAAGCAGTTATAGATATATGAGGTATATTAACAGCAGAAGATTTTATTCAATAAAAAGTAATTTTATTAAACAGTTAAGATATAATTATTGGCAATTTAACATTATCAAAACTTGGAGAAGCCTAAGAGACCATCTACTCCAACCCCTTTATTTTACAAATAAGGAAACTGAGGCTCACTGAATCAGATAAAATACTGAAATGTTTAATTGAATATGCTCAGGTATGTACTTTCAATAGTGGATGTTAACTTGCTGACTGCTTTTGGTCATGCTGTGAGGGTGTGTGTGTGGATGGGGGGGCGTTGTGTGGTGGGAGTTCTGGGCCTCTAAGAAGGAGGGATAGCTAGTACAGTGGATATACAATGATCTTGGCAGGCTAGAAGAATAGACCAAATCATCTAGGAAGTTCAAATTTAGTAGTGATAAATGAGAAATTTCCCTTTAACTGTTAAGTTTAGCCTTGGTTTAAAAAAATCAGTCTCACAAGTATAAGATAGGGAAATCATGGTCAGACAGCACTTCATAATCAAAAAAAAAAAAAAAGATTTGGGTGTCTCAGTAGACCTTCAGCTCAGTATAAGTCAGCAGTATCATAAGGCAGCCAAGACAGCTAATCTGACCTTGGATTCCACAGTGTCCAACAGTAAGGAGGTAATAATCCTATTATACTCTGGTAGGACCACATCAATAGTATTTTGTTCTGTTCTGGGCATGAAAATGATGAGCTGGATACTCTTCTCTATAAGAAGGGTAACTCACAAAGATGAAATACCTTGAGTTTATGCCATTTGCATATGTGCTGAAGGAACTGGACATGTTGAGCCTGCAGAAAAGAAGATTTAGGGGAGATAGAGCTATCTTCAAGGATTATAAGGCTTGGCTGCCATGTTGAAAAGGTATTGGAATTGTGCTGCCTTGGGACCCAGTGGGACGTTGAAGGGGCTAACTCCGGAGGTAGTGGGTTCCCTTTCACCAGAGATCTTCAAGCACAGGTGCATTGTAGAGGATTCAGGACTTGTGCAGGTATAGTTTGGAGTAAATAATAATAGTAATAATAGCTGACATTTCCATAGTGCCTTCTATGTGCAAGATACTACTATGCCAAGTATTTGACAAATAATAACTCATTTGATCTTCACCTCAACATCTCTGAGAGGTAGATGCTATTATTATTCCAATTTTATAGATGAAGAAACTGAGGGAAACAAAGGCTGTGATTTACCAAATGTCACACAGCTGATAAGTGTCTGAGGTTGGATTTGAACTCTTCAGGTCTTTCTGACTCTACGTCCAGCACACTATCCACTATGCTACCTAGGTGACTACTGAGTTCCCTGCCAAACATGAGATTCTGTAATTCTGCTCAAAAATCTCTCTCAAGTACGATTCTACCAACTTTGATTTTTTTTCATCATCATGAATCTTTTTTGAAATTCAAAATCTCCTAGGCAGGGTTGGTCTGCTGGATCACACCTCAATGTGAATTTTTTTTAATCATGCCTTTTGTTCTTAACATCTAGCTTAAAAATCCCAGCACTGAGGTAATTTAAGCTGTGATGGAGGAAAAGGTTAATATTGGTACATAGGGCAGAAGTCTTTAGACAGCCAGAGGGAAGCATAACAAAATTAACAAATCAGTGCATGCATTTATTAAGTGCCTACTATGTGTTAGGCACTGTGTTAAGTGCTGAAGATACAAAGACAAAAATGAAAGTTTCAGTTAGGTAATTTACTGGGTGCCTATGGGCATGGGAGAGAGGATGCCAGGAAACTAGACAAATCTCACCTAAGTTGAACTTTGCAGTTTTATTTGAAGACTTGGGACAAATGTTCAACCTACCACTGAAAATCATCTCACTTGCCTGGATTCTGTAAATGTAGGATCTAGTGACCTCATCAATGCCACCTGTTTTGTGACCTTAGGGAAGCCTTTCACATCTTGGTGCTACAGCAACTTCACCTGTCAAAATACGATAGTAAAACCTATCTTCTATTTACCTCGCAGGGAAATTTGGGGGATCAAAAGAGATGGTAAGCAAGCATGGAAGCATTTGTATGAAAAAGTCCCGGGTGAACAGAAGATTGTAGTAGCACCATTAACCACTGTTTCAAAAGCATTAACACCCTGAGGTTGAATGGCAAACAACTTTATAAAAGATACTTGAAGAAAATTTCCTTTGAGAATAGTGTTTTAAACCATTCCTCCAACATTTATAGAATTTTAGGCAATTTATGGACTATGGTCTAGAAGGGATCCTTAAGGATCATCTAATTTGGCCTCATGAGAAAACCATGGTGCAGAGAAATGAAGGGACTTGATGAAGATCACACAATTTGTTGGTGGTAGAGCTGAGACTACAACCTAGTGGGGTCTCCTTATTTTTTTCTATTACATTAACTTTAATAATGTAGCTTTATATATCTTTTATAATTGATAGATTACTTTTTTTCACAACAATTCTCTTTGTTAAGTAGTGGAAGCATTATTATCATCATTTTCCAAATCAATTAATGAATCAAAATGCATTTAGTGTCTAGTCTGTATTATGTATTTTGGTAGGCGTTAGCGATAAAAAGACAAAAATGAAACAGACCTTTCTCTCAAAAAATTAATTCTCCAGGGCACACAATACCTATACATATAAGTAATTGAAATGCACAATAATTTTTTGGGGGACGGTGGGGTGCCACCAGCACCTGAAGGGATGGGGGGAAATAATCATGCAAGAAGGCAGAACTCAAGCTCCATTTGAAGTTAAGTTTGGAATCCTGAGAGGGAGAAGTGAAAATGAAATGTGTTCCAGACATAAGGGACAACTTGTGCAAAGGTATGGGGATGGGAAATAGATTGTCATATTTGAGGAACAGCAGGTAGGTGGGCTTGGACAGAATGGAGAGTGTATGAAGGGGAGAAATGTTTAATAAGCCTGAAAAAAGGTAAACTGGAGCCAGATTATGAGGGGCTTTAAATATTAAACAGAAGTCTTTGCATTTTATCCTAGAGGCAATAGGCACCCAGTGGAATTTCTTCAGCATAGGAGTAACTTGGTCAGTCAGACCTGTGCTTTAACAAACTGAGGCTCAGAGCACTTACATGACTTATCCATGGTTACCCATTGCCTCAAAGAGCCTGAATTTGAATCTGGGTCTTTTGACTCCAGCTCCAAAGATTTTTCTATTATCTTGAGCTGCCTCACTAACTGTTTTTCATTGATAAATGATCCTTATCAGTTCCTAAGAGAGCTAACCACTTAGGAGCAACTGGTTTTTAGTGATTTTAAGGGAATCCTTGTTTTAAGCCCCACATCTATCATTGAAGAAATTTAATACCTTAAAACTCGATCTGACGCCTGGTTGGATTTTGACACATCACAGCTCTGATGTTTTTCTTGAGCTTTTGCCAGTTTTTCCGCTGCAGCAATAGGGCATCCAGAGAGGCTACAATTATAGAAAGGGGATTTAATTGTTTTGTTTCAGTTTCACAACATACCAATCCAATTGCCACCTTCCACCTTCTCCTGGGCCAGTCCCACGGGGTGCTGACTGAAATGTGAAAGAAATGTCCAGGTGGTCAAAGATGTTTCTTCCCTCTAGAGCTTGACTTAGGGAGGGAGGTTATATATTTCTTGCTTGCTCATTTGTTAGTGAAATGGTTAACACTGCTGATTTTGTTTCTAATCTATGAGATTGCTGCTCACATGTGTGAACATTTAATAAGTAGATATTATTGGAGGGCAAAGATGACCTCAATGCATCTGAATTGGATGTGTCCAAAAAACATTTTTCTTCCTAATCGAGATAACATGAAATGAAGTTAAAATAGAATTTTTAATTCCAATTCTATTCCATGATACTCAACAATTTTGGAAATGAGACCATAACAGGGGCTCTTCGGGAACAAATTTCCAAGTTTCCCAAGTGTGGAAACAAATGAGCTGGTACCAGCAGATGGAGCTCTTAGTTGAAATTGTAAAAATCTGTCAGCTGGTACTAGAAACAATTCTTTTGCTTGTCATCATAGTCTGTTGTATGCGTTTCTGGCCAAATCTCTTTAGAGATTCCATTCCAGATGAATGGAAATAAAAGTGGTGGGGGGATATGAGATTGACGTTCAGTTGCCACCAAGCCTCGATAATTAGAGGCACCTTGTTTGCATGACTGGCATTTTGGGTCTTAAAATGTGTCCTCTTCATTTGAGCTCATTCTGTGTGATATTTGGGTGCCTGAGTTATATGCTGAAACTTTTTAGGTATGTTATCATGCTATGCAAATATGAAGGAAAGGATATTGTCAGCCTCACCACGTGAACTTTAAATACAAGAGCTACACTGCACATTGACATGAGAACATGGGAGGGGACACTGGCAAGGACCTAGACATGGTCAAATCCAACCCTCTCATTTATGGTTAGGATCTTGCCCAGCATCACACGGGTAGCAAATGAAGGAGCTGGAGTTGAATTTAGGTCCTTTGCAGTCAAATGCTGTGTTCTTTCACTCAGCCTCTCTAGGTTTCTGCTTCAGAAATATTTATTTTGGCAAACCTCTGATAGTCTGGGTTCTGGGTTATATAAACTCAGGCCACATAACCAAAGCAATACAGATGGGCAAACACAAATGAAAGCAAAGAAAAACTTTTAGCAGGACTCTTCATTTATGAAAAGCTCATAATCCTGTGTGATATCAGGGAAATCTGGGACCATTCATTAGTGGGAAATTCTTCTAGGGTCTGCTTAGCCTCTGATATAAAGGCAGTTTACATAAAGTGGTTGTTAGGAATGATTTAGAAATACATAGAAAGTCTGACTAGGACAAGAAACAAAACCAGAATTTGTGTAGGAGAAAAATGTTGAACTTGTTTTAAGTTTTGTTTTGTTTTGAAATAAGGCTCCAGGAAAAAATGCTGGGTTTTTTGGCATTCATTAACTGAACCTCTTCATGAATTAGTATTTCTATACATTTATAGGACAGTGATAAATTATGTACAGAATAATGATCTTGAAGGTCTGAGGATAATGAAATGCTTTCTGAATCATACAACAAAGATTGCATTATGTTTGGTATGATTTTGTGTATTTTATTATATGTTAAATATTTTGAAAACTAGAAATATAGGCATTAAATATGGCAACTGTCCACTAACCAGAAACTCTTTCCTCACACCAGGCTGTTTGAGACAATACAACAATTCAATACAAGTAACATTTATTAAGCACCTACTGTTTGTGGAGACTTGTATTCTTTACTGCAGGTGATACATAGTTTAGATAAAACATGACCACTGCTCTCAAGGAGCTTACGCTCTAAGAGGGGTTGGAACACTGGTTTAACTAACTGGTTTAACTGGTAAATATTCATATAACAGCCTCTCAGGTATGGGTTCTGGCATCAGTTTAATTTCATTCTTTGATAAATCATCCTGAAAATGGAATGAACCGTGCATTCCTCAAAACTCAAGTTTTCATTAACAAATTCCAGGTAGCAAGCTGCCGAAGCTGAGTGGGGGGAGGGAAACTTCAGAAAAATCTCTCAGTGCAGAGGGAGTGAGCTAAAAAGTATCAGATGTCTTCCACGGTGGACAAATGCAAAAGAATTAATCCAGTGGAAAAGAATCCGAATTATACTTGTAAGATAATTGGATCTGAGCTATCAGATGGAACCTGAGGAAGGGATACAGACTACTCAACCCAACCTGCAAAAAGAGGGAACATATGCATTTGTCTTCCCCATGCAATATGGGAACATACTCTTAATTCTTTATAAACAGCACACTAAGGACCATCTGTCACCTTCTGTAAGATGGAGAAGTGCCTTAGGAAGCACGCATCCTTGGAAGGGTTCACCAGGAATGCTGCCATTGGGAAGCTTTTATCCCTTTAACATCAAGTCCCAGAATGCTTTGCTTACCTTCGATGAGAGTTCCTGTTGCTATTTACGTGCCCGCGCCCTGTGCAGCCCGGTGTAGGACACTTGAGAACATTTTCATGCATGGCAAGAACTTGACAAGAAGAGGTAGAGAAAACAGTCAAGTATTAAAACATAGAAACACTTAGAATACAAGAATATGTAATCATTATAGCAAGAGGCTGGGTTAGTTTACAATAGACATTCCTTCAAGTACTGGTGATGGGCATGGTCAGAAAAACACAGGAAGGGAAGAGAGAGAGAATTTCTGATCTCATTCTAATTGGCATGCAGAGCAGAGGAGCACAAGGAGAGTTATGGAGGATAGAGAATGCAATAATTAATTTGTCTGTAGTGTCACAGTGAAGCAAGAGACTACCAATATATTTTTCATACATTAGTACTAAATATTGATTAGCCACAGAACAACATGTAGATTGGTAATATTTCTCAAACATCCTTAGGGTTTTCAATCCCAGCATATTACAAAAGGTTGGGAAATGGGGGAAGGGACAGCAGGAGGACACCTTATTGTATAAATCAAATCAACTTATAATAATGACTTTTTCAGAATTAAATCTTGTTTTGTTCCTTAAATATTATTATGAAGAGCTGAACAAATTATGTGAAAAATCATGTCATCATGTAAAATTAACAAGCAAGAGCTTTAATGATGATAATAAGTTGTTTTTCAAATAGGAAAATGATGTTCTTAACTCTCTATCTGTGTAAGTGGTTTGCTTGATGGAAATGGATTTATATGGATCTATCTACACTCTTTTGCCAATTTTTTATTACTAGCAGAACTCATTTGTTAAAGCACAGGTTGGGTGCAATCTGGTGAGGGCAAAGAGTACAAGAATCTTATTCCTTTGTGAATTGGCCTCATTGGATGATTGAAAAAAATAGCATTTATATAGCACTTTAAAGTTTGCAAAGCAATTTACATACATTATTTCATTTGAGCCTCACAACAACCCTGTGAGGTAGGCACTACTGGTACCATTAATCTTCATTTTACAGATGAGGAAACTGAGGCTCGTGGACTTAACGACTGGTCTATGGTGACAGAGAGGTGGAATTTGAGCCCAAGCTTTCTGACTCCATGTCATTTAGTAGTTGGCTTAAAAAACCAGGACGTTTAAAAATACAGAATAGTATTCTGAAGCCCTTCCTTCAAGTAAAAACATGCTTATGGTATCTACATTTACAATCTGACCAGGACCACTGAAGCACTGATATGGATGTTGGCCTAAATTATCCTATGATTACAACCATTTTCCCCCTTAAATTATCCATATTCAATTCTCCTTTCACATTGTATACCTAGAAGTGATTTGGAGGGCATTCTAAAAGAGTCACAACAGAGATGCATGTCTCATTTTGGTGAAATGATGAAGCAAGCCTGCTTAGAAATGGAAACGGGGGCCAAATCACTTCCAGAAAGGGCTTCCACTGTTAATTTTTTTATATTATGAAGAACCACATATTAGCAAGTGCTCAGCAACAGTTGTATTTTTTAAAAAATTAGTGACCCAGGACAAATAGCATTATTTAACATTCATTAAGCTGGCTAGAGTTGAGCAGGATAGGTTTAAGATACATTTTTAGACTAATGATATCATGTCAGTTTTTTGCTACTTATATTAGATTTCAGGTGTTATCACTTGACCTGTGGTAAAGTGGACTAAATCCACATAATATTGAGCTATTATGCCATGACAGAGTACAAAGTTTACTGTACTTAGAATTTTCTCATGAAGCTTTAAAGTGTGGTGATTTTTTGAGGTTCAGTCAGCAACTTATTTTTTACTTTAGAAACAGGAACTGGACCTGTGATTTAATTAGTTTAGAGAAGTCATGAGAAAACTCCTTCTTTCTCTAACTTTCTTTTATGTGTTGTTTCCCCCCCCCAATTAGAATGTAAGAACTCACTGAAAGGTGTGACTGCCTAATTTTTTTCAATCCCTTCCTTAATACTTAGCACACTGTTTGGAATATAGTGCTTAATCAATGCTTTTTCTTTCATTTATTCATTTGTTCATTCATTCATTCATTCATTCATTCATTCATTCATTCAAATCAATGCCGGTCAGCACCTTCCCAGCAACTTAGTTTTAGAGAGCTGCCCAGAGTACTGTGAAATTAAGTGACTTGGTCACAGTCACACAGACAGTTTATGTTAAGAGGTGGTACTTGAAGGCAGATCTTTCTGTCTTTGAGGCCAACATTCTATCCACTACTTGCTGGTTTTATCTTTTACTTTAAAGGGAAATTAAAAAAATACATGCCCTCAAAGAAAAGTATAGAGAGATTAATTTTTATCTAGAATCATAGAATTCTGGAATTGGAAGGAACCTTGGAAACCATCTAAATAGTCTAGTTACCCTCATGTGGCTTGCTCAAGGTCTCTTATCTACTTAGAAACAGAGCCAGGATCAGAAAGGTGATTGTTTGATCCAAATTCTGCTTTTCATCCAAGTTCATTGCCTGCTGTTTTAGCCCCTTAAAATAATGTTATCTACTCTTCTGACACATAGTTAGGGATGCTCAAAGAATATTAGAGCTGGAACAGACCCTAGAAACCATCTAGTCCAATCACTTCACTTTGCAGAGGGTGATCCAGAGTTCCAGGGTGGGTGACTTGCCCAAGGTCACACAGCTTTCACATAGAGGTGTTAGGACTTGACCACAAGTGTCCTGACACTTGAGTCCCATTATCTTTATGCCCAGGGGCATTCTTAAAACACATTTCACAAGTTGGACACAAGAACTATTTGTTCACTAACACTTTTGGCAATCACAGGCAAGACAAATGTTCAAAAATGAGATTCTACTGTCATGTACAATTTCTTCTAAAATGCTTACATGAAACATGAGTCAAAACTTTCAGCACAACACTGGAGCTAAACCTGTGTTTCCAGGTCTTGAACATTGACAAGGGAGCACAGTGTAGTTTACAAATTTCCCTCTAGTCTCTAGTTCTCTAGTGCCACTTGTGCCTTCTCTGTTTTAATGGAAGGTACCCTGAAGACCACTCTAAAAAGAGAAGCCATATATTCAACACACCACACTTGGAAGTTAGTTCTTGATCCCTCCTCCCTCCTCCCCTACTACATATAGTGGTAAAGATTTTTATGCCAGGGGAATGACAGTGTCTCAAAACATACTTTCATTCAGAAATATTGTCAGCTTAGGCTCAAAGTCAAGCCCTCTGTTTCCTGGAGCCAATTCTGAAGCTGCCAAAGCAGGTTAACTATTTTTAAGCAATCCATTTTAATTGTATTCAAAATGGGCAGGCAGTTTCAGTGTAAGAAAGGGGAGAAGTTGGACATTACCATCATTACGTATTAAAAGATATGATATTTTTCTTGAGATTTATTCCACATGGTTCAAACTTAATTAATTATGATTTGTTTCCAAAATCAGAAACAAAGACTAAAACATATTTCTGACCATCACTCCCTTATATGCACTATTTTCTCTTATTAGAATATAAACTCTTCGAGGGCAGGGACAGTCTTTCTTTTTTGTATTTATATCCCCAGTGCTTAGCATAATGCCTGGCATAGAATAAATATTCAATAAATGCATTTTCATTAATTTTTGACTTAAATTTGTACTGTGGTAGAAATTATGGAATAAATATTACATGGAACAGACATTACACATGAAAATACAGTACAACCTCATATATAAGCACTGACCAGGGCCACATACAAAAATCCAAGTAACTCAAGAAATTTCTCAGGGCCCTTCTCCCATATGCACATAGGGTTGGAGAGGACCTCCCAGCAGAGACAAGACTTAAGAGCTCATGCATTAGGATGTCTCCCTGTAGACAGATAACACCATGGTAGAGAATGCTACATCCCATTAGAGGGAATCACAATCTATATAGGCTGGATGAGTTGGAGGTTTAGATAGGTAGGGAACCGGATAAACGAGGTTGCACTGTGAAGTGAGATGGGAATGAAGAAAAGATAAAAAGAGGGATGGCAAAAGACAGATTTGTAAGAGCTCTTATTCACACTTGGTATCCGTGAAACATGGACTTACTCTCTGGAGGAACCCTATCTTTGTGAGGACATCCGGATAAACTGCGATGATGAGGATAAAGCCCCGTTACATGGCCAGTTCCATCACAGCCTGGGGTTGGACACTTGCTCTCTTTCTTTTCTGTTCTTGAGGGATCTACAAGTGACAACAAGTGTCAAATGAACGCATTTTACTGATTTAAGAGAAATGTGGTTAACTGACAATGTGACATAACATTGAAACACTACCAGTGTTCAGGTTCTAGACCATGGATTGGGTTATCAAGCGTTGACTCTCTATAACTGATTATTTTGAGTGATACATTTGACTCCTTGTATATCTGAAACTGGCGTAGTAATGAGTGACATCACAATGGGGTTCTACTCTCCAAAGAAATGCAGAATATTCCAAACCTACATTTTGCTTGGCACATTTTTTCTTTGTGTTTTATGTGTTAAGCAGTGTTGCTTAAAGGAACATTGCAGAAATGATGATGGAACATGGCCTTCTTAGAGAACACCTCCTCCCTCCCCCTTTAGCATGGTCAATGATCAATTTTTTTTCAAGTATAGACTAAAAAGTGTAAGGTCATACAAAACACTTTTGCAGGATTTCCCCTGCATTGGATGCTACTGCCAAATGTACTGAAAGATGCAAATTTACTATTGTTGAAGTTTATTCTCTTGAGGTTAAGAGACTCAGCTCCTTAGCATACCAATTCAGCCTCTCACTGAAAATGAATTATACTTTCAGAAGGCACTGTAAGCATGTGACAAAAAGGTGGAAATTCCATCTGATAAATACTTTGGGCAATCAAAAGTATTTCAGAAGTCACTGCGGTAATCCCTTGTTCTGACTTCTTAGGTCTTTACTGTGATACTGGAGGAATGATTTGGTAATGCTGTAGATGTATTCATAGTTTTAAGGGGGGTATTGGCTTTTTATAGTCTCATTGGTTTCTCTGTAATACTAGCTTAGACATTTGGTCAAAAACTTAGTATTGAATTCCATAAAGGAAATGGAATTGCTATTGAAAAATTTCCCAACATCAAATCCTTCTTTGTAAATGCTTCTAAAGTGCAGCTCACACAGAAGAGTTTTTCTCAAACAGTTTTCTCAAAGTACATTTTATAGATCTCTTGCTAGTTACTGAAAACCAATTGCCAAGGTCACCAAATAAGCCAGATTTTCCTATAGTTTGGATGTTAAAATTGTGGTCTATGGGAAGATCCAATTAAAATTCCTTAATGCTCTTTGAGGCTAGGTTATTTTTGTATATTGTGGTGTAGGATTCATACTATTTTACTTCTACCATCTCCTCCCAATGTAGTTTAATATTTGTTGGCTAATTTTTGCCTTCTTTCATCTTAATTTATTCATGCTAAATCCCATTTGCCAAAGAACCCAGGAGCTACTGATCCTTTTTATGGTCTTAGAAAGTAGATTTTCAGCTATTGTATAATAAATATCCCTATCTTTTAATTTATTTACTTTGTGGGTGCTGGAATTTTTTCAAATGACATTCGTTTGGTAAAACTTTGTCACAATTGTCGTGTACTTTGCTGTCATCATTTATGGTTTATAACCCAATGACAAACTAGAAATTTATGTATTTTGTATTTTAAAATTGAATGTTTCATTTGTGTATCTTTTATGCATACCACTGAAGCATCTCTATTGAACTTCTCTCTCCATTTCCCATCTCTTAATAAATAAAACATTTTTGCATTAAAAGAAAGTGCTATGGAATAACTGTAAACATTGAATTGATGCAAAGACACAAGTATTGATGACACAGTAACAGACTCAGAAGATATTACTGATTTTCCTAAGTCCTATAACATAGGCAAGTCATGAGATGATAACGGCCCTGAATAAATGGATGAATTGGTCTTGTTTAAGAAATTGGCTAATGCCCACCAAAGTGTATTCTTCCAAACAATTCTATAGTGTTCTGAAAGTATGCCCATACATGAAATAAAATCACATGGCCATAAACCATTTCATTTATTGGAAGACAAAAGGGGCATAGTCTCCTCTCGATGCATGAATGTTGGCTGGATTTGGAAAGTTCTTCCTGTCTTCACCCCTTGCTTTAACCATCACAATATAGTAATTCTATCTGCCTTTCCCTTCACTTATCTCCCCCCAACGCAAAGTCCATTCTGAATAAACTCTGTCTTATATAAAAAAGTGTGTATACTGCATTTGGTTAGCACTTCTTCTAATATCAGTTTTGTGATTCCGACCTTCCATTCTGTTATCAAAACTTTGTAATTCTAATTTTGATAGATCCTAACAGTTTTGGAAATTTGTGTTGAATAAGTCTAAAGCATATAGGTAATACAAGTATAACATTAATTACATACCATGACGATCTAGGTTTTGCCTTTAATAAAGAGCAAACATGTAGTTAGAAATAAAGACTTTTAAAAAATCTACTGTCTGTATCATTGTGGGAATCTGTCAAATGGTGATGATAAAATGATAGTTATCATATCTTTATAAAGAAGAAAAGCAAACAAATAAGAATAACAAAAACATATATCCCTTTAGACTACCCCCAATTAATAGAGAAATTAACTCTAACCCTGCTTGGCTTGGTTTCTTTTCTTTGAAGGATACAACATATACTTGTGGGCATCTTCAAAAGAAACTTGGGAGACAGTGAACAGGATTATATAAAGACTTAACTTTAAAAATCTATCAGAGAGAAAGAATTTGAAGAGGCTGAGGGAAGGTAAGGAGTCATGGCTTCCTCTATCATTTTAAAAGTCCACGTTAGTCTGGTGTTTTTGTCAGTATAGCAAGTCTGAGGAGGAAAGAAATCACATTTCTTGCCCCTCTCCTGCTTAGTTTAAGGAGATAAGATATTTATATTGCACATCTCCAAGTAGAATTCAGTGAATGCTGCCGCTGCTGTTAAAGGGCCTACAGTAGCAACAATAGCAGAAAACCAAAGAAGCTGGAGCAACATAGGATTTGTAAAACAGTAAATCTGACTATTTTTTGGATAGAACTAGAGCATCTCAGAACTGAAAGGGAGTCTTCTCTGCAGGAATGTCCTCTATAATGCCCCAAGAAGTGGTCATCCAAATTCTCCTTGAAGATCCTCAGTGAGAAAGAACCCTCTACTTCCCAAGAAGATCCATTCCCTTTTTAGAGAGCTCTAATTGCTATGAAGCATTTCCTTTAAAAAGACCCTAAATCTGTTTTTGCAACTTCTCCCCATGGCTTCTAGTTCTGCCCTCTGGTGTCAGTGTACTTACTACAACACTGATCAGAGCCTATATTCTTACTATATAATGTTCATTAACTAAAATATGCCTACATGATGCACCGGTCTAACTGGGCAATTATACGGGAGTAAAATACCGTAAGTTGCAAGCCATGTTTATTTTCTGTGTGACTGAAAAAAGGTTCTATAATTCTTAATTAAATGCTTCTAATATATAATGTCAGGATAGTTTATTTATAGTGGTAGCATTATGCTTTTATTATACTTGAAACATATATGGTATAATGCTTATTCTTTAACCCTCCTCCAGTAAAATTTTAATCTTTATTCTTCCACAAGGAAGAATTTTTTATTTTATTTAAAAAATATGCTAACACCCATAATACACAGCACAACTCATGACCACCTGTATATTGGAACAGTAGAATAGTTTCCAAGAATAATAAATGCTTGTTGAAGAGGCCTTCTTGAAACAACTGTCAGAATTTATGCAGCCAATATCTCAAGAACCCTATAGTCAGCTAGTAGGGTATTTAGATGTCTATTTTCTAAAGGTAAAAAGGCTGACTTGGGCCTCAGCCTTATGAATGCCCAAATTGTCACCATTTGGTGACATGCATTACCAGAATCGTGCATACATTGAGAGGAGAATATACACCTATGTCCCTTGGGGAGAAAAAATGAATAATTTTTACTTTGTGATTCAAAATAATGCAACAACCGCCTTTATAATCCAGATTCTTAAATTAGCTGTTCTGAGACAAAGTAAGGCTATTAGTAATTACATTTTAAATTGCCTGAAGATAGAAAAAAACCAACACTTTTCATGGTAAACATGAAGCAAATCATTCAAGTTGAAACCATACCTGTAGAATACTTATATAATTGCAAAGTGTTAAAAGCACACATACACATAAATATGTATATATATATACATATATACATTAACTATTTATCCCTGTACACATATGCATATATCCTCATTTAAATAAATGAAAACACATTTAAAAAGTAACCCATTACACATATTTTTAGTGTGTGGGGTTGGATTATACTTAAGAAAATCACCTTAACAATTTCCACAATGGAATAGAATCAGTGAAGTGGAATGAATATAGGAAAGAAATTGCTATTGATCTCAGCCCAGGCCACACCATGCCTTGCATAGCAAATGGCTTCCATTACCTTACTATCTTAAGATAATTAATGTGCAGTCACTGCCCTTATCTTATGTTATCGGTCATTCTGATACTGTTCAATTTCTATCAGGGAACTTAACGTTTTAGATGGCAGAGGCTTCATCAATAACTGTCATTGATGATAATTTTATAAATCATGATGCCACCTACCCAATCCAATCTGTAAAATATGCACTTCATAGCTGATTGACTATTACATAAAGTCTTGCCATTAAATGTAGTGTGTGATTCTTTTTATAACAGTGCCTTTTTATCATAATTTCACTACTGAGTTTATACTCTTTAGTTCAACACTATATTCCAAAAAATTACTATTTTTTCACAGGAAAAATATTGTCATTTGCTTTTATGTGACATTGAAATGATGTGTATATTTCTCATAAAATATTTTATTTGCTTTTATGAAATAAGCATAACAAGCTATTTGAGAACTACATCAAAGGAATACATATTAAATCTTTAACTTACTGTAATGCATGTCCATGTTAAACTATAAAGAAAGAATTTTATTTTTGCTCACGTCATCATGAGACAACATATGTTAGATAAAATTTTACCTTTACCATAGTATGGCTTTTTGACATGGCTGTCACTGGTTTTAGGCTTTCTCTCCTCCCCAGGAAGTTGTCTTGGAGGCTGCTCTTCAAATGACCTCATATTATCCCTTCTGCCAGCTTCCATCGCCATTTTTTCCCTCATGGCTTTTGCTCTCTCTGTTTCCAAAGCAATAGCTTTCTCAAGAAGGGTTAAATTACCCTTGGTCATATCAAATACTTCTTCAGACCTGTCTGAATTAACAGAGGTGGTGTCATCATCTCTTTCGTGACACCCATCCTCCTTTGCACAACTAGCAAAAGTTCTAGATCTGGGACTTAACTGTTCTTCAAGCCTCATTAAGTTCATCATGTCAGAATAATTCCTATCCGGTGTTCTTCCTGGGAAGTCATCTTCTTGCCTGACATGTTGACGGATGTTCATGTTTTGCTGTTGATTTCTTTCCTGTGGGTTTGTCTCACTGAGTTTCCTAGCAAGATCAAAACATTGGTTTCTTAAGCACTCCAAACTGCTGAGACACACCTCCTCATCACTCTCCTCTACCATTTTTTCCATAAGTCCATTGTTCATAGGCTTCCCTAGCATTACAAAGTTCATGTTTCTGTTATCTTGCTGTGATATATTGTCTGCATAATTTCTGTCATTAATGTTCTCTGAAAGCACTACACCATGTCCTTGTGCTAGTAATTTAAGGGAGTCCACGGTTTCCCTAACAACATCACTGTCTAAGTCTAAACTCAGCTCAGTTTTTCGACCCATGTTTTCATTTTTGTCACTATCATCTTCCAGACTATTTGATGTATTGCTGTTCATTTCTGATTCAGTCCTGGCTCGGTATGCTGCATCCTCGGCAATTTTGCCCAGATTTAACAATGACTTGGCCACCAGTTCATCGTAATTATCATACTCGTCATTATTGTTATCGTCTTTTTCTGTGTCTTGCATTATTCGAGTATTGTGACAATTCATTTGATGATCTTCTGCAAAAAAATTAAAAAAGAAAAAAGGAAAGGAGAAGGAAAAAAGCTAGAAGTTGAATTGTAGTTATATTAGCATGGTCAGAAAAGAAACTACAAGTCAAACACTTTATCATAATTCTAGGACCTTTAAGCCACATTTGTGGTTAGGTTTAAATTGCTGACATTAAGAAAATAGATTACTCTAATGAACACAAGGCCATTTTTAATATTTGCTATGTACCATTAATTTCCTTCATTAATCTTATAATAAACAACAAATACTGTAAATATTTTAGACGTAAAATTTTACTTTTCCTTAAATTTCAAGAATAACTTTTCTTTTTTCCTTTATTTGCAACTTAATCAGATTTATAATAATTAATCATATTACTAAACTTTCTAAGAGCCTATGGGTTTTGTTCATTGCCAGCTCTAAAATGGGTGTAAAGTATAATGGTCTTCCAGTGGTTTATTTCCACGGCAATGCTTTCTACATCTCACTGAGGGAAAGACAAGTTCTTAAGGAACTATCCAGAGTTGTACCCTATCATTCACTACCATGATGAATTCTTAGGCTGAATTCAAAGGCTACCAGACCTATGCAGTCATCACAAATTTGATATTACTGAGACATTATTTTTTATGACACAGTGAAGCAAAGGAAGCTTTGAAGAGAAATTTTGGGATGTAAACCAGGTTTCATATGGATCCCACAAGCATTACAAAGTCAGGTGGGAAAGGGACAGGCAAGGAAGTGGATGCTCAGGAAACAAATACCTATGTAGAACAATATAGTTCCAGAGTGTATCCAAATTCCAATAAAATAATAGGATGGCATTTGTGATCTGATATGCAGTTATGTTTTCTTCATGATCTTCATCTTAAGAAAAATTTTGTAAGAAGATAGAATTATTGCATGAGAGTGCCTGCTGGACCATGAATTCACTCATTTCCTCAAAACTATCTGGGAAACTGATTTTTTAAAAATTCAGATCCCAGGACTCAAACAAAATCCTACTATTTTATCTAAAAATTTTTATCATGAAGCAACATCCTTGAAATCATTGTGATCACTAAACATTACATGGTTCAGTTCAATTCAACAAAATATTTATTTGGTGTCAACTATGCTTAGGGGCCAAAACAGCATAGCTGAATGGTTTGGAATCCATCTTTAGTGCCAGGAAAATCTCATTTCAAGTCCTGCCTCTGACTATACCAGCTATGTGACCACAGGTAAGTCACTTAACCTTTCAGTATCGCAGTCAGTTTTCTATGACTTGTAAGTCACTTATAGATTGCTGGTGGAGGAAGTTTTAATAATGTGAGTTACCTATTCTAGTTAAACCACAAATCTGGACTTAAAAAAAGTCATAACCCCTAATGACTATATATTGACCTTCCTTCCGCCTTCTGAAAATTATTTTGATATGGGGAAAGAAAAAAATAGATTCTATAATATTTAAATCTTAAGATTCTTAGAGTTTGGTTCAGTCAAACCATGCACCAAAATCAGGTGTGAACTCTGCTTTTGTTCTCTTAAGTCAAGTACAGAACAAATTTTGTTTATTGGCATGTTTGTGAAATGAGGATTGTTGGCATTAACACTTCCAGTTAGCTGAGGGTTAGTTCATGTTGGTTCCAGTATTCCCTTTGCTCTTCATCCTCAGAACTGTAAATGATGGAATGAACAGTCTCAACACACAAATGAATCACTTCTGTTTGGGAATGAGATTTTTTTACCAGGAAAACAAACAAACAAACAAACCAAAATCAGAAAATTTTATAGTAATCCTGATTACCCAGTGCATTGAGTCTCCAAATCATTTGTCTCATGCACCTCAATTCACACATCCTTCTAAATATGAGTAAATTAAGCTCAATTACTTAGAATTCACAGGGCAAAAGTAGAAATGGCATTTTTCTAGATCATCCTCATCAGTCCTCACCTCTCTCTTAGAGGGGTAAAAATATCCTCCAAGAGCAGTGAGAAGAAATAAAGATGGCCAATGTAGTTATTTAGAAAGGTAGTGAAAGAACTAATCTCAGAAATAAGCTTGTGACATTTACCTAGAGTTTAGAGATGTAGGAGCAGAAGTAGATTGCAATTTTTAAATTTCTGAAACTCTAAAAGTTATATTCTCCTCTCAATTCATGCACTTTAGTTTTGGATGCGTGGGCTGTGGTTTTGGGGTACCCCTTATGTTAAGCAGCTTGTGCCACGTCCATGCAGCATCTCTTGTCTCTCTGCTTTCTGAATTCTTCTCTGATGTAAAGTTGGTGGAGGTTTTTAAGCCCAAAATTACGGTGCCTATAAAGAATCTACAGGAAGAAGGATCTGAAAGATGTGATTCATGATCACTCAAAACACATACACAGTCTTGAAGCATTGGAAAGTTGAGTTAATGGATAAAGTAAAATAATTTTGATTTTTTTTGCCTTCATGTTTCCTTCACAGATCTGAGTTGGATGAGACCTCAGTGGATGTTCCAATTGCTCACAACTTTGTCGAACCAAGTAGAACAAGTCTGAGCCCTATTTCACATCATAGCTTTTCAAATACTTAAAGATAGCTGATATATCCTCCCTCAACCCCCCAAGTGTTCTTTTTCCAGTCTAAGAATCCCTAGTTCCTATATCAGACCTCATATGATATGAATTCAAAGTGCCTCATTATCCTTATTTCCCTTCTCTGGACATTCTCCAGTTGGTATTGCCCTTCCTAAAATATAGTTCTCAGAACTGACTGCAATGTTCTATATGTGGTCGGAACAGGGCAGAGCACAGCAGAGTAATTAACTCCTTATTCCTAGATATCTCCTTTACTAAACTCCAATATTGCAATAGTTTTCCTGGTCCCTCCTCCTTCCATACATATAAGAGAAGAAAAATGATTAGATTAGTAATGTGATGAGAATAGCCCACTCCTCTCCACCTAAAGACAACATCAACAAACACTAAATACTTATTTGATATTTCTATTTGATAAAACTGAAAAATCCATACTTTGAGTAATATAGTTTTCTTCATTTGGGATATACTGCAGGTACTATCTTAGGGCTATCATTCCAGAAATACAGAGTCCAACAAGGTGGTGAACTGATCACATAGCAAGACAAAGGGACTGCAGATAGACCAGCAAGTAAAGCACTCGTACTCGCCTCTTATAAAATAATTAAAAGAAGGACTTTAGCATGTTGACGAGCTCCACTGTGGAAGATTTCTGGAATGACATGAACAAGAACTCCTCAGGATGGGAGAGTGTGGATGGTTTGTGATTTGCACTGATTGAAGCAGTCATGAAAAGTATGCACTCAAGAATCCACTTATGCATTGAACTAATGTTTTAACCTTCTTCCTAACCTTATTCTCCATGGTTGAATCTTTCAATCCCCTAGATTCCAAACTTTGGAATCACCTTTGATTCTGCCACATTATATTATCTACCACCAAAATAAAGTCCAAGTGTTCTTCCTTCATTTCCCCACTGTTGCAATTTTTAACCAGGTGGATTGTCTCCTCCATGGAGCAGCATAAGCTGAGCTCTGTCAGATGTTCTACTTCACTTCTCCCAAAGGAAATAAAAAAATAAATATTAACCAATGCTTTTCAATTAAGCCTCAAAATAATGTAGATAAGAAAAGACGGTAATGAGAGAGAAATGGGTATTTGTCATACAAGTAGTAGACACTGGCCATGTTTTTCAGTATGCCGTCAAAGGATTAGTGCCTGAAAAAAAATAGGTTGACTGTGAAGAAGGCTAGTGATAGGAAAAGAAAAAAATTCATAAAAACTGCAAATGTAAGTCATTCCACTGGCTTGGCTCATCTTCAACTCACAAAAGCTTGATTCCTGCCATCTGAGGGATCATGACTGACAGCAGTTAATATGTGAATGACTGGTGGAGATGACATGCTTGGCTCTAAATCCTTACAGGCTAATAGATTTTCTGAACCTACCTGTATTTAACTATGTCAGAAATACATTTGGTACAAAGTCAGCTCTTAATTATCTGGACTAATGGAGGGGAACAGTCAGTCAGTCAGTCAACAACCAATTACCTACTGATTACCTACTGTGCATCAGGAATAGTCTTCATAGTTCAGAAATTCTTTGTGTTTACTCTGGAATAAACTCAACGGTTTTATTTTCTTTCGGGTGATTTGCCTTCCCCTTTATGTTTTCTGAGGTTAATAATAACTCAAATTTCCATTCCTGAATACATAGGGTCTGAGTAGGATTAAACATTTCTTTGAGGTAAATGCAAACTCTAATTGCTTGTAATCAAAGTTTTATTTTACTCATACTTTTTGGTGTGTTGATTCTTCAACCAAATCATCAGGATATATTTGTAGTGACACAGTACTTAATAAAACAGTGAATGAATTGGTCCAACCAATCTAAAAAAGTTAGAATTATTGGTAAAACTAAAATATTTATACTCCTCAACCCAAAGAGCCCACTGCTAGGCACTTAATGGAAAGAGATCAAAGACAGAAATAAAGATACCATATATGCCAAAATAATCATATCAGCACTTTTGTGACAGCAAAGACCTGGAAACAAAGTGGTTACCCAATAGTTGGGGAATGACCAAACAAATTATGGGGCAAGATAATAATGAAATATTATTGTGTCTTAAGAAATTAGAACTATAAGGAATTCAGAGAAACATAGAATGCTTGTATGAATTGATGTAAAACAAAGCAAAGCAACACCTGGGAAACAATATAAACATGATTACAACAATGGAAATGAAAAAAAGCCCAAATCAATATAGTTAAACTTTATACTATGAAATGATTACCAACCACGCTTGGCTCCAGAGAAGATGAAAAAATGCACATTTCTCCTTTCACTGGAGAAGTGGAGGAATATGGGTGAGTAATGCTGCCTGTGCTTTCACTCATAGTTGATGTATTAATTGGTTTTAACTGTTCTTTGGTCTAAGGGAAGGCTTATTGGGTACAGGTATATATTTAAAAATGAATGTGATGAAAAAGCAAAGGTCATCAATAAAATTAAAAAGAAAAAAGAAAATATAGGTCATCCAAAATGAACTACATCAATTTCCCTTCTTATGATAGCAAAATTTCTTAGTGAACTCATTTTTCTTTATACCCATAAAGGTAGTATAGTACAGTGGGAAGAGCACCGGCCCTTTAGTTTGAAGGTATGAGTTCCAATCTTGCCATTGGCATGTAATACCTATGAGACCATGGGTCAGTCACTTCACCTCCCTGGGATAAGGAGGTTGGATTAGATGGACTCTAAGGTCACAGCTCTTAGTCTATTTTTGGCCTCTATTAAACTTGTGTTCTTAGTCTCAGCCCTTCTCAATTCTAATTCTTTGTTCTATCATTTACTCTCTCTCTTACACTTTTGGTCTTTCTCTTCTATTATTTCTTTCTGTTCTATCTACAAAAGTGCATAGAACTCTGCAGTTTTAAAACACACACACACACACACACACACACACACACACACACACACACACACGTTCACATTCACACTTCCCTAAAAACCTTGATGCCTTGTTATCCAAAGTTAAGACAACAAGCAAGAGGAAGCAGAGGCCCTAAAACAGAGTTAAGTATGAGCTCAGTAGTTGGGGGAAGGGAGGAAATAAGCAATTATCAAGTGCTTTCTATGTCCCAAACATTGTGCTAAGTGCTTATCACTGAGACAGGGTACTGAGACACTTGACTCAAATATTGTTTTAAATGGTTTAATACTTTAATTAAAGGAAACAGGACACGTCAAAGAGGTAGAGTGAAATAGCGTAGGTACACTAATGTGAGAAAATAAAAGAATTAAAGGAAGAAAGTATAGAAAATACTTAAGTAAAAGATTAATGGAAGGACAGAAAGAAGAAACAGTTGAGGAGTTTGTGAAATATGAAAGCCTGGAACAGAGGCACAATATAGTAACTATGGAGGGGTTTCTATCCAGACATCTGTTAAGGCTCTCTCTTTTCCAAATGAGAACAAATAATAGATAATTTCATCCTTCAACACATAGAAAAACCAACAAGGAAAACTTCTGTTCTGGATCTGATTCATTCAAGCAAGGAAGAACTGGTTGTGAGTTGGAAATGATGGAGATCTTGTATATGGAAGGAAAAAAAAGTAACCACTCCCTTAAGAGTTTGTGATAGAAAAGGAGAGGGAAACTGGGCATGGTCTAGAGTGCATTTTTGCTCTGGGAGAGCAGATTTCAAATTGTTCAGAGAAAGAATAGCTAGGATCCCATGGACTAAAATACTACAGAGGAAGTAAGCCTATGAGGGATAGGAAACCCTCAAGAATGAAATTTTTAAGGCATACCACAAAGGGAAATAATTCTGATGCAGAAGGAAAAAAATGGGCCATGCCTGATGAGACTGATATATTTGCACAGAGAATTCACCAATCAAATTAGATTCTAAAAAAACCATACATACATATTCATAGAAGATGGAAGCAAAGGCAGACAAGAAAGGATGAATATAATAGTGAAGGAAAGGCCTGAAAAATAGTGTCAGGAGTGCTGAAGCTTAGAGTGATTGGAAGCTGGGGAAGGAAAGCTAGAGACCACAAGATTATGTTGTTTTTCTTTTTTGTTTGTTTTGTTTTCTTTATTTCTTAGGCAGATTGGAAGAGCACAGAATTGATGATGTTATTTATGGTGGATGCTGTGGTAACAGACCACAGGGAAGGCAAAGCTGCTCAGATCTTACTTTGTTTCTGTTTTCTCTGCCAAGAACACTGACCCACACATTAGAAACGACAGAATAAAATAGTTAAGAGAGTTGATATCCAAGATATGGAGGGGGGAATATATAGCCTAGTTATGTTTGATGACGTCAAGTCAACTAGCTCAGATTAACTATATTTGTTGATTCAGAAAGAATTGGTGGATATGATAGCTGAATGACTATCAGTGCTATTTGAATGACCGTAGAGAAAGGGAGAGTTATCATGGGAATGGAAATGAAAAAAAATAATACTTTCTGTGAAAGGTAAAGTAAAGGTAAAGATTAGCATCTACAAAATATAGGCTAGTGAGCTTGATTTTATTTCCTAGGAAAATTCTAGATTGGATCATTAACAATGTGGTCAGTGAACATTTAGGAAAGCAAATTGTGATTATAAAGAACCATCATAGCTTTAATCAAGAGTAGGTCATGCTGGACTATTTTGATAGGCCTGGAAAATTAGATAATCCTTAATATATGTTACCTTGGTCAATCATTTTAGTCGTGTCTGACTTTTTGTGACCCCATTTGGGGTTTTCTGGGCAAAGATACAGTAGTGGTTAGCAGTTTCCTTCTCCAACTCATTTTACAGATGAGGAACTGAGGTTTCCACCACCTAGCTGCCCATACCTTACCTAGATAACATCAAAGGATTTGATAAAGTATCTCCTAATCTCCTTTTGAAAGGGCAACTAGGTGGTGCAGTAGGTAAAGTGCCTCATCTTCCCGAGTTCAAATCTAGCCTCAGACACTCAGTAGCTGTGTGATCCTGGGCAACTAACTTAACCATACTTGCCTCAGTTTCCTTATCTGTAAAATGAGCTGGAGAAGGAAATGGCAAACCACTCCAATATCTTTGCCAAGAAAACCCCAAATGGGGTCACAAAGAGTCAGACATAACTAAAAAATGATTGAACAACAACATCCTGCCCTACTGGACCACATCTGGAGGATTGTGATTAGTTCTGAATGGCACTGATAAGGAAGGGCATTGGTAAGATAGTGAGTGTCTAGAGGAGGGCAGCCAGTGTAGTGAAGGGCCTTGATTCCATTTCACATGTAGATTTTTGAAAGGAACTGGGGACTTAGAGAAAAAAGACTCCGGGTGTTTGCTTTCATATATAGGAAGGGCTGTTTTGTGGAATAGAGATTACAATTGTTCTCTAGCCCCAGAGGGAAGAACTAGGAACAACAAGTGGATGTTACAAAGTGGCATATTTTGGTTTTAAGGCTTTAGGCTTTAAAGAGAACTTCCTCACAATCAGAACTGTACAAAAGTGGAACAGGCAGACTTAGAAGGCAATGGATTTCCTTTAACTGGACGTTTTTTGAGCAGAGGCTAGATATTGCCTTTTTGAGTTTGTTATAATGGGAACTCCTTTTCAGGGATGGGTTGGATTAGGTGACTGCTGAACTCCCTCCTTCCAACTCTCAAATACTGTTATTTTAAGCATCTCTCCTTTCTCTCTTCACTTCATTGATAGTTTCCATTTATTTCCATCAATTGTTCACCATCCACTCACTCCTTAGCCTGAAGACTATTAGGGACCATAGAATCTCAGAATTAGAAGGTGCCTCAGAGGTCATCTAGTTCAACCTCAACTGAAATAAGAGTTTCCTTATGAAAGGACCAGTATAGTGGCTGAAAAGAGAGATTTTTCAAACCTTAAGGTGCTCTGTGCAAGTATTTGGTTATTACAGTTATGATGATGATTTGGAGTAAATATTCTAGTATTATTTTTGAATATATGAAGCTAGGTTTTTAATAGTTTGTCATTAAGAAAATATACCCAAGACAAACACTTTAAAGCCTTCCAGATTTTTGAAACAGCTGGTTGTCTTGGATGCATTTTCTTAAAATAAATCTATAAACCCTATTTTCTCATTGTACCCTATTTTCTCTATTCACAAAAATATAAAAGATTAGGACAGGATCAGTTGAGAGCTGCGGCTTGCAGTCTCTCATATCAGACACCACAATCCTTGTGAGCCAATAGTAAACTCAACCTAGACCTTCTGCCAACCTTTTCAGTGTGACCTCTGAGAATATTACTCTGTTGTGGGGCAGGAGACCTGTAGTTTGTATCTGGGTCCTGCCATTTCCTACCTAAGTGACCTTAGGCAAGTAATTTTGCTTCTATGGGCTTTAGGTTTTTTTTCATCTGTAGGATGAAGGAATTAGACCAGATGACTTTCAAGGTCCTTTCCAGCTCAAAATCTATGATCCTATGGCCCTAGTTCTCTTCCTCTCATATTTATTCCATCTTATACTGATTACTGAAATGTAGCTCTCCTGAAATTACTCACATCTCTTGGCCCCCCTCCATAAGCTAGGGACTCTTCCATCCCATCTCCAACAAACAGAAGTAGGAGGAATTGGCATATGTCTTGTTCCCCAGTGCCACCTTCAGACCCTCTGTCTGATACTCAGCAACCACTTGATCTCTTACAAAGAACGCTGTCCTGCTTCAAATATCCTAGCCTTCACTCCCTTAATTTGCTCAACTACTGTGACATCTGCCTCAACTGATCTTCAACCACCTTACCAGAGTGATCCTACCTTAGACTTCTCACCCCCAAGTATGTTTGCACCAGTGCCAGAGTTCCTAGTTAGAGCTCCTAGAGCCACCAAGCTTGAAAACCATTTTTCCCCCTAGAATATTTTTCCTTTGTCCTTTTCACATTATAATCTAGAAATACTCTACAGGTTATCAGTTTATTCAGTACTCAGAATTGAACACATTGCTTTAGATGTGGTCTGACTAATGTAGAATATAATGGTACTATCCCCTTCCTTGCTTTGGATACTGTTTCTCAGGAAGCAGTCTAAAATTGCATTAGGTCTTTTATTTTGGCTACTATGTTGTACTGCTGCTTTATATTGAGTTGCCAGGAGTGTAGACTACTTTTCTGGAAAGTATGCCAGTGAAGATAAGGGAGTAGTTGGAAATAGTTTAGGTGCGTGGAAGGATTTTTAGGGAAATTTTTTTTAAGGACTGCCCAGAACATGCATGTCTATCTGTCTGTCTGTCTGTCTGTCTATCTATCTATCTATCTATCTATCTATCTATCTATCTATCTATCT
>NW_020954619.1:36868462-36895526 GCF_900497805.2 Vombatus ursinus
TCTATCTATCTATCTATCTATCTATCTATCTATCTATCTATCTATCTATCTATGCCATATATATGTATACCACATATGTGTGTGTGTATTCACACACACACATATGTGTGATGTATATGAATATGCTTGTAGATTGAAAAGTGGCCAGGGGAGAGCTTTCTGTACAAAAGTCAGGTCTGGACAAGGTTATGTTATAGATAGATAACTCAACCAAGACTAAGATATCAACATTTTCATTGGTAGGGACTTAGCCATCAAGTAAAATCCTCTTTCAATGCCTTATCACAGTGTCATGATTATCTTGCATTCTCAAAGACTGTAAAAAGAGCACAAAGTCTAATAGGTCCTAGCTACTTGGAAGGACTCTAAGTTTGGTCCTGGTGTTTTTCCTCTTATGACCAGTCTATGTAAGAGAGACTCATCAATGGATAGTTTCTAAGGGGCCATGGGAATCCATGTAATAGATTGAAAAAATTACCCTTTCTTTCATATGACCTCCTTCAGCTTCTTCAGTGACTGTGCCACGGTAATAGTAAAAAGTATAGAGGATGCTAAAAACTCATAGTTCTTAATCTACAAACAGTAACTTAACTGTTGATAGTCTTAATGTATGACCTTTGCAAAGTCAGAGACCATTGTTTGATATTCTAGTGGAGGAACTGAATGAAATTGTAAGAATACTGATTTTTTTTCTATAAATTATACAAGAATGAAAAAAAAACTGCTTCCAAGGAGGAACAAATAAAGGAGCTATTGTAGTTGTATAATATAGGCATCAAGAGTCATCATTTAATGGGATAGTTGGTCTTTTCACACTGGAGTGCTTATGATAAGCATAAGCAAGGAGATAATCATTAAAATAATTATAATTTTTACTGTTGCAGGCAATGAAAAAGAAAAAATGATGATGAGGAAAGATGGTGATGCTGGTGATGGTGAAGATAATATTGGTGATGATGATCATGTTGTTGATGATGACTACTGATATATATATATATATACATATCTATATATAATATGGATATTATGTGTACTATATATATATCATCTTGAAATTTGTAAAGCACTTTACATATATGATCTCATTTGAAATGTGATGTTTAATGTGACAGGATCTTCCAAACTAAGTCAACATATCAATCAATCAACAAATAATGAATAAGTGCTTACTACATGCTTGGTAATATAATTGAAAAGGTGTGTGCAGGGAGGGGCTGTGGAAACTGTTTTGGAAAAATATAGTTCAGAATCAAGAAATAAGAGATCAAAGGTTTGTAGACAGTTCAGAAGCTTCTAACCTGTACATAGGATCATGAATATGTCTTTTCAAGAAGATATTTGAAAGACACTGGATGTGATGAAAACTGAATAACATTGGAAAGAAGAAAGGAAGGAAGGAAGGAAGGAAGGAAAGAAACCAATAATGAAAAGTAGGAAGAAAAGAAGAAAGGAAGGAAGAAAAGCGAATTTACCATAAGCAAACTGACATACAATAACAAACAGGAAATGACTAGTTACCAATATAAGTCATTTCAGAATCAGCTATCTATGTGCAATCAGCTCTTACACTGGCTAAAGCAAAGGTAAAAATCAATATCAAATTAGAAGAAAGGATAAAGATGAGTAGATGCTGTATGTGATTAGAGTAGCTCCAATCTAACCTGTTTAAACAAGTTGTCAACTTGAAAAATGAGAAATAGACAAAGTAGACATTGATTATGATTATCATGATTTCTCAGGGAGGTTTAATTGATGTAAAAAAAAGTTGTGGTTTGCATTATAATGCCAGACAGCATGATATAATGACATGAATGCTGGACCTGGATTTAAGGAGAGACCTGGGTTCAAATTCTTTTTTTACAACATGCTAATCCTATAATCATATACAAGTTATTTAACATCTCTGGGCATCAGTTTCCTCATCTGTAAATTGTAGATAACATTTTTTTTCAGTACCAGTCTCACAGATAGGTTGTGAGATGTAAATGAAACAATATATAAAAGAATTTTGAAATCTCAAAACTCAATACCAGCTATGATCTTCATTATTATTATTGCAAGGAGGAGCTTGAAAGGATACAGTAATTGCGTCAGAAAACACTTGATCTCTTGCCAGGCAGAGACCAGGAAGCCATGGTTTAGAGCAGTTTAGAGCATAAGCTCATTTGCAAAACATTACAAAGGAAGTGGGCAGGTAGAAAATTATGAGCAGGATCATTACACAAAACAGTGAAAGCAGTTAAAGGGAAAATAAGCCTACAGAAAGTTTGGCATAAGACCCAGCTAAATTAGATTATTCTAGTAACATTGATAGATGCAAATGAAAATCAGGTAGCAAATAGACATCAAATGGAACAGATCTGCTGTGTCAGCATTTCTATTGGAATCTAGTCTCATCAGCAACAATATTGCAACGACCACATTTAAGTACTACTAACTCACTATCCAAGGCACTATGTGAGCAAATAGACACTAAGAATATGAAGCTGTGAAGATGAGGTGTACCTAACCTCAGTGCTAGAAATCAGTGCTAGAGGAGACACAATTTTAAAGTCATTCAAGGATCAATTTTAAAGATTTCTCAAAGAGGAGATTAAAAATAAAAAATTTTCAAAGATAGTCCTTTAATTTTTTTTAAAGTGACTTGGAATTGTTTGGTAATTACTAGCCCACATGCCATATTTTCTCAACTCTAGAAAATTTCTCTGAGGGCATCTTTGATGAAAGCACCAAAATGGAATAGGAAGCCTCCTTCAGATTGTTGGGTATAGCAGGCATTTCCATAATTCCATAATTAAATTTAGAGACTATAAGATTCTACTGTATGTGTGTATGTTTTGTCCATTGATTTAAAAAAAAGCAAGTGACTCTGGAACCAACTGCAGCATTAAGGACTTTCTTAAAAAAAGCTTCCTCCACATATATACTAAAATTATACAAGATTCCATGACAGCTGGGACCACCAGCATGATTTTGGTCAATAATTAACTGAATACTAACATCAAGCAAGGCATAAAACAAGGACACATAAGCTCACCTAAGGCTAGAACATACCCTGCCCAGAGTAGAAACAAATAAAAAAAATCACTATTGATGGTGAAACTCTTAGTTCACAGATGGCATTGTATTCATTTTGAGCCCTAGAACATTATAAAACCTCTAAAACGAAATCTGCAGTCGTTTGAGACAGGCTTAGGCATCCCTGTTAGAAAAACAAACTAATAAAAAATGTGTATAGCCCAGATTATGACATAAGGTTAGATGGGGAACCCACTGTGTCAGCTTCTAAACCATAAGTATCTTGTAGAGGTGCTTCAGATAGACAGTGAGTTTGGCCTAAAACAACAGGATGAGGAAGAGCTGACTGGGAAACTGTAGCATTTTCAGTGCTTGCAAGCCACTCTCACAGAAGCCTATCTTTTTTTTTTTTTAATACCAGTATCTTCCTAGAGATGGTACGTGGGTATAACTTATGGAACACCTTGCAGGATCTTACAAGAATCAAGATTACAATGACCCGAAGGTCAATGGAAAGGTACACAGTGTGTATAAATAAGCTGTAGCCTATTACCAACAATGACTTGTGTGAAAGAAGCTGTATCAAAGGCATCCTCAAGGACATGTATGAGCAGAAAACAAAGTAAACTTGTCATATATCAAGAGTGATGGATGGCTTATATGCTGTGCTATTATCCATGAAATAAGAAAAGAACTAAGTGAAAGCCTTTAGCATGTTGGGTAGATCATGGATCCATTGAGAAAGCAGAGTAAGCATGAAACATTTAGGATGTTTTCAATATTTATCTTGAAAGCAGTTAAATTGGTCCATGTCATTTCATAAAATGTAGAAGTTCAATTAAGGATATAGTCACATCCCTCTCATTCTCATTGCCCTGAATCTTCCCATTGAAATTTTCATAGATTCAAAGAATTTAGAAAGAAACCCTAGGTCAGACCCAGAAAGCTTGATTGGCCTGACTATTGGCACACATCTAGTTAGAATAGATTTCCTGACTACCAGGTCTTTCCATTAACATCAAATTCCAATTTCTCTGATGCTTGAAAACATTCTGGAAATTTTAAAGTAGTTCTCCCAACCGTTTCAAGCAGAATCTGAGCTCATATAAAGATTCTGGCCTGGAGAGTGAAGAAGTTTCTGGTTCAAAGCCAAAAAGGCAAGCTTTGACTTGCGTTGCTTTCTATACCATCTGAACTGAAAAAAATTAAGAAGCAGAGGGCTGGGGTTTTGGAATCCGCAGTGACCTGACAACTATTTGGAGGGTTACAGGCCATGTGTTCAATGCCTTGGACATAGAAGGCATTTAACATGTTTATGGAGTTGAATTGAGTTGTTCCTATTTCAAAGACACTGAGAAGGGTCCCTGTGCCAAAACAAAACACACACACACACACACACACACACACACACACAAATACACAAATAATTCCCCTCCCAACCAAACCAAAAACCTTTCTGCTACTTATTCACTGATTACAGAAATTCCTTAAAAATAAGACACAGGCCTTTGTATTTCATAATTAGAAGTAAGGATACAACCTGTAAATATCCCTGGAATAAGCTAATTAACATAATAATAAATTCAGGCTATAGTTTCAGTACCTGTACTCTTTAATGTGAGCTCTGCCCCCTCACAATATTCCTTGGTATCATGTCCTTGATATTTACACAGAATCTGTGCTAAAAACCCTGGGGTCCCACATAATAGGAATTAGTGTGGAATGTGTGACGCCAATTTTGACTGCATCAGTTGGTGGTGTTATCTCTAGGCAGCCCAGGAGGGGGCAGTCCAGTGGTGATTATAAAGTCTCCAGAGTGGCTGCTGAATTGGATTCTCTTTTCTCTGATATTTTTACACAGTTCTGTCTGTAAGCCTATGTGGATGTGGTGTAATTGGAGACACCTCACCCTGCCCCCCAATTATACTGGACATAAGTAGATGGTATTTAACCTCACTTATCCTATATTCCTGAATTATTTAGTGTTAGCAATTGGGTAGTTTTAATATCACCACTATCAACAAACATTGCTTCACTGCCTATAATAAACAGGGTGGTGTGCTAGGAAGACCAAAAGGTCCATTTCCTTTTCCTTTTGGTTTTTGGTCTGGTCCTGTGATTTATCAGAAACTCCCAATTTGATAAATCCCCCCTCCCAATCAGCTCAGTTACTCCTCTGGAACTTAGTCTAAGAGAATGGCTTGTTCATGGATACATAGCTAGCATGGTCAGCTAGGTGGCATGGTGGACAGAGTGCCTGGTCTGCAGTCATGAAGACTCATCTTCTTGAGTTCAAATATGGCCTCAGACACTTACTAGCGGTATGACCCTAGGCAAGTCACTTAACCTTGTTTGCCTCAGTTCGTCATCTGTAAAATGAGATGGAGAAGAAAAGGGTAAACCACTCCAGTATCTTTTCCAAGAAAACCCCAAATGGGTCACGAAGAGTCAGACATGACTGAAACAACTCAATAAGAACACATAGCTACTATGTGTCTTATGATTGCATACTTGAAACTTAGAGGTCATTGAACCCAATCCCCTCGATTAATAGATTAAGAAACTCAGGCCCAACAAAATCAGATGACTTGTCAAAAGTCATGCAAATAATAGTTAGCAGAGCTAGGAATTGAATTCAGGGTGCCCAACTAAATTCAATGTATTTTCCCCCCTCACTGTTCCAAGGCTGGAACAAAGGGTTTCCTGACCCCACTGCTAACCCACTCTGCCACATTATTTCTCTTCTGTCCCTTGAGTGGGCTCATAATCTATTTTGGGGATAGGTATAGAGAAAACAAGATAAATCATAGGATCTCTGTGTTGGAAGAGAATTAATAAGTCATTTATTCTAAGCAACAAATTCTGTCTACAACATCTCCAACAAGCAGTCACCTAGCCTTTGCTTAAAGATTTTTGATATTGGAGAGCTCAACTCTTCATAATTTATTCCATTCAGTTTTCCACAACTATGTTAATGTTATTTTCTTTATGTTAAACTGAAATCAACTTTGTGGTAACTTTCACCCATTGGTCCTTCCAAGGAGATAGATCAAAACACTTTTTTTCCCACATGACAACCCTTCAAAAATTCATACACACTTCTTTTTCTCCATCCTTCTCCCTTTGCTTCTTTTTTTAAGCTAAAAAGAATTTAACAGAAATTTATTTTCTTTCCCTCTTACTCCCACCCAGATCATTAACAATTAGAGAAATGCAAATTAAACTAATTCTCCCTTTACTTCTCACCATTTTCTCCTCTCCCCTGTTCCTTCTAGATGTTCACTATCTCCAGGTTTATCACAACGATACTCTGTTATGTAGTGAATAACACTAGAATGTAACAGAGCCCCATTACATGGCCTTCAGAATTGCCTATGATATTCCCTAATATACTGTCTTCACCTTTACATAATGCCTGAGTATATTCTGCTGATTGATACCACATATGACCACCTCAGTTATTGTTTTCCTTTTACTTTCTGCTGAAAAACATCATGAAGTTGATTTGTCTGTATTAGAGGCAATCATCCCAAATAATTTCCCAGGCTTCCTTGTGAACTGTGTGTAGCTTCTTGTGATTAGTTTTGGGCTTCATTCTCATTGCCTTAAATGTCTGTATATCTAACTGTTTGACCTACTTATCAGCCAATAGAACCAGTCTCTTTAGATTGTAGTGCTTTGCTCTATTCTTTGGATTTGCTGTTCTCTTAGGCCTTCTGACTCTGTAAATCAATCTCTTATGCGGAACAGTAACAATGCTTCCCTAAAATCCAGATAAATTATCTATGGCCTCTCGCTACTATTTACTGACTGATTCTTTGCTGTTCACAGAACAAAGGCAAGGTCCATATTTGCGAGGCATAATTTCCCATTTATAACTACATCATGATAGTTCCTTACTAAATTATGCATTTCTGAAATGGTTAGTAATATTGGCTGTAGTCACTGAGTTTAATAACTTCTTCATAACTGAAGTTAGGGTTAAAGGTCTGACGTTTCCTGGATTCCCCCTTAGTATAAGTTTCCTTTCAAGTATATTGATTGTTTAAAATAATAATAGCACTCAGGCTTTGTCTGATGGTTTTGATATTCTGAAAGAGATTTTCCAACACTGATCAAACTAAACAGTGTCTATTAAAACAAAGAAGGCCTTGGAAAACTGAGGCATGGTGAGAATTAGCTTCATCAAGGTTACCGTTACATGTAATCAGAGTACTTTCAAGTATTCCTTCAGGTATAACTTGAGAGGGTCCAGAAATTTTGTCATTATTAATGAATTCCTTTGAGATGAGTTTCATGCAATGCAACACAATTTAGTTCCAATATCTAGTGAAGAAGACACTCCTCTAAATATTGGCGATACAGAGATGGAAAAAAAATGACATAGTTCTTGCCATTATACTTTATAATTTAATGTGTGTGTGTGAGGAATAACACATATAGGTTTATAAGAACATAGATTTAGAGGTATAAGGAATCTTAAAGAGATTAAGTTAAAATGTCTCATTTTGTAGATGAGGAACCTGAGGCCTAGGAAGGTAAAATAACTTGCCTCAAATTATACAAGTAGTCAGTAATAGTGCCAGGATTGGCACTATTTAGGATTTAGATCAAAGTACCTGACTGTTCTTTCCACAGCACTTTGCTATATAAAGAACAAATGTCCTAGTGTAGCATGTGAGAAAAGCAAGAAGTAAAGAGACAAAATGCTATAAGAAAATTGAGGAAGAATCTGAGGAGGAAGAAATGATTTTTAGCTGGGGGCTAGTTAGGGAGGGCTTCATGGAGGAGGTAGACTCTGAATTAGGCCATGAAGGAAGATGATTTAAATTGATAGAGATATAGAATGAGTATATTCCAGGCCTGTGTAAATTGATAGCTAAGATTAGGGAATAGTTAATAGTCCATATAGGCCAAAAGTACCTGAAGAGGGGGTACAATAAAATAAGGATAGAAAGGTAAATTAGAAATAGATTGTGGAAGACCTTTAATTGTTGTTCAGTCATTTTTTCAGTCATACCTGATTTTTTGTGACTCCATTTTGTTTGTTTGTTTTTTGACAAAGATACTGGAATGGTTTGCCATTTCTTTCTCCAGGCCATTTTACAGATGAGAGTTACATGACTTGCCCCAGAGTCACACAACTAGTAAACATCTGAGGTCAGATTTCAACTCAGGAAGATAAGGCTTCCTGACCCTAGGCCCAGTGGGATAAGGAATTTATACTTTTTCCTAAAGGCATTAGAGCTCATTATCAGTGGAATCATGTGGTAACTCCATTAGAATGATTATAATGGCAGCTCTGCAAAGGATGCATTGAAGGGATAGGGGGTGAGGGAGAAAAAGTAGAGGCAGTGAGAAAGGTGTAACAATAGTCCAGGTGAGAGATAATGAAGAACTAAACTAGAACAATGTGTGTGTGTGTGTGTGTGTGTGTGTAGTGGGGAACAGGAATGAAGGGACAGATGTGAAAGGTATTGGCAAGATAGAATCACTAGGATTTAGCAAGTGATTGAATATGGTAAGACAAAGAAGAGAGAAGAATTAAAGATGACTCAGAGATTTTCAGCCTGAATGATTGGTGATGCCATTAGCAGAAAGATGGAGCATGGTTAGTTTGAAGGAGGAAGATAATGAGTTCAGTTTTAGACACATTAAATTTTAGGTGCTGATAGGGTATCTAGGTAGAAATGTCTAGGAGGTGGTTGGAAATATGAGTTGTATAAAAACTTTAAAGTTCTAACAAAATCCATTTAAAATAATTCTAGACAGTATAAAATACCTGGGAGTACACCTGCCAAAACAAATCCAGGAACTATATAAACAAAATCATAAAAAAAATTTATATCAATAAAATGAGATTTAAATAATTGGAGAGATATTAATTGTCCATGGATAGGCAGGGCCAACATAATAAAAATGACAATTTCACTTAAACTAATTTATGTATTCAATGCCATGCCAATTAAATTACCAAAAATTATTTTACTGGATTAGGAAATAATGACAAAATTCATTTGGAAGAACAAAAAGTCAAGAATTTCAAAGGAACTAATGAAAAAACATATAAAGAAAAAGGATTTAGCAGCACCTGATCTTAAATTATATTATAAGGTAGTAATTATCAAAACTATCTGGTGCAGGCTAAGAAACAGAATGGTAGAGCAATGGAACAGAGTAGACATACAATTTGCAGCTGCAAATAAATACAATAACCTTGCATTTATCAAGTGTAAAGATTTAAGATTTTGGGATAAAAATTAATTTTTTAGTAAAAATTGTTGGGAACACTGGAAAGCAGTATGATAGAAACTGGACACAGACCAATATCTTACACCATTTACTAAGATAAAGTCAAAATGGATACATGACTTGGATACAAAGAGAGATATTACAAGAAAATTAGAAGAACATGAAACATATTACTTATAAAACTTATGGATAGTTGAACAATTTATTAATAAATGAGATAGAGAGCAAAGTTAGGTGTGAAATGTATAACTTTGATTACATTAAATTAAAAAGTTTTTTTAAAAATAAAACAAATGTAGCAAAGATCATAAGGAAAGCAAAAAATTGGGGGAAATTTTTTATAGACAATTTCTCAGATAATGGTCTCATATCTCAGATATATAAAGAACTTTGTGAAATGTATAAGAATATGAGTCATTCCCCAATTGATAAATGGTCAAAGGATATGAATAGGCAGTCTCCAATAAAGAAATCAAGACAATTTATAGTCATATGAAAAAATGCTCTAACTCATCACTGATTAGAGAAATGCAAATTAAACAACCTTGAGATATCATTTTACATCTACCAGTTTGGCTAAAATGATCGAAGGAGAAAGAAATAAATGTTGGTGGGGATATGGAAAAGCTGAGACATTAATTCATTGTTGTTGGAATTGTGAATTGATCTAATCACTTTGGAAACAATTTAGAATTATGCCAAAAGAGTTATTAAATTACATATACCCCTTGACCCAGTAATACCACTATTAGGTCTATTTCCAAAGAAGATTAGGGAAAAAGGAAAAGGACCTATTTGTTCTAAAATGGTTATAGCAGCTCTCTTTGTGTTGGCAAAGAACTGGAAATTGCAGGGATGCTCATCATTTGGGGACTGGCTGAACAAGTTGTGGTATATGATTATGATGGAATTTACTGTGCTGTAAGAAATTATGAGCTCAATGATCTTAGAAAAACATGGAAAGATTTATACAAAATAATGAAGAGTGAAATGAGGAGAACCAGAAGAACACTGTGTACAGAAACAACAATATTGTTTTAAGAACAACTTTGAGCAACTAGGTAATTTTGACTATACCCAAATTAACTACAAAAGACATATGAAGAAAGACACTATCTGCATTCAGAGAAAGAATTGATGAATAGAAGTTTATATAGAATAATTTTATATATGTATATATATATATGTATATACACATATTTGTGTCTAATGGTAGCTATCTCTAGGGTAGGGGGAGGGAAGAAAAAAGAGGAAAAAGATATGTATTCTATTTACATTATATATATATTTATTATATATGTAAATGAAATAGCAAGTTGTACATAACAGATTTTCAGTTTCATGTGCAGGCTCTTTTTTTATACTACATTATGGAAATTCTTGTTTTATTTCATAAATTAAAAATAAAATAAATTTTAAAAAAGTTTAAACACAGGTGCTTAGAGAAACATAAAATGGCAAACATGAATGTATAGTGATAAAGAACTGATCAAGAATAAGCTGCTTACATTTTAATACAGGGGAATGATACATATGTCCCTTCTGACACCCTATCATCATTGGGGTCCATAGAAGGAATATAATTAGACAACACCTGGGAATGGGTCTGTTAAGCATGATTATCTTAAGAGAAGAATGGAATGAGAGAGGAAGAGGAATACACTGGAGAGAGGAGAAAGTTTAGGAAAAAAATTATCTCACATAAGCAGGATATGCAAGTAGATATCAATACAAACAAAGAAGAGCGTCTGGGAGGAGCATCTGGTACTTGAATACCACTCTTCTGAACTGGTAAAAGGGGGGCTGTATATACACACAAAGTTTGATATAGAAATACATTTCACTAAACAGGGAAATGAGAGGGAAAGGGGAGAAGGGGAAATTAGAAGGAAGGTAGGTTAAGGGAGAGATTAGTCTTAAGCAAAACAAACTAAAGACATACAAAAAATATTTATAAGTCCTTTTGAGATGGTAAAGGATGGGAATCAGAGGGGTGCTCATCAAGTGGGGAAAGACTGAAAAAGTTATGATGTATAAATTTGATGGAATACTATTATTCTGTAAGGAATAATGAAAGAGATGGCTTCAGAGAAAATTGGGAAGATGTGAATGAACTGATGCACAGTGAAGTAAGCAGAACCAAGAGAACAATATATACCATTACCTCAACATGGTAAAGATAAACAACTTTGAAAGACCTAGAAGCTCTAGTCAGTGTAATGATTAAGCATGATTCCAGAAGATTAATGACAAAAGTAGTTACTCATCTCCTGATAGAGAGGTGAACAACTCAGAGTGCAGAATAAGACATACTTTTTTGGACATGGCTGATGTGGAAATTTGTTTTGCTTGGCTATACATGCTTGTATCAGGTGTTTTGTTTTTCTTTCATTTTCAGTTGGGGATGGGGTAGGAGGGAGAAAAGATGAATTTTTGCTGATTGAAAAAAAATGTAATTGAAAAATTAAAAAAAAATCAAGAAGGTCACTCTCTCCTATGGGGATGGAAAAAGCCTGGACACATTATTTCAAGAAACTGTAAAAGAAAACTGCCCAAATCTATTAGAACAAGTGGGCAAAATGAAGATAGGGAAAGAACAATCCATCTACCCTCTCCTGAAAAGAATCCCCAAAGGAAACATCCCCAGAATGTCACAGTTAGTACCACCTATAAGAAGGCCCTGTACTTTTAGGGACAACAATTTCTTAGAGTTCCAAAGACTCTGACCTGAAGTCACTTAGAGACTTGCCCAACCTAAGATAGTCGTTACCACCAATCCTTGATTTTAGACTTGACTATGCCTTTGACCTTAGTTTGGTATCCTCAGGTACATTTAAAATGGCTAAGAGAAGAGGACCCCAGATATATTGGCTGTCCTAGTGTTCTTTAGCTCTAATTCTGGGAGATGGCTACGGTAGCTCCATAGAGTCCTCACTGGCTTCTGCAACCTTTGCTGGGCTCTTGGTAAGTTCTTTTCAGGTTTAGGAGAGGGGTTTGCTAGCTGTACCAGTCCACTTTTGGCTCAGATTGGAGTTGGGGGGGGAAGAGATGAGGGAGATGTACAGCTTCTATAAGCACCACATACTTGCTTTCAGAGACCTCTGTACCTTGCCTTGGAAACACACCCATCTGCTAATACCAACTTTTGGATCATAACAGCAGCTGGCTGAGAGACTTGACATCCATTGAGATAGGCCTGATGTCAAGCAGTGGCCAATCATACCACCTACCACTCTGCTGAAGCTGACATGCACCCCTTAGAGCATCATGAAGCTTTACCTACCCCATCTAGATACTGCAAAGGATTTTTCATGTGCACTAAACAAATGTATAAGTATGTCTTCTCTACCTATTATTCTAAATCTTCATAGATAAAACAGTATCCATGGGTGTGCTGATAAATATTTAACAATTGACATTCCATAAAAACAAAACCAACATGTATGCAGGACATACTTTTAAGTTTAATCTAAATTAACATTTTCTTTATCACTTTAAGTATAAACAATCAAAAAGCCCAATAAATGAAGCTCTGGTTTGTAGTGTTTGCCAGTTTCAGACAAAGAAACACTCACATTGAGAAATTAATAATTGAGAGCTAATATGAGCTAGCTTCAGCACACACTTGACTGTATGCTATATGTGGGCCCATGAATTTTGTAATACATTTTAAATCAAGCTGTCTATGTAAACAGGCCTAGAAAAAGAAATATTTTCTTAGTTCCTGCACACCCAAGGGGAGTTCAGGTCATAGCCAAAATCTAGGCCTTCCATGTCAAAGAAAAAATACTTCAAGTACGTAGAAAGAAGTCATTTACCTAGGAACTAGTCAACATCACAGAAGACTTGGCAGATTCTACTTAAAATGAAAGGAGATCTTGGAATACAGTACTATATACCAAAAGATATAGGCTTACAAAGAAAAATAATTTACTTTCTAAAGCTGAGTGTAATCCTATGGAGGCTGAGAAGGGAATGGATCTTTAATGGAATACAGGACTTGAAAATATTTCTGATGAAAAGAGCAGAGCTGAGTAGTAACTTTGAGATTCAAATTCAATAGTTCAGAGAAACCTAGAAAGGTAAATTTATTTGAATAATTTGAAAGATCTGTAAGATGATGTCATTCTAATAAGGGGAGAAAAAATAAATGTCCCTTCAGAATCTGAATATTGTGAAAAAGGAAAAAAGTTAAGAAAAATACAAGTGTTGGGAATGGATTAGTTCTATTCTGAGACTTTAAAAGGGGGAAAATATGGGAGAGAAAAAGAATGAATACATTAGTTTAGAAAGCAGGAAGAAGGGGGAGAACTTGATGTTTCTCATAATTGGGGTGCTTGAGAAGAGTATCCCAACATGGAAAGAGTAGGGGGAAATAGGCAGCTGTTGAACTCTTACATAAAATGGACAAAAGAGGACTGAACCCACATGTACACACACATACACACAAAAAGAATTTGGTGCAGAAATACATAAAATTCTGCATGGAAGCAAACGGGGCTGGGCTGGGAGGGTAAAGAGGATTCAAAGGCAGGATAATATGAGGAAGGGAATAGTTAGAAGCAAAACAAATTTCCTGGTATGGTGGGGTAGGAAATTAAAGGAGGGAAAAAGGATATAGGATACCAAAAGTAGGGGGAGATGCCTTAGGTTGCTTCTTCTACAATTGAAAAATAGATAAAACAAATTGTGGCATATGGATGTAATGGAATATTTTGGTGCTATAAAAATAACAAAAGAGACAATTTCAGAGTATCCTGGGCAGTATGAAATTATGCAGAGTGAAGTGAACAAAACCAAGAGAACAATTTGTTCAAAAATTACATTATAAAGAAAAATATCCTTGAAAGACTTATAGAATGCTTATCAAAGCAATGACCAAATATGTTTCCAGAGACCTAATGGGGGATCATCATCCTCACTTTCTAATAGAAAGATAATGGATACAAGGTGAAGAAACATGTTCCAAGTTTTTTTTCTCTCTTAGTGAATGGTGTGTATGTGTGTGTGGGGCGTATCATGGAGGCTAGCAAGAGTGATGTCCAAAATAAGAGGACTAGTGAAACAGTTTTACAAATGGCCAGAAGAGAATTTCTAAAGGAAGCACAGACATGCAGAATAATTTTGAAAGTAACACTTAGAATTCATTTCATTCTTAATAAAAAAGCAAGTGGCATGAAATGGAGATTTAGGATTTCATATAGAATCTTTTTTGAGTGAATTGCTATATGTATGGAAATGCTTTCTCTCTCTGTCTCTCTCTCTTGTCTTTACATCCAGAATAAAAATAAAATAAACAAAAGAAATGGATTATGATTAAAAAATTCTTGGGACCAGGAAAAAAATCTATATGGGTAATTGACAGGGCTGGGGCATGTTCAAAGGTATGAAGACTGCATAAACTCAAGAAGAGCCAAGTAAGAACAAAGCCGGGTACAGCTATCCTCTATATTCACTGTGCTCTATGTGCTTGCAATTGAATTATAACTAGAATACAGTTTGATAAAAGATTAATAACAATTGAACAGCAATTTCTGTTGCCCAAAAGGGTATTGGCTTAGTGGTGTGTTTTACTATTGTGACAACTTACTGAGAGGGTTGTTTATAAATCATATGGGGGGAATGCATTCTATAGAACAATGGCCTAGGATTAGAAAGCTCCAGGCCTATCTTGGGCCTTTTTTGTAGCTCTGGAGGTGGGGAGGAGGTATACTTCTCTTGTATAACTGCAGCTTCCTATTTTAAGTCTGTTCAGAGAAGTTTAAATGGTTTATCCAAAGTCACAGGCACAATCAGGAAAAGAACTCTGTGTCTTCTGACTCCAAGTCATATGTATAGGCTACAACACACACCTAGAATTCATATGCAAAAATTGCAAATCAAAATTCCATATACAGAACACATGTAATCAGGACCTGCTTCACTTTTGCTTCTGTATCCCAAGAACCTGGGGAAGCTAGGTGGTGAAGTGGATAGAGCACCGACCTGAAGTCAGGAAGATTCATCTTCATGAGTTCAAATCTGGCCTCAGACACTTAGCTGTGTGACCCTAGGCAAGTAGCTTAACGTGGTTTGCCTTAGTTTCTCATCTGGAAAAGGAAATAGCAAACCACTCCAGTATCTTTGCCAAGAAAACCCCAAATGGGGTCATGAAGAGTCAGAGACGACTGGAAAATGACTAAACAAAGAAATCCCAAGAACCTAGTGTACTGTCTGGCACATAGTAATGCTTGATAAATGCTTCTTGGTTGATTGGATGGACCTTCAGAGAGCAATGAATAAACAAACTGTCTGTACCTACCTTAATCTATTGTAAACTGATTGTTATATGTAAAAATATTACTATTTAAAATAAACCATGTGTGATGGAGAGGTGGGAAAAATCTTGTCTAACAGTCAAATTGCAACACACTGGATAAGGTATTTCATTCTATTTTTAAAATTACTATATATTTATTAACTCTGAGGTAAATTGGTGCTAGTAAGCAAAATGATGCAAATTGGTTGAAATACTGCCATTTATAGCCGATCTACATTATGAGTTTTAATAAATATGAAAGTCCTGGATTATGCTTCTTATTTAGTAAGTCCAAGGTATGTAGTGTCAGAATTATACCAAATTCAGAATTAATAAAATTCTGCTAATTCATGTAGTTAATTCTACATGCCTTTCTACTTTATTCCATAGTTCAAGGTAGTTTATCTGAGATTGAAGATTATAAAAATAGATCATAATTTATATACTCATTTTTTTACATTGAAACTATCACATTTGAGCTACGAAATTAATTATAATAATAACAATAGTAATGGTCAGGTTCAAACTACTTTTGTTTTAGATGCATGAGAATCACTAATTACATTCCTAATATCTGTGGTTTTTGTGAAGAGGAGTGTCAGCAGCTTACTGAAGGAGGTTCCTCCTCATATACAATGTAAATACCAGGGACAATGGAGGCAATGTTGAGAGAGTCAGTTATTTGGGCTGGTTGAGAGAAGACTCCAGAACACTGGTTCACCCTAGGACCTATCTCCACATCTTTAATAACTTTCCCAACTTTCCTAACATCATGGTCATCTTCCAGAACTAAGGACAAACAACAACAACCATTTGAATGTAAACTTCTTGAGGGCAGGGTCTGTCTTTCTTTCTGCTTATATTTGTATTCCCAGTGCTTTGCAGTGTTCCACATATAGTAAACACCTGGTTGTTGACTTGACCTGACTTTTCCATAAATGATGTTTTTAATTGCTTGTCTTGGAGCAGAAAATAACAATGAGATTGTCAGAAAGATGAATATGGTTTCCCTTAAGGATAGACAACTTTCTTTTCAGAAATAGTTAAGAACTATGGAACTGCTGACCTCAAACTGAAACTTAATGTCATTCTATACTTAACCTGCAATTACTACATTTCTTCCCATAATGTTAGGTTTGAAATTTCTTGAATAAATATTATATTTTTTTAAAAGAGGACTATCTTGGGGATGTGCTATTACCATTGTGAAAACTCAGCCTGAGAAGTACAGAAGAAATAAATATTATGTGCAGATATATCTCAATACCACATATTGATTTTATCATGTCACTCTACTGAATAACTTAGGAAAGGTGCCTATTGGGTCAATGTCCAAACTCCTTTATCCGATATTTAATTCTATCTGCCATTAACAGAAATCACTAAGTTTGTCCATTCAAATCCCACTATAAACCCTTTGTTTATGGTATTCCATTTGATTGCCACAAACTCTTCCTTTTTCTCAGCAAGTAATTCAGCCTGGCAGCATTTATTAAACACCTACTTTGTACACCGTTCTGGGTGATGGGGAGACAAAGATGAAATGAAAAGTAGTCACTATCCTCAAAGACCTTACATTGAATTAGGAGATCCAATATGCAGACAGATTATTATTATTTGAGGGAGAGAGTATGTAAAACCACTAAGATTAAGAAAGGCTTTTTGCAGGAGGTAGCATATGAGCTGAGCCCCAAAGGAAGCCAGAGATCCCAAATGAGGAGGGAGTTCCTTCTAAGCATGATTGGGAAGGAGGGTGTCACTGTGCAAATGTAGAACATAAAATGCTGAGTTTAGGGAATAGAAGGCAGGTCAGTTTGACTGGAATGTGGAGTACGTGAAGGAGAATGATATGAAATAATTCTGGTAAATTGGGCTGGAGCCAGATTGTGAAGGGCTTTAAATACCAAGTCAAGGAGTTTGTAGTATATTCCAGAGGCAATAGGGAGGCACTAAAGGTTCTTGAGCAGGCAAGTGACACAGACAGACTTATTCTGGAAATAGTATGGAAGCATTGAAGAGAGAGCCAAGACTGGAGGTCAGGAGCCCACACTCCTTCAAAGACCAAGCAAATCCCACTTCTTCATGAAACCTTCCTGAAAAACTGCAAGATCACAATCATCTTTCCCTTCTCCGACATCCTATTTTGGTTTCATGCTTATATCACATAATCTAAGATTTGATGACATATTATCTGAATTTTCATAATGTAGATCTTATCTCCCTAATGAAACTATGAGCTCCAGGGAAAAGAAAATATTTTCCACCTTTGTACCTTACCCATAGTGGACATAGAGGTGTATACAGTGATGGATACAGTGGATGCTTTAAAATATTGGTTAATAGATTCTAGACTTTCACTGAATTTTCCTTCCCAGGATACAAATCTTCATACCAAGGCCACTACATTTCAGATGTAGACTTGTAATTACCTTCATCACCACATAGACTGTTAGGATCTGGACAAGATCAGTAGTTTATAATTTCTCAGGCCCATATGAGTTGGAATGTAGCCTCAGGGCTGGTGTTTGATCTAGTGGGAATTTTGGGTCTGGCCTAAGATAGTGATTATAAACTTGACAATGAACTGCCTTTGGGGAACTGGGCTATGTTTATGGAGAAAGAGTACATATTGAGGGAAAATTCAGCCATGGTATTTATGGGAATGACTTTGGTATGAAAGTGATTCAGTAGTTGGGAGAAAGTGACTGAATGAATGTTTTATAAGGGAAATGTGGGTTAAAAGGCTACATGAAATCATGACCCAGGTCATGGTACAGTCCCTCCTCCTCCCCCTCACAGATACATGTATGCACACATGCACACACACATACCACTGTGCAAGGTAAGCTTCAGTGAAGGGTTTCAAGATCAGATTTTTATCTTGTACAGTATATCTGAATTGTGGATTTCTAAGGTTCTATTTCTTTTAGACAGAGATTGCTCACAGGAGCACAGGATAACTCAGGACATGGGGTGGGGAGTGAGAGTAGAATATCACAAGCCTGTCAATAGGTCATGTCCATGGCCTTGAGCATTTGTTGAAAGTATCAAGGCCTTAGTGTGACAGGATTGCTCTGCCTATTACAGATACTGGCAAATTGACCATTGAGGTAAGATTGAAGAACATTTGGGTTCATTGCTTTTCTACAATCTGAAAATTTCAAGTTTCAGCAAAAATGTTTTCCCTTTCCTCCTGTGACCTCCAATCCACTAAAACATTTTTTACCTATTTGTAGGGACTTTGAGGGGTTATCAGGCTCTTTACTTCCCTTTCAAAGAGAAGCATGTTTAAACCATTCCAGACAAAAGAAAATCTCTATTTTTATTTAAGAACAAAACAAAACCTTTACTAAGAGAAGACACTTCTAACTTCAAGACTTAGGCCCTTAGACAACATCTTGGACAAGCCCTTTGTTTCACGTATTAAATTTTTTTAAGGCAAAGTGGTTCATATCTTACATGTTTTTCACCCATAATGGCCCCTAGTCTAGTGTTGAATAGATATCAGGGGTTTAATAAATCTTAGTTGAATAAAACTATCACCATGTTTTAAGAGTTCTTCATATATCAGTGACTGTGGCATCAAGATAAACTGCTACCTTAACCACAACCTGACTCACTAGTGTTCATGCGGAGTTCAGTCAAGTGTGAGTCAGTTCAAGCTTGAGCCTCCTTCTAAGGAGATTTTGGAAGTAACAGAAACACCTTGCTATAACACATATCATTTAACACTGGACCCTGAATATGACATTATATGTAATGGTATTACATGATAACATTGCTATTAAATAATAATTATAATGTTCATGGAGCTTTATAGTTTTCAGAGTGCTTTCATAGATATGATTTCATTTGACTTTCAACAACCTTGCAAGGCAGGTATCATACTATTTTATAGATAAGGAAATTGAGGCTCATAACTTGCCTACTTGTAAGTCAGTGGCAGTATCAGGTGAAGAACCTTAGTCTTATGGTTCCTGGTCTCACATATAGAACTACAACGTAAACCTAGAATTTGCATTCTAAAACAGGTAATAAACAAATGATGAGAACACAGTGATTAGTTCTGTAATATAGACCTTAGAAATACATGGACTAAATAAATACACAATGCCCATTTTCATTCTATGTCTTTTTAAAATAGGATGATTATGATTTATGATTTCATTGATGTTACATTGTATATGTCCATAAGATTGTAAGTTTTTTTTTTTGGTGAGGCAATTGGAGTTAAGTGAATAGCCTAGAGTCACACAGCTAGTGAGTGTTATGTGTCTGAGGCCGCATTTGAACTCAGGTCCTCCTGAATATAGGGCCAGTGCTATATCCACTGTGCCACCTCACTGCCCCAGATTGTAAGTTTCTTAAGGGCATGGGGTGTCTTTTGCCTCTTTTTGAATCTCCAGTTCTTAGCACAGTGTCTGGCACTGTAGTAGACACAATCAGTGTTTACTGATTGATTTGATGTAAGGAACTCTCAATGAGGGGACTCCTTCTACCAGTACAAATCTACATTTTCTTATTTTTTTGAAACTTTTAGTCTTAGAGAATATCATTGGGAACTGGGAGGTTAAATAACTTAACCTTAAGTAGGCTAACTCTAGAGTCAGGACTACAGTCCTAGAGTCAGAACTAGAACCCAGGCCTTTTTTACTCCAATATGACTAGCTAGCCACTATTCAATATTTGCTTCTTCAGAGAACACACAGTTTAAAATTTTGAACACAGCTTTGAATTTTGTGTTGAAAGATATGTAAAGCCATGAAATGTAGGGATGATTTCTGAAAATAAGTTTATAGGAAAAATTCTGTCCTGTCACAAATGAAGAATAAGCTAGTTTTTTTTCTGTCATTCATTCTCAAGTGGAAATGTCACATATATCAACACACAACTTACTGGTCAAAATGGGTGTATCATAGGGTAAGTGAGAGGTTAACTGTTCAGATGATAGAAGAATTAGTTCTATCTTTTCATCCAACTGTATTCACAGTTTTCCTTGTATTGAATTGTTATACATTCAACACACTGAGATTTTTTCCTTAATAGCATAAGAATTTGTTCATCATTGTTTGATAACTATGACCCATACTAGCAATGCTTTCCTTCCTCCCTGCCTCTTGGAACCCTTTCCTTAGGTCTCAGTTCAAGTGCCACCTTTTTAAAAAGGCTTTTCTTGATTCCTCTAGTTATCATAGGGAATATCTAGGGGATACCCTCCTATTCTAGCAGGGTGATGCTCTACCCCCTAAATTCCTTTTATTTATTTTGTATGGTTTGTTATATTAGGAGTTTGAAAAACTAACTGGTATCCTGGGATTTGTAGTTTAGAGGGATAATCATTCCATTTCAACCTTGAGATAGATTTGGGACTGTCATGATCTTTGAAGCTGGAAGGTAGACTTGAGTCATAGCTTGGGTTTCTCAATGGGACACATAGAATCTGTGAGACATGGACTGAGAAGGAGTGAGAAGAGCTGAGCCCAGCAATCGTGGGCATTCAGAACCCCCAACCCCACATAAGAGTTAATAAGATGATCTGCAAAGAATTGGTGGCACAGGAGCAACAAGCAAAAGCAGAAACCGAAGGAGGATAATGAAAGGAGAACATGAAAGGAAGGCTCAGCTGCAGCAGGGAAGGGAACTAAAAAGAGCAATCAGGCCCCTATGGGCATCTTGGAGTAGATGCCTTGAACTGAAGCTTACACTTCTTCAAGGACTAAATAAAGTTTTTAAAAGAAAAAAAAAGCCTGTGCTTTTGCCAACTTCCCCTCACAATGCCTGTCTAGGACCAAGACAATAATATTCTGCTAGATTTTTTAAAACCTGAATGTTTTCTGTATCTTGATTAGGCCTCAAGTGTAAATATGCCCTAAAATGTAAAGTCCTTCAAAGTAGAGATTGTCATGCTTTTGTATTTTTGAACACTGTATCCCTAATACGAAGCTAGAAGATTGTAGGCTCTTAATAAATGCTTATTGATTGAGTGAAATCTGCTGCTTAAGATGATCCCCTCAAGTTTATCACTTCTTGTATACCTCTATGTGATATTAGAACACTTTAGGTTAATGAGTTTAGATGACAATGTAACAAAGTATAACAGGATTTGGAACCTCAGAGATCATCTAATACAATCCTTAAATTTTGCATGTGAAAAATGAAGGCTGTGTACATGTCATACAGATAGTAAATAGCAGGTGCATGACATGAAACATTTATCACATATATCAGCAAAGACTCTTAAAATAACCATGAACTTATTTATTATGAGTTTTAGGATGCTCTGGTTATCAGAAATGTCATTTCATTTGATTAGAAAAAACTTTGTTAAATATTATATAATAGGGCATTCAGAGGTAGGAAACTTAGAGATCACCTAATTGAACCCCATCATTTTCTGAGAAATGAGGAAACTAAGGCTCTGATAATTTATGTGACTTATCCAAGGAAAACAGGGAGCAGAGTCAGGATTTAAATCCAGATCTGACTGAGGCCAAAATTTTCTCCACTACCGAATTCCTTTTTGAAAAAGTAGATTGGAATTCCATTAACTTTTAAAACTATTTATTTGCTGTGTACTTTAGTGGCAAGTAATAGGTCCAATACTTTCTACTGAAGTTTGGTTATTGAAAAAAAAAGTACAAGAAATCTTGCTTAAACCTCCTTAACATGGAATAGGGATGGTGGTGGTGAGAGGCTCCTGTTTTAATCTATTTGTGACAGAAATGAGAACAAAATTCAGGAATATTTTTTTTTCCTCAAAAGTCTAACCCAATGTTGTTGAAAAACTTAAATAACCCTTTTTTGCTTTTATTGTGTTCTGAAAGCATTGGAATACTAACAAGTCATGCTAGATATTTGAAAAAGCTTCACATAAATATTCTAGTTTTCCCTCCAATCACCCAATTCTTCCTCAGATGTGAATATGTAAGGATCTCATCAATTTACACTGTCAAAAAGACCTAAAAGAAAGGAAAGATACTTGCATTGTACCCAATTACATGGTGAATTGTTTTGCAAAGTAATTTTTGGTAATATACTTCAAAGGTTCAGTCAAGAAAAAACAACCCATAGTAAAGAAATATCTTCAAAAAATTGCATTTTCCCAAAGATGATTCATGAAGTAGCCAGGTGTTAACAGTGGCAATGTGAGGATAGTTTTCTTAAGTCTAGCTGGTAGCTTTCTGTTCTCACTCCCCTCCTAGCACTTCTATTATATCTGTTGGGAAATGCAGAAAGAAGGATTTTTCCTTTTAAGTTGTACCATGTAAGAATTTAATAATTTATCATTAAGGGACCAGAGATTAATGATCATTTTAAAGCCCTGGTCTTTTTTAATGTACTGAAGTATGAAAATGAATGATAACTCACTCTATTCTATGTAACAATTTATTCTGTTTTTCAGATCATGGGAGAATTAAGTGAGAGACACAGTGTCATTTAGATAGCAGAAAGAAACATGATAAGTAAAAATTGGAGTTAATGACTAGAAAAAAATCTTTGACCACTAAATAGTGGCCATTTTAATTTTAGCATGAGAGAATTTTCATAAATGTGGGCCCCAACTAGGGGCAGATTGATTAAACCACCACCACCACCACCACCACCACCTTTTCCTCATATACTAAGACAAACAGAAAATGAGAGTAAATGCAGATCAGAGCAGTTTAAAATGAATTCACAGTATATGGAAAGTATTTGCTATTATTTTCCATTTCCTTCCCTATTTCCTTCTTAAGGCTCATTATGGTGAATATGAATTCTTGGTTTTCTTGAATCCTTTGACTCAAGTTATTTCTGGATCAAGGCGGTATCGTTGTGGATGGAATTAAGTGCTGTCCCATGACCTCCAAAAGATGAGATATTGTATGGTTTCTAAGTTTATAGTTTTAAAGATATGAAAAAATATTTAATTCACTGCCCTGATTTCCTCACTCAAACCTACCCCAACCTTTGCCCCCTTTAGTTTGTATGTGCAGTAGTCAGTTTTCTTTCCTTTTCTATAGATAGCCTGTCCTGGTTCTCCGAGTACACTTGTGTTCTTTATCTTAAAACTGATGCTTGCGTCATCTGTTTAGAGGACATTGATATGATCAGCTTTAGAAGGAACCTGATGAAAGGCTCAGAAAGATAAAGGTCACTGTTAATGCAAAATGAGAAAAATGAGAGTCATTGGGTTTTCAAGGTTTTGTGACATAATGGTTCAACTCTCTCTTGCATTCTTTATATGTGAGAAGGGAATGCTTTCAGAAAATGCGGTTCAGAAATACAGATTGCTGTTGGATCTGTTCAAGTGTGTGACTAAAATATCACTCTCTATTTATGAGAAATGGCCTGCTATTTCAACAGTAAAACATGTAAAGTTTGGTTTTCATGTTATACATGTTGCCATGAGTAGCAGGAAGTTAGTGAGAGGATTACCACTTATAGCAGTGGTGTGAAATGTAAAATATTTGGCATATTTGGGAACAGAAATAAATGACTGACAGAGATGTCTTTTGAAAGTTCTGTTTCAGTAAACTAGGGTGAATGTCTAAGGTTCTGGTCACATGAAATGATCAAAATTGCATAAATAGCATTCACCCTTTGAACGAAGCTCAAGCTGACTCCACCTCACCCCACGGGATTAAGAAATACCTGGAGTACAAGCCATTTTGAGTATTTTCCTGTGATGTTGGCTAAATGGTGCCCTGAAACATTTGTTCTTGAAACTTCTCCATTGGAGATTTTTCCCTATAACAGAAAAACTTTGCAAAACAGCCTTTGGAGATTAGTTATCTGAAGTGATTTCTTCTCAGAAGGAGAAACATTTATAGTTTATTTTTACAAATCAAACAAGTTATTGTTGCCTTCTTCCAGAGGATGTGCAACAACTAGAGCACAGAAGAGCATTCCTAAAATTGACCTTTTGTTTTTGTCTTAAACTGATTGCGTCCCTTGAGTATTGGGAATTATTTCACAGGTTATCTTAAAAGTGGCACCTGATCTCACTTCTCTACCTGGTTTGCTAAGAAGTTGGAAAAGATTTGTCTGTAATGGTGTTGAATGGTATTAGAACCTTTTTAATGTTGTTGAGCCATCCAATGAGAGTTAGAGACAATTCCTCCAAAGCAATTCAGGCATGTGAAAATTCAGATTTAGAGCTGGGAGGGACCTTGAGGGTCATCTATTCTAATCCCCTCATTTTAAAGATGAGAAAACTAAGGCTGATTAACTTGTCCAAGGTCACATTAAGTAGTAAGTTTTAGAGTTGGAATCCAAACCCAGGCCCTTTGATTTCAAATCTTTTCACTGTACCATACTGTTAAGTGGCACAGTGGATAGACTTGCTGACTTGGAGTCAGCAAGATCTGAAATAAAATCCTGCCCTAGATAATTACTGGCTGTGTTACACTGGTAAAGTCACTTCTCTTAGACTCAGCTTTCTCATCTGTAAAATGGGAGTAACAATAACACCCATTCCACAGGATTGTTTTAAGGATCAAATGAGATAACACATGTTAAATAATTTGTAAACCTTAAAGTGCCATATAAACACTATGTGGCTATTATCATTATTAATATTATTATTATGTGGAAGAGGGATGTTGAAGGGGATTTTAAAACATTTACATTTTGCAGAATCATTTATTTGCTTTTGTAATATCTCTTCCAAATCATTGAGTCTGAATAAATATTTGCAGCTTACCTAAAAAGATTTTCTTTAAGCAAAATTTTAATGTGCCTTTTCTCCCACTCACAGCATTATAAATATAATAAAGAATAAGATAGTGTTCTTATTTGTTTCTTTATGGTAATCTATTATGTTCTATCCATTATGTTCACCTAATTGGATTTTCCTCCCCCATATATATTTACTTTTATTTCCTTTATGCATCAAGAACAGGCTAAAGCCTATGAATTTCCTGGTTCAATAGTTCATGCTCAAGGGCCTGTAATTTCATCAATGTGGATGGATACTCCCTCCACCAGGGCACATCACAACCCTGCTATGCTTTGGTAGATAGCCTCTGTGAATTGCTCTGTCTATAAAATTCAATACCCTGAAGCTAATCTGGGGATGAGTAGTTTTAAGCTACTCATCCCCAGATTATTTTTCATGTGAGGTTGGTCCTCGCACAAAAGACACACAGTCCATCACTGGCTAGCAGAACTTGCCACAGTTTGTGCTTTGCTGAATTTCCAACACAACAAATATATCTGAAATAGTTAAACCAGAACCAAAGAAGTCTATGTGAACCTCTAGCAGTCAAATTCTAAAAGTAAGGATGGAAATCTCCTGGGCATTTCAGAAGATGTCCTCGTAATGTTCAAGTTAGGGCGGACCAAAGATCACAAAAAAGCAATCTGAAATAGAAAATGGAGTATCTGAGAAAATAAACAGCAGAAGTAGAGATGTGTCTTAGAGATGTCTGATCTTGTGTCCTAATTAAAAAAAATCTTTTATGTGATTAATTCTAATCTCTGACTCCCACATAACCTTCCCATATCTTAAAACAAAAATTTCTACTGCTTTCCAGATATAGAGACTAGAAATTGAGAGAACAATGCCTTATATTGTTTTTTTATCATAAGGCAGGGCCAACTTATGGAATTGAATCAGCTATGACAACCAGCTACAAGGGAGCAGGCCTAATGCCGTGTCTAGAAATAATAAGCAAAAAAGCTACACTCTCCAACTTCCCAAATATTTTATTATATGGGGCCTCATCATGGAATTTTTCAGCAAGAAAATGATGCTTACATTTTTGCTAACAAGGGGTCCTCCTGGCCAAAAACCACCCAAACAAAATAATTTTATAATTTTAAAGAAAATATTAACATCTCAGTTAAAAATCTTGCCTTGCTGTGGAGCCTTTTCCAAACATAATATATGACAACAAAAATACCCCCCATGCATATTGCTTAGGACCAAATCTTGTTTTCATATATAATCACAGATTGTTCTCCCTCTCTACTAGATTCTGTAAAATCAGTTCCAGAAAAATCTATGAATTAGTTGACTAGAATTTACCTCAGTTCCAAAGATTTTTAAAAAAATAATTTATTTTACATAGTGTATATATGTTATTTTCCATTATGACCCCAAACCACTGTAACCATTTCAAACAGTTTTCCTATATGATCAAGCCAGGTTCCACAGGGGTAAAACTATCATTATTTCTGAAAAAGAATGGTTAGAATGTTTAATGCTCGCCTTATGGGATTAGAAACCACCACCACACACCTACCTGAACTAAGAAAAGCTTTCCCCACAGGCTCTGGAAAACAGCAGTCCTTTGTGTTAGGAAACTGGCTCCCCTAGCACTGAAACTCCTGAATAGCTTTCAGGCCATGGATGGGGGTGAGGTAGATTTAAAAAAAAAAAACACTTTCTCATTGAGTTTTGGCACTTCTGCTAAACAAATTCCAAGAGAATGAGGAAGGACTATAACTGAAAAATCTCAATCCATCCTTCCTTCCTTCCTTCCTTCCTTCCTTCCTTCCTTCCTTCCTTCC
>NW_020954619.1:36895536-37038561 GCF_900497805.2 Vombatus ursinus
CCTTCCTTCCTTCCTTCCTTCCTTCCTTCCTTCCTTCCTTCCTTCCTCCCTCCCTTCCTTCCTTCCTTCTTAAGATTATAGGCTCTATATTGTAAGAGACCTTGGAGAACATCAAGTCCAACCTGCTCATTTTATAGATGAGGAAACTGAAACCTTCTGCACAATAATTCCTAACCCCTTCTTAGTTTTCGTTAAGAGAAAGAATGAAAAATCTTGTTCCTAAAACATTCCAACTCCAATGTCCTAAATGTCATTATTTGTTTACACTATACAAAAAGGTAGACCTACCAAATCAGAGTCATATTCTGAAAATACTGAGGCAAAATATCTCTGGATTAATCAGTTCCTTTGTCATTTCATGAATATCCATTTCCATCCTAGGCTTATGATAAAATCACTATGATGAAGCGTCTGCAACCAATATCCCAAACCCAAATTTTACCAGACAACATACTTCCAGTTATGTAGAGAGACAAAATACCATTTAACAAATAGATGAGTTAAAATAATTTTTATACATAATAATCTCTCTCAAAAATTTGTCAGGTCACTCAAGACAAAGTAAATTGCCTTGTGAATTTTCTAGCTTAACCAAACTCTAGTACGTTATAGGACTGAAAATCTAAAGTGTATCATCTATATGTATATTAATATATATATATATGTACACACACACACACACATATATACAGATACATACATACACATATATATGTGCAATACATTATATTTGTAAACACATGCTGAAATACACATATCTGCAAACTATAGTAGCCTTTGACCTTCCAATTAGACGGTTATTTGCCTGAAAGAAGTCTAAAGTCTAAAAAGAGATCTAGATCACAGTCTTTAAAATAAAGATCAAGGGGATTTCACAAAGGGTGAATCCTATAGTAAGTAAGAAAGAGAATTTTCTGCATGACTTCCATTACTTGAAACTTGTCTCATGAAGATCAACCCAGAGAATTCATAATGAAAACTTAACCCAGAATACCATCTAGTTCTTTATTAATATGTTAATGATTACCATGCTCTTCTTCTTCCTCCTCTTCTTCCTCCTCCTCCTCATCTTCCTCTTCTTCATCTTCCACATCTCCTTCTTCTTCATCATCTTCTTCCTCTTCTTCAATCTCCTCCTCTTCCTCTCGATCTATCTCTTCATCATCTTCATCCTCTTCCCCTTGCTCCTCATTGTCATCAGAATATTCCTCCTCCTCCTCTTCCTCTTTCTCGTCCATTTCCTCAGTTCCATCTGTTTCATAACATTCGTCTACTGAGGAGTTGTCGGTTTTAACTACAAATGGCTTTCTTTTGGGAGCAGGTTCTTGGGGTTGCTTATCTTGTGTTTTTCTTTTTTTAGCCAAAGGACAGCCATAAACACTGTTTAGGAAAGCAAAAGAGGTGTGTTATTAAACCACCCTTGATGGTCACAGTGATAGAAATCTTATATCATTTAATAAAGTTTCTTAATTGCTGACTTTGATATATATCTTCCATAGTGTTTAACAGACTGACTTCAGTGCCATCAGTGAGCTAATAGCACAGAAACCTATAACCTGGCAATTGCTATTGCAATTTTAATGCTTTGAAATATAGATTTTATTCATCTATCACTATTAAAAAATTTGGTCTTGCATTTTACCTTGATGTGCTGTTATAGGTCCAAAAAATCATAATGCCTTAGATTTCCAATCAGTAAAATGGGCATAATAGCATCAACTCATTAGGATCTTATGAAGATTAATGATGCACATATTTTAATGGAAAGTCAATTAAATGAGAATGTTGGTACTCATTTAGTATGTTTAAAGCATTTCTATGGAAAAATTAATTCAAGAAATATTTCTACTCTATTCTTTTCTATATTTTGTTATAATTATCCTATCCTATCTATCCTATATATTATTTTATCTTATATTACATATTATATTATGAAAAGACTTAGTGTTATAAGGATTTAGATGAACCATAGATACTATTACATCCTCTAAAACTCAATTCAGTTCAATTTAACAAATTTTTATTAAATATATATGAAGTGCAAAGTGATTGGCAACCCAGAATGGTAGATAGAAGGCAGTGCTTAGGGTCAAGAAGACTTGAATTCAGGTCCTACTCTGATGCATACTGTGCTATCAGAAAAAAAAAAGACATTTAACCTCTTAGTTCCTGAACTGTGTTAGAGGAGGAATTTTCCATACCAGAAGATTCCCACAACAAAGAAATCATAGCTCTGGACTATAGCCTCTGGTATCTATTTTTAATGTGGCAACAAAATCCAAGCCAAAAAAGGGACTTTACCAGATTCTACCTGTAGTATTTAAGCAGCCATGTAGTCTAGAGAGCCTACTAAAGTCTGAGCATCTTTCTTGTTCTATGAGACTTGGTAGCTTGAAATGTTTCAAAGCGCTGATACGTGGTATGGGAGCATGGATTTATGTAAACCTGTATATTGTACACCATGTTTTTTCCCCCAAAGAGGTGGCCAGCAAACCTGCAAAAGAGAGGTTACTGCATGTCACCACAAGAGCACTGATTTCAGTGGGGTGTTAATCTCATTCCTTTTCCAACCCTGCAGTGATTTCAGAAGCTGCTGAGTGTCAGCACCCGGCCTGCCCCAGGGCTGCCATAGCATACTGATTCAGCCAGGCAGCTTGTTACCAATCCTTAGAAATATTTCTAAATTGTAAAAAAAAAAAATCTTTGACACAAATCACAAACCTGTGACAATTCTAGTTCTACAGAAAGCTAAGGAAATGCATAGCAACAGCATGAGGATAATCCTAAATGTTAAACTAGATATTGGTGTATACGGTTGAGTCTCAAATAAGAGGTTTGGCAAAGACTCATAGCTTTGTTTTTGGTATAGTCATGAATTATAAAGACTCTACAACATTTCTCCTTTCCGTTGCCCTCTTCTTAAATCCTGTTACTTAGCCTTACAGCTGTGAGATCAATCCTATTTCTGTCCTTCTAGCTACAATGCAGAGATGTAGAAGGGGATGAGACACCAGCCAGAAACCAAGAGATGGATGATAGAAGAATAAAGAAAACAGATGGAATATATTGATATATTTAGGAAAATGATATTTGAAAAGAAGAAAGTCAATCAATATGATCCTAACTGAACTAAAATATGTTATCAATTAGTTAAGTAACATTCATATAGTAAATAATATCAAGTAGTATGCACATATGTAATTTGGCTTTGAGTATGCACAGTTTGCCTAACATGGAGCCCACTGCGTTCCTACCATGTGGATGGGGGCGTAGATGCCTTGATTGGCTGTCTGTGTCTTTAAAAGAACCATTTGTTCTCTCTTCTGCCATCCTTCTGGTATAGTCCTAGCTACTGTTCCCAGCACCCAGTGCCCAGCCTGGATGCCATGAACTGAACCACAAAGGGGGGGAAGGAACCTGACTTTCCCCTCGTTTCTCTCTTTTATCTCAGCTCCAAGAAATGGGCCTGGGGGGAGGTACATTTTTTCCTGTTTTGTGTTATTTGTCCTCTGTTTCAGGTCCCAGAGGTGATCCCCAGGGGATCAAGAGTTCAAGCTGGGATTGCAGCAGTCAGCCAGGCGATATTAGAGCCGTGAGAAGCCATGGTGCCTGAGACTTGAGCCCCTAGGGTGAGGTGGGGTGGGGAGAGGGCAGACTCAGAATGATACTGTGCTTTAAGAGAACTGAGCTAAACCAAGACTGAGGTAGTATAAGGGGGAAGATGTATGATACCTTCCACTTGGAAGAAGTGTTTGTATATTTATGATTGTCTTTTGAAGTAATATTTCTCTTTGTAAAAAATGCTCCACTGTGTTACACATACAATTTTAAAAAACAATACAAATATTGTTACAAGGCTGGAATCATAGTGTTTAGAGATGCAAGAAAATTTAGAGACTATCTAATCCAATAGTTTCCATATATATATATATATATATATATACATATATATACACACACACACACACACACACACACATATACATATACATATTTGATTTAAAGATCCCTTTATAACATCAGACAATTTCAGGAATGCACCGTGTGAAAGAAGTTGTATTATTAGTATTCGTATTACATTATTTCAAGTTCTTCCTTCTCTTATGGAACTTTTTCTGATACTTTCAGCTGCCAGTGCTTTCCTTCCTCTGCAAAATTACTTTTTGGGGTACTGACTAGAGAGCTGGCCTCAGAACTAAGAAGCCTTGGATCAAGTCTTGCCTTGGATACATACTGTCTGTGTAACTCTAGACCCATCACTTAACCTTTTAGGTTAAGCATCTCAGGCTTATTAGTTGCAGAGGTGCCAACCTGCATTGGTAGAGAGAATTTCTTTCCTCATTGAGAGTTCCTTATACCAACAAACCACAGGTCCATTCCTTCTCCCTCTGTTTTTTACTTACTTATTTATGCACATATTTTCTCCCCCAGTGGAATATAAGCTCTTTGATGGTAGGTATTGCCTCATTGCCTTAATCTCAACCCCTAGCATATTGTTGGGCATATAGTAGGTACTTCATAAAGGTTTGTTGATTAACATACTTTGATTGAAAAAAGATAACAAAAAATTAATAGATGGTACAGTGAACAGAATATTGCATCTGGAGTAAGGAAAACCTGAATTCAATCCTTACCACAGACACTTATAGATGTGTGATGCCAGGTAAACCACTTAACTTGCCTCAGTTTTGTTATCTATAAAATGGGAATAGCATCCACCACACAAGGTTGTTGTGAAGAATGAATTAATATATGTAAAGTGGTTTGCAATCCTTAAAGTGCTGTATAAACACTAGATATCAGTATTTCTGTAAAGATATTGTATAGATTTATACTGTTAATCACAACAGCATCTGGATACATTTGAAAATACACAGATAAGAGGGACATCATTCCTTCTATAGATGGTAAATTTTTATTTACAGATTCGTATATGGATTTGTAAGTCCCATGACAAAATTCTACAGCCTCTAGATTGTGAGTTATTAATACAGAGCAATTTCTTTATATTAAAAAGGAGGAAACTGAGGCCTGGAGATGAGGTGCAACTTATTTAAAGTCACACAAGTAGTGAGTAAATAATTTGTTTTTTTCTTTTTTTTTTTAAGGCAATTGGGGTTAAGTGACTTGCCCAGAGTCACACAGCTAGTAAGTGTCAAGTGTTTGGTCTGAGGCTGGATTTGAACTCAGGTCCTCCTGACTTTGGGATAGGTGCTCTATCCACTGTGCCACCTAGCTGCCCCGTGAGTAAATAATTTGAATCCAGGTGTTCTTACTCAGGGGCAGCTAGGTGGTACAGTGGATAGAACGCCAGGCCTGGAGTCAGGAAGACTCATCTTCCTAAGTTCAAATCTGGCCTCAGACACTTACTAGCTGTGTGACCCTGGGCAAGTCGCTTAACCCTGTTTGCACAGTTTTCTCATCTGTAAAATTAGCTGGAGAACGAAATGGTAAACTGCTCCAACATCTTTGCAAAAAAAAAATCCCAAATGGGGTCATGAAGAATTGGACATGACTGAAAAATGACCCAACAACAACAAAAATCTTTCCTTGGGACATTCCTTCCTAAAATGTAGCACACAGAACTGAACACAATCCTCTTGATATGGTCTGAAAAGGGCAGAATACAGTGGGATGAACATTACTTTTGCTCTAGACACAATTCTTCTCAATATAATCCATGTCTTAGCTTTTTTGGCCGCAGCATTGCACTATAGACTCATGGATCTTCCAGTTCACTAAAACTCCCAGATTTTTTTTTCAGGTTAACTGTCATATGGATGGTCTCTAACATCTCTTCCGGTTCTAAATCTATGATTCTATAAAGACATTCCTCACTACCCCAATCTTGTACTTGTTAAGTTGACTTTTTGAACCCAAATTAAGACTCAACGTTTACTTCTTTCAAATTTTGAATGACTAGACTTGGCTCAACTTACTAGCCTGTCAGTAACTTTAAGAATTGTGATCATACTTAACACATAAAACAAGTAAAACAATACACAGCATCCATTAAAAAGTTGAGTTTTTTATGTCTTCCCTCTGAAACTGCCCTGATTTACCTTGTCTACATCTTCTTTCTATAGCCGTTTATTTGCACATTGTTTTTCCCATTAGCCTGTTTAGTGCTTTCCATCCCTCTTGGGTTTATTTCCCTTGTAGAATTTTAGGCTGCGAACTCCTTCCTTATTGTTCCTGAACTTTTGGAAGTCTGTTCTCCTGAAATTGCAGTTCCATGTCAGACTATGACTGCTTTCCCTTTCTTCTCTCACAAGTTCTGAAATGAGCTGACCTCTACTCTCCAAGGTTCCCATATACTCTTGTAATCAGTTCTTCCTTTCAGATGAGATTTATTAGTTCCAGAACAGAAGTTTCCCTATAGTTGCTCTGGTTTGAACAAACTGAGAGAGCACCAGATATCTTAGAGAGTGCCAGTTTCCCATGACTACAAAGCTGTATTCTAAATTATGTCTAATCTTGAAGACATAGGTAATTCAGGCATCATGGTATGGTGGAATATGCAGTGACATGAGAAGACCTGAGTTCAAATCTCACTCTAATGCTTATTACCTGTGCGACCCTTGACAAGTCCTCTGAAGTCCCCGAAAAACCTTTAACATTCCTGATAGCCTACCAAATCAGAACTAAGCTCTTATGCTTGGTATTCTAGGCCTTCCATAATCCAGACCTAGCATATCTATTTGATTCTATCTCCCAGTATGCCCCAGCATGCGTACTTCATTATTGTCAGGTTGGTCTCCTTACTGTTCCACAAAGTCATCATAATTATTCTTGCCATTTCTCATGCCTGGAATACCCTCTCCTCTATCCAAATCCCTTAAGGTCCAACACCAATTTTATCTTTTCCATTAAACTTTCTTGGCAGTTGTAGACTATACAGATCTTTACCTCTCCTTTGAACTCTTTCATTACTTAAAATGTCATTATAAGATTAGCACTTAATTATATATTATTTTGACTTATTTTCATCTAGTTTCATGCTTATATATTTTATTTCCAAAACTAGATTATGAGATCCTTAAGGGCAGAGGGTTTTTTGAGCTCATAGTGTTTTTAATAAATTCTCATGAAAAACCTCCATCACTATTTCATCTTGGTGTGGAGATGAACCAGTGTTCTTCAATTCAACAAGCATTTATTAAATGATCAGGGCACCATGAAAGGCAAAAAGCCATTTTCTAACCTCAAGGAACTTACATTATACTGGGGTAGTGGAGGTGGGTAGGGAGAGGAACAACATGCACACTGATAAGTCACTACAAAGTAATTAGGGGTGGGATAATATTTACAACTGAGATAATCAATTGTGTAGAAGATTGCAGTTGAGTTGAGCATTAAAGGAGTTAGGGACCCTGAGAGGTAGAGATGAGGAAGCAGTGTATTCCACGCATAGGGAATATCTGTGCAAAGGTAGGAGATGTACAGAGAATGATACTAGACTAATTTGGGTATGATATGGAGCAACAGTGTCAAACTCAAATAGAAACAGATCTCTACAGGCCACATGTTGACTTAGAAAACCACAAACTGATATCAATGATATATAAACTATATACTTATGTATTATATACAATATACATGCATGAATATGTATATGTGTGTTTATATATGTATACACATATGCATACATATACTTAGTTCCCAGTCCTCACATTAGGAGGCCCTGTTGTAGAAGATTTGCAATATTTGCTGCTAGACATAGGAACCCATACTGATAAGACCACAGACTTGAAATCTTTAAGTAAAAAAATTAATTGACTTCCTTAGCTGGAATAGAATTCAGAAGGCTTGATATTTAAGACAAAGCCAGTCATCTTTTTCTTAAGTATTGATCATATTGTATTTTGTATAGTTATTTGTATTCATGGCTTCTCTCCTTTATTAGATTGCAAGACCTTTGGATAGAGAACCTGACAGATATCTTTGTAACTCCCTAAGTACCAGTGCATAAGAGTCAATCAATCAACAAGTATTAATGTGCTAAAACACTGTGATGTGCTCTGGGATGCAAACAAAAGAATGAAACAGTTCGTGTTCTCAAGGAGATTACATTCTATCACATAGAATGAAACTGAGGTTTAGAGAGGAGGGAATGGTCACATGTCTAATAAATGATAGAGCTAGGACTTTTGAATCCAAGCTTCCTCACTCCTTATCGACTAGACTATGCTTCGTGTTGTTCAGTAATACAGGTGTGTGCAACTGTACGTGATCCCGTGGACTTTTTTCTGCGTGATTATCTTGGCAAAGATACTAGAGTAGTTTGTCATTTCCTTCTTCAGGGTGCCCCCCTTTTACAGAGGAAGAACTGAGACAAATAGGGTTAATTGGTTTGCCTAGGTCACATAGTAAGTATATGATGGCAGATTTAAACTCAGATCTTCTTTACTCCAAGCCTACTGTTCTACCCCCTGCACCATGCGGCCGCCCCAAGACTATGCTACCTCCAGATTATAATGCAATTGTTTATTGACCAACATGCATACTTCAGTACAACTATCTATGCAAGCTCAATGAATTTAGGTGAAGACAGAAGGAGAGAGAATCTTGCTATTAATCCCTTGAAGACTTTACTTCATAGTGTGACTAGTGGATAGAGACCTGGCCTTAGAGTTAGGAAGACCAGGGTTTAAGTACTATTTTTAACTATGTGATTCTGGTCGAGTCACAATATCTCAGGGCTCCAAATAACTCTGTAAGAATATAAATTGTAGAGCAGGTATCAATCTGTATTGACAAAGGTCTAGTAAAAAAAATGAATCCTATAACTCTGCCCCTGAGATCTTGCCTTCTGATTGGCTAGTTACTCCCAGAACCTCCAATTTAATGAGGAGGCCCAGGTCAAAGATGTCTTCATTCCTCTTTAGGCTGCCCTCCTGACTCATCTTCACAGTACTTTTTCTACCATGCCCTTAGAAGTGATACCTTCACCCTCGACCTCTTTTTAGCTCCCTCTTATTTGTTTTCCTCCACATTAGAATGAAGGCTTTCTGCTTATATTTGTAATGCCAGTGCTTAGCATAGTGCCCCACACGTAGTAAACACTTAATAAATTCTAGTTGATTGGTCATTAACACCTTTGAATTGGTTCAGAGTGTCTGACTGTAAATTGTTGAGGGAGTTGTGGTGGAATTCTGGATCATAGGTTCTACAATTAGAAGACAGCCCAGAAATCATCTTATTCAATTTCTTTACCTGCTAAATGAAAAAAAAAATGGAAACCTTTAGAAGCCAGCCAGTTGCTTGAGGGGCACAAAATATAAGCAGCAGAGGGGCATTTAATAAATATTTATGGAATAAATGAATGAATCTGCTCCCTTCCCCATAGGCAAAATGGTACTTATATCTTTTCCACTTATATCTCTGAAGTACTGAGAATACTAGAATCATCTGTTCATATATGGACTGTATACTGATATGCTTAAACTACTAGTGTACTATTTAAGGGATTTTTGTTTTTTGGTAGTATGTCTCAAATAGCTGGACCAGTTTGTTCCCTGAATACTGCATCCCATTGCAATTCCTTCTCTCCCTATTGTGCTTTCACACAGGTGGTCTTCCATGCTTGGAATGTACTCTTTCCTCATCCTAACTTTGAGAATCCTTATTTTTCTCCAAGTGCTCTCTCAGGTGCCATGTCCTTCCTGTAGCCTTGCCCATCTCTTCAGCTAATAGAGCTTTCTCTTCCCTCAAATATTCCTATGGTACTTGGTCTGATTTCCCCTTTGTGCTTATCATGGCATCTACTTTGTATTAGACTTATCTATGTGTGTATCATGTCCACTCAGATAAATAAATACCAGCTACTTGAGGAAAGAGATTGTTTTGGCTTTGTGTATTTCCCCAATGCCTTGCACACTGCTTTACACATAGTGGATGCTTAATAAATGTTTGTTGAATTGAATTAAGTTGCTTCCAAAGGTGGTCAGTTTATAACAAGATAGGAAATTACAGACTGGTAGAGTCTTTGTACTAATTAGAGGAATTTTAAAGAACATAATGTTCAATCTGAAAGGGATGAATATTGGTCCAATACTTTTATTTTACAGATTTAAAACAAACAAACCCGAAAACTAGAGGGTTGAAGTGATTTTTTACAATCATATAAGAAGCTAACCAGAGTCCTAAAATACTTGTCTCTTGATTCCTAATTCAATGATTTTTCCATTATGGTGCCAGCAGAAAGAAAGATCAAAATTATAATAATTCACTGGAGAAGTTATATCTACTAGTTTGTTCTTTTTTCTCACTTGGCATAGTGGCTAGACAGTTGGACTCCTCTTTAGAAGCCCTGTATTTAAGGTGTCACCTATATCATATATTGTTTGTGTGATCCTGGGCAAGTCACTTAGTCATTTCAGTGCCCTAGCAACTCTCTAAGACTGTAAGTTACAGAGAAAGTGCTGATCTGCATTGATAGAGAGAATTTCTTCATCTGGAAGTTTCTCATATTAATGAAACCATGGGTCTAGTCCTGATCTCCTGTGAGTGTGTGTTTAAGCAAACACACATACATATACACATATTTGTGTGTATTTGCTTAAAGTTTGACTTCCCTTGAGGGGTTAGGAATCCAAATTTGAAAGTCTTTAATTTGGGTGAATTAATATTAAGGTACTATCTTTATTAAGACAAAATAAAGCTAATTTAATTTAAAAATATTATATAAGTTAAACTAAGATCATTCAGAAGCCAAATTGTAATATTCTAACATCCATTCTCTTTCTTTGTTAAAATATTTTAAAATAGTCTATTTCCTTTAGGTCATGGGATGACAGATGCTTCTTTATCAGCTTAATTGGATCCCTTTTCTCACCTTTTTCCTGTCCAGGGTGAAAGAGGAAAGGAAATGCTACATTCCATTGTCTGTTGTTGTTTCTAGTGCACCTCATTGCTCTCACCTCTAAAATGAGGGGGTTGGATGAAATGACCTCTAAGGTCCCTTTTAGTTCTAATTCCTGGAATATATCCAGTATAATCTTCCTTTTTTAAAAAGGACCCATGAGAATTTTCCTTGACATAAAATAAATATAAGTACCTTAAACATGCCTTCAGGCTGTCAATCATTTTACAACACATCTATCTGAATATTAGTGCAATCAACACCCTCCAGCAGAAATTTGAAAGATCACATTTAACATCATCACAAATGGCTGAATTTTCTTATTCCTGGTTGTACTTAAGTACTAAGACAGAGAAGGGTCTTCTTGATGCATCCTTAACGCAGGACTACTATTATGCCATTATCTGCCTTTCCCATCCTAGATACTATTCTTATTCTCTTTTAAATATTCACCAGACTAGAGTTCTGCTTTTTAAAATAATTACAATTATGTTTCATAGGTATAACAGAGGAAGTGGAAGTTACTTAACTGCTCTGAGCTTTAGTTCCCTCATCTGCAAAGCTGAGAAAATAATACCTAGACATCTCCCACACAGGGATGTTTTGAGGATCAAATGAAATAATGTCTATAAAGTACTTTGCAATCAGTTATCTCATTTATGTATCAGTTATCTCATTTTCATACTTTTTGATTGAGTTTAGGTAGTACAAGTATTATGATGACCACTATTCTTAGTGTACTTCCAAGTCAACCCTGATTGTTTCCATTAGTGGTAAAGAGATGAGTGGCAGGAAGAAACATAAAACATGTTAATACATGTTGTCTCTCTCAAGTAGAATATAAGTATCTTGAAAGCAGGGATTGTTTCAGTTTTGTATTTGTATCCTGGGTGCCCCGATAGTTCCAGGTACGTTGAAGGCATTTAATAAATGCTTGTTGATTTGCTGATTGATCATAGACTACTCTATTGATTCTAGAGTACATACAAGATATATAGGGAAATGATAAGAAAGCCCAACAACAGAAGAATGAGCAAAGGTATTGCCACCCAGACTCTTACCCTCTCATATAAGCCACAGGACACTGTGCTTTGTCTTATAAGGTTGGTTAGGAGTCATTCAAGTGGGAAAAATTCTCATTATTAGAGGATTGAGATATTTATATGTTTCTGCTTTGGTGGGGGAAAAGGTACATGAATATTTCTAGCTCCTGGAAATGTGAATGTTCTTGAACAGACTGGAAAAGAAAGCATTCCAAACTCCAGGGAAAAAAGATGTCTTTATATGAAAATTGTGAGGCACCTTCAATACGCATTTGCTAAAAGTGCCATTACTGGTAAATGATAAACATATATTCTATTTTAGCTTCTCAAAAATGCTCCATATATCAATAGATACCAGGCCACAAATAATAAGCCTTAGGAAAATCTGTTTATAGATAAGACAGATCTTTAAAAATGGTTTCTCTATTACACTTTCCTGAGTTTAATTTCTACAGCAACACTTAGTTAACAAGTTGTGTCTTTCATTTTTTTTGCTGAAGCATTACCTTATAACCCAAACCCATCTGCCTTTGTGGCCTCCCACCCAGGGTTCATTTAATATCTTGGCTGGACACAGTCATTTCATTCCATTTATTTACTTTTCAAATAATCATTAGAAATTCCATGCACTACACCACTCCCCCCTTCAACAAGAGGGTTTCCTACTACTGTATCATTTCCTGCTGCATAATCTACTAGACTTGGGAAGCTGACCTGGGTTTTATTACATTTAACACCATATAATGTTACTTCCACAGTGCTGTTTTGTCATCTAATGCTACTTCTGAGGCTGCAGATACATAGCAAGTACAAGGTATTTTTATAAAACTCAGATGACAAGAGATGTGAGATCTAATGTGGCATAAACCACACCATTGAAGAACATGTAATTCTTCTCTTCATGGTGCAACCTAGTGAAAAATAAAATTCCCAGCTTATTGCCAATGGAGATAGGTTCACATAACTTCACAGCAAAGATGCTGTCAGGAAGGTTCAAAATATTCAACATGTCACAGTCTTCCAAGATATTCATATTCTCTCTCTGTCTCTGTCTCTCTCTCTTTGTGTCTCTCTCTCTCTCCTCTCCTCTCCCTCTCACCCTCCCTCCTTTTATCTTTTCTCCACTTGTCTCTTTCCTTATCCTTTCTCTAGCTCTCTTCTCTCCTCTTCCCCATTTTTTATCTCTCTCTCTCCTCTCCTCCCTTCCCCTTTCTCCCTCTTTTTCTCTTTCTTCCCTCCCTTTCCCTTTCTTCCCTTCTCTTCTCAATTTCTTTCCCTCTGACATTTAAATTTGTGTAGGCAGACAGAGATCCTTTGAGGGGGGCATAAAGTGAGTTTTCCAGGCTCAAGTGCCAGGGGTAGAGCTAACTTTAGTCCAGGAATAATTTCAGAAATGAAATGGAGGAGAGATAGATATAGGTTGAAGTTGAATCACCGCTCTCTGTTTCCCCTCCTCAGACGAATATCTTGGCCAGCTTTGTCATGGCACAGATCAAGGTCTCAAAAGGGAGATTTGCAATTTATGCAGACTATCTGACACTTCTTGTACAACCAGGAAGGTCTTCCATGGCTGCCCTTGGACTCACAGTATATAGTCTGCCCCAGTTTATAGAAATTACAACTTGAATATTTAAGTTCTCTAGTTAAAATGTCTGCAGTTCCTCAATCCCCAAAACATTTTGTTGATTTACCACACTGTGTCTTCATTGACACAATTATCATACCCCTATGCCTAGAACATCTTTTTACATATCATTATTCATTGAAATTCTCCTTTCCTTTCAAGGGCCAGCTCACTATCGCCTTTTTTCTATTAAGCCATATCTGATATTTATTCCATTTCAAAGTTTCTTATTGCTTTTTCTTGAGGTCCTTTTGTCTTTCTTTTTCATAGCCTACCTCATGTTATACTGATTTTTGGATATCATTCTGTTAGATTGTAAGCTCTATGATGGTAGTGGTAGCAGGGCCTATTTTCACTGCTTGTTGCTAACAGGAAGCACAGTGCCTTGCATATAATAGATGGTTAGTCAATATTTATTATTTTATTTATTTATTTATTATTTTAATTGGGAGATTGCTGAAACTCATATATCCTTGAGGGTATGTACCATTTAAATTTATGGAATAAAAATAACAGCACATATTGATGTAGCACTTTGTGCTTTCTGATGTGCTTTTACACACATTATATTATTTGAATGTTCCAAAAATATTATGGGGTAGAATGGGACAAGGATTATTATTCCAATTTTCCAGAAAAATGAGACTCAGAGACTTGGCCAGGACAATGTAACTAGTATGCGCTGGAGAGAGAACTCTAACCAGGTCTTTTCATTCCAAGTACAATACTTTTTTTTAACCATGTCACATTGTTTTCCACTGATGAAACATGTGCAGTAACCTCTATCTAAATATTAATAAATCAATGACAAGCATTAAGCACCAACTATGTGTCAGATACTTTTATCATAGATCACACACACAACAACAACAACAACAACTTTAGCTTATTATTTTTAAAAATCTCCCTGTGCTTTAAGAGCTACCATGTTCTTAGAAAACAGAAGTAACTTAAATAGGCTTGGGGGTCCTCAACAGGGAGATCTAAGAGCTTGAAATGACAGCTCATACATGGCAGTACTTATCTGAAAGCATGGGGCCTTGCACATAGTACGTACCAGATAAATATTTACTGAATTGACCTACTAGATCATAGTCACAGACACGTTCTTTTTTAGGCAGTCTCTTAAGATTCCAGGTGGTGAGGAGAACACAGCCACAAGTGATATCCTTTGCCTAGCTTCATTCAAGGGGACATCCCTTACAGTTATCCCAAAGCTGCAGTAAAATGAAAACTGGACCCTCCTCATTGACAGAAAGTGATCACCTGAGTATTAGACAAATCTAATTTAAGTATAAAAACAAATAATCCAATTTAAATATAAAACATTTTAATCTACTTGGGGTGCTATGTTTACACATGCACATGACATTGACAGATGGAGGTGAAGTCATCTGAGTTAACTGGAAATTCAATCAGGATTACTTTAGAAAGAAAAAGGTAGTCTAGTATTTAATTGCAGACAGTGAAGCCAGTCTAAGCTAAGTGGATGGTCTATTTAGATAGAGAAAAATTCTTGAATTTGATACCTTGTTCCCTTCAATTTGTTTTTGTAGGAGTTAACCTTCATCTAACAAGCCTAATATCCAGTAGAAGGGAGAAATTGAATTTATCAACAGTAGGGCAGACAACACATTAAAATTGAGGCCCAGAGAAAGCAAGTGACTTGCCTAACATCAGAGAAAGCATCAAACCATGGATCCCTGGAGCCATATCTAGTAGTCTTTTTCACTATCCCATTCTGCTTCAACCAAATTCTCTTTTATAACCAAAGAACTGGAGTACTTCATCTGCATTCTCCTGCTTGACAGCTTCAATCTGAAAAGAAACATCTCTTCTACTTATAAAATCTGCCTTCTATTCCAAGAAGCCTTTTGGACAAAGCCCATTTGGCTCTCATCACTCTGATTGTATCTTCCAGCCTTGAATAATTGACATTTAGGCATACGTTACTGAAGAATTTCAGTTAATTGGCCCCATATCTATCTGTTCCTGTTACTCCCATCTTGTCCATTAGACTCTAAGTGCCTTTACAATGGAGAATAAGAAAACTTTCTAAGTAAGAGCTATCCAAAAGTGGAAAATGGGCTGTCTTGGGAGGTAGCGATTTCCCTCAGCTTTAGGTCTTCATGAAAGGTTGGAGGACTACTCTATGGGAAACTAGAGAGGAGATTCTTAAACCCAATTGGGATTGGATATATGGTACTGAGATTCTATGATTCTATGACCATCTCTTCTAACTGATTTGTAGTTTCTTACAGTGCCTATTAGAGTGATCTACCTGCAATGGGCATTCAATAAAACATCATTGATCGGTGGACAACCACTAGTCAAAAATTAGTGATAGAGACAACCTGAGCTGCTGAATTCAGAGAAGGCAGATATCACAAAGTACCAGAAGAAATTCTGGTTTATAGTATGATAGTTTTTTGTGTCTGGTCAGATAGAGATGTAATATTTCTAATTTGCCAACAGGTCCCACTCCGTAAAATAGTTTTGGAAATTAACCCGAGGTGATCGCTAACTTAGCAGAATGAAATGCTATAATACATTTGGGAAAAAGCACCCAAGTACAATGCTTTGCACTTCAGGAATACTATGACAATACTATATATCATATTATGAATAGATCCATTGCAAGTAGGTCATGAAAAAGCACTGGTGATGTCAAATGGATTTCTCGATGGCAGCTGCAATCCTGTCAGAATATTTTTTTTCTGAAAACAATGCCAATGAAATCACTGGAGATTACAGTGGTGTTGGAGGGTACCTCCAAGGTTTGCTAATCAAAATACCCCTCACCCCACATGACAGAATCCCTGCTACACAACCTTTGACAGGTGGGGTACTCCCTCTGCTCAGAAAAAAACTACTCCTCTTTTGAGACCTAGCTGAAGTCCTATACTCTGTATGAGACCTTCTCAGATTTCCTCTGCCCTTGGGGATGGTTTCTGCCTCTGAATGATGGAAAGATGCTCTGTCAAAATCACTCTTTTGATCCTTGGCACATGATATCCTATCTTGCTATGTATCTGTTGTGTCTAAGGTCTCTTTCTCTAATTATAAACTAATTAGAGGCAAGTGTAAGAATATCTTACATGTTTTTATCTCCCCACAGCCCTCACAATGCTCCAAATGTGGCAGGTGCTTAATCATGATGATATCATCATCATGACAATTCTCATTTTATAGTGTTGTTAGGTTTATAAAGTACATTATAACTACTCTGTATTTATCTTGTATGTACCAAGTTATATATGGTCTATCCCCTCCTTTAGAATGTAAGGTCTGTGAGGGCAGGGACAGTTTTTACTTTTTCTTTGTAACCTTAGCACTTAGCACAGTGCCTGTCACATAGTCCTTATTAAATACTGGTTGATTGACTGAATGATTGATCGTAGCACCTGAATGAAGCAAGAGTGAAGTATTCATCTCCATTTTACTGATGGGAACCTGAGCCTCAGAAAGGTCATGTGATTTACCCAAGTTCATAGAGAATTAGGACTTGAACCCAGGCTATAAAACTGGAAAGTGGCAGAACAGCTGCATGTTCTGAAACATCAGTTGTGTGAATTAAATTCAGCATTAAGACATGAAAACCCAGGAGCAGGAGGCCATGAGGTTGCCTAAGAAAGGGCAAACTGGCCAATTTTAGAAGCAAAACAGATCAGATCAATAGTGGGATTGGCATGTGAGTAGCCCCTGTACGTCTGATGTAAGCAAGATAGTGGGACCCAGTTTTTTAATCAATTTTTTACCTACACACAATAGAGTTCAGCTATATAGAAAGCATCACTGTATAACTAGATTTTAAAAAGCTCCAATCCCAACATTAATTCAGAGACATTAATTTTGACAAATATGCTTGGCATCATAGAATCATGACAGGTTATTTCAAAAGTATGTTGGTACTAAAGTCTATGGGTTAGCAATAGTTAAAATGAGAACTAGGTGGCACAGTGGATAGAATACCAGTCCTGGAGTTGGGAAGACTTTTTTTCCTGATTTCAGATCTGGTCTCAGACTAGCTGTGTGACTGTGAGAAAGTCACTTAACCCTGTTTGCCTCAGTTTCCTCATCTGCAAAATGAGCTGGAGAAGAAAATGGCAACCCACTCCTATATCTTTGCCAGGAAAACTCCAAATGGGATCATGAATAGTTGGGCACACCTAACAAACAAATGAACAACATCAACAACAATGGTTAAAAGGAAGACTTGACAGGTCAGTATCATGCTTACTGACCCTCCTCCACCCCCAACTCATGGCAAGTCAAAGTCTGATCTGAGCAAATGTTTCCACAATCCCAAACACTGACCTTTTGCATAAGAAAAATCAGATATGTGCCTTTGGTAACATAAATTTGTAATGAAAAAGAATTAAAACAAATTATATGTGTATATATATATATATATACACATGCACATATATACACACATATATTTAAAAAGCTTCCTTTTTCAGAAAAAAGGAGGCATATGACAAGAACATGTTTATATCAAGGACTTATTTTTAAAAATTCATATTCTGTGTCCTGATATAAGTATACATCCAGCCCAATTTCTTAAGCCTTTTAGGTCTAGGAGCAGTGTGATATAATGGACTGAATGCCACATGTAGAATCAGAAACATCTGGGATTAAAACTGGCCACTGACACTTACTAACTGGGTGACCATGGGGAAATCAATTAACCTTTTTGAGTCAGATTCTTCATCTTTTAAACAAGGACAATAATGCTTTTAGTGGCTACTTCATAGGGTTGCTGTGAAGTTCAAGTAAGATAATGCATATAAAATACTTTGCAAATCTTAGAGCTCAAGGCTGTATACTAGGTGCTTGGAGATACAATAATGAAAAACTACAAGTCTCTGCCCTGAAGGAACTTACAGTCTAGTATGGGCAAATGTATAGATGAAGTCAAACAGGGAAAGATAAGATTCGGGAAGGAAGGAACTAATTGGTGGGGAAATAAGGAAAGGCTTAATGGACAGGGTGGTACTTCAGCTAAATCTTGAAGAACAGCAAAAATTTCAACAGGTGGCAATGTAGAGGAAATACCCTACTCATGGGATATAGCTTGAGTCCTGAGGAAGTAGAAGAAAGTGGGACAAGATGGGAGAATGGCTAGTAGTCCAGTTAATTTAGAATGTATAAGAGATCAGCAGTGTAGAATAGGGCTAAGAAGTGGGTTGGAGGTGAAATGTTAAAGGCCTTGGATTTCAGGCTACAAATCTGTATTTTATTCTAGGAGTAACAGAGAGTTACTGAAGCTTTTTGAGCTGGTATTGAGGAGAAGGAGGTAACATGGTCACAGCTAAGCCTTCTCATATTAATTTCTTGTGTGAATCATAGAATGGAGAAGATGATCCATTAGTTAATTTTAATAATACAGGGGAGAGGGAAAGAAGAAATGAACTTGCAGTGTTGGTGAACTGAGAGGATAGGGGAATGTGAGGGAGAGACTAATACCTATCCTGTATGATGGGAATTTAAACAATAGGTGGTTAAGTTTCCACAGTATGTGATTTGACATACAGTTTACCTGAATTTATGTGATGGTGACCTATGTTTTATAGGCTTCTAACAATAAGTTATATATATATACATACATACGTGTATGTGTAATACACATATATGTATATATATACATATATAACATACATACATATATACATATTTCCCAGTGCTTCCAAATTAATATTCTTAAGACAAAGGTCTGATCGTGTCCTTATTCTGCTTAAAAATCTTTGGTGGCTTCCTATTACCTCTAAGATAATCACAGTGGATGGAACACTGGGACTGGAGTAAGGAAAACCTGAGTTTAAATTCAGCCTCAGACACTTACTAGTGGTGTGACCCTGGGCAAGTCACTTAACCTCTGCCTTAACTTTCTCAACTGTAAAATGGAGATAACAAAAGTCTACCTCACAGGATTGTGAGGATCAAAAGAGATAATATTTGCAAAGTCTTTAGCATAGTCCTTGGCACACAGTAAATGCTTAATAAATGTTTTTTTTTTCTTTCTCTTCCTCTAACATTTATATATCACTTTAAGTTTTGCAAAGTACTTTCTGTATATTGTTTCATTTAAGAAAGCCAAACACCTTGAAGGTAAGGACTATTTCATTTTTATCTTTGTACTGACAGTGTCTAATATAGTTCCTGACAACATGGTAGTCACATAGTAAATCCTCTTTATGTGTGTCTCTGTCTCTCTCTCCTCTGACTCTGTCTCTTTCCACTTCCTCCATGCTCTTCTCACTGATCTTTACAATCACCATATGAGTAAGTAGAGTAGGTATTATTATCCCACCCCTAATAAATAAGGGAGAGGAGTCTAAAACTCAAGTCTTTTAACTGACTGACTCATGTTTATCTCATGATGACAAATTGCTTCATGGAATTACATTTAGTTTAGGGACTTGTTCATGGGTAGAGTTTCTGAGATTTGAGAGTGAAAAGATCAATTCCCACTATTATCATATGACTGGCCCCAGGCCATGCTTCATCCCTTCTAGCCACTGACCTGGGCACTAGGGTCTAGCCAGTGAGGGCATCTTAATATTTGTCCTGCTGCTAGGTATGTACATTGTGCCTTCCTCTTCCTTTTCTTCTTCTCCCTCTTCCCCCTCCTCCTCCTCCTCTTCCTCTTCCTCCTCCTCTTCCCAATTTTCTCTTTTTCCTCAGGGAACAATAATCAAACCAATATTGCCATTGCTAGTATAAAGGGAGTGACAATCTTCAGCCCTTTGGCTCCACTCAGAATCCCCATGACTGCTTAGACCACAGCTTCCTTTCTTGACTATCACTCCCTGATGTGTTTTACATCCCCCCTCCTCCAAAGTCTCCCTTCCCTGAAGACAAGAATGGTCTCAGTTTTATATTTACATCCTAATCACCTAGCTCAGTGCCTGGAACACAGTATGTATTTAATGAATCCTTGGCAATTGACTTGGAAATATATAAAACATGTCAAAGTTTGTCCAGAACATGCCTTAGAGGCAGAAGGCTGGTATAAGGAATCAGGTTCATTTCTGCCTGGGGTTGAAAAAATTAACCTTTTTGGTCTCATGGGATAGATAGATACAAATTGAGATATGGCATCGAAATATCGTGGAAATAATACTAGATCAGAAGTCAGAAAGCTGAGTTCACATCACAGTTCAGTTATTTACTTCTAGTTCTATACTTGAGGATTAAATAATATAACCCAAGGAAGAAAAGGGCAGGGATAACTGAGAATCATGGAAGAGAGCTATTATAGAAAAGAGCCCAAGTGAAAGAGGAAGTAAAGGAAGGAGTTAGGATATGTGATCACTTTCTATCCTAGTTGTTAGAAAGACACTGATGAAGGCACCTAAAAAAAGCTAGCTAAGGAAAATCACCATTTCCCAGATCGCTGAAATACTGAGCATTGCTAAAAATCTGGTCTAGTCATGACTTACATGTCATATGAGGTGCCTGCTGAAATCACATACCATATTTACTTGACAGTTGGTTTCATACCACTCTGGGCATGGTAATGGTTGAAAGGATTGACTAGGGGTGGGTGGGGTGCATGTGGAGAAATCAACTGTTAATTGAGAGACTATGTAAGGCTGGGATCTTTGTATTTTATAGTGGTTATGCCCATGAGTCTTTTTTTTTCTTAGTTAGAGAGTACGTAACAAGACCTTGGGGGAAAAGCACTCTCTATTATCTTCCAAGATTGTTTCCATTTCCTCTCCCAACAATCATTACCCATTCTTGGGGAAAATCCTTTCCTTCCTAAGGCCCAGGTGGCAGAGAACATGGCTGGGCATTCTGAGTCCCATAACAGTTATTGGCATGCTGTAGGAGTTAGAGGGCAGTGAGGGAATCAAAATCACAGAATCTCAGTGTTGGAAGGAACCTCTTGAGGGCATCTGGTCCAACCTTTACCTAAGTAGGATACCCTCTATAACATTCCTGAGAAGACATTTGATCTCTGCCTGAAGACCTCTAGTAGAAGGAACTCACTAGCTCCAAGTGTTAGAAAGTTTTTTTTTTTACCACATTGTCTAATTACCTCTGTATCTTCTACCCACTGTTTCTACTTCAGCCTCTGAACTGAGTTTAAATTCCAATCCCTCTTAAATATTACAGGTCTTTAAATACTTATAGATAATCATCATGTCTTACTTAAGTTTTTTCCAGTCTAAGTACTTCCAGTTTTTATGAATGAGCCTTATATGAAATGGAATCCTCCCAACACTAACCATTATCTTTTATGTTTATTAATGCCCTTCCTAAGGACAAGACTTCTCATGCTAGCCTCATGGACAATATGGAGAGACATGGTCTAGACAATAGTAGAGCGAGCTGGATTTTGAGTAGTTGTCGTTAATGGGTCCATGTTGGTGTGGCAGAATATTTTTCATATAGTGCCCCCAGGATCTCTTTTTGGCTCTGTATTTGACATTTTCATCAACTACTTAAAGGCACATAAAGGTAACATAAAAGGTAAGTGGCAGAATTGGGATTGGGGGACTTGAACCAGATCCTCTGACTCCAAAGCCATTGCTTTTCCCACTGTATCAGCTGTCATACTGTATCCTGATCAAATCCTATCTGGAATATATCATTTATGTCTTGGTGGTGTCACAATTTAGGAAGGATATCAGTAATCTAGGCTGAGGTGATCAGGATGGTGAAAGGCCTGGGACTTAACGCCATATAAGCATAGCCTGAAGGAACTGGAGATGTTTAGCCTCAAGAGGAGACCTAGCAGAGACTAAGCTGTCTTCAAGTATTTGAAGGGCTGTGATGGGCAATGTAGATTAGACTTGTTCTATTTAGTTTCAGTGGCCAGAACTAGGAACAATGGCTGGAAATAGCAAAGAAGAAAATTCAGTTTTGATGTAAGAATAATTCTTAACAATTAGAGTTATCTAAGAGTGGAAAGGTTTGTGTTTTGGGGGATAGCACATTTCCTCTTACAGGCAGATCTTAATAAGGATAATAATTATAGCTAGCATTTATGTAATACCTTAAGGTTTTCAAAGTACTTTATAAATATTATCTCAGATCTTCATAACAACCTTGTGAGTTAGGTCTATTATTATCCCCATTTTACAGATGAGCTTTAGTGACTTGTCCATAATCTCACACAGCTAGTAATTATCTGGGGCAAGATCTGAACTCAGGTCTTCCAGAGTCTAAGTTCAGCCCTCTTTCCACTATACCACCTTGCTACCAAATAGAAGGTCTTCAATTATGAGTTGGATGACCTCTCACTGGGCATGTTATAGAAAGGATTCTTGTTCAAGTATAAGCTGAATTTAATGACTCCTGGTCCCCTTTAAGACATGAAGATTCTGTGATCCTATAGGGTGCTCAGAACCAAACATCACATGCTAGGCATGCTCTTACCAGGATGGAATGCAGAGGAATCTTCTTCTCTGTCATTCTAGAAAACTATGACTTTACTGGCCACACTTAGAAAAGTCATGAGCGAAGAAAGTTGTTCATTAGCAGGAATTGACTTGTTTCAGACTGCCTCTCCCTCTTACAAGAACTTTCTGGGATTGGCATTATAGATTTAAAATAAAGTTATTTTATCTTTATGTCATTATAGATTTAGAGCTAGAAGGAACTTCAAAATCATTTCTTCCACAAGTGGAAAGTAAGAATCAGAGAGCTTAAGTCATTTGCTTAAGGATACAGAGAAATAAATGACAGCTAGGATTTGAATTTAAGTCTTTTGACTCTAAATTCAGCACACATTTATTGCACTATGTTGTCTCCTAGCAAATTCTTAGGTGAATTTCTTTTTGTTCTTTTCTGAAAGCAAAATATCACCTTGAAACAAATTCTAAATTGTATTTCTGATCCATTAGTCCCAAGTAACAGTTTATCAATGTGCATTTATTTCTACTCTAACACGGAGCATTTTTATTCAGGTTATACCTAAGATCATAAGTCAGTATACCATAGTGCATAGAGTGCTGATGTTGGAGTCAGTAAGACCTAAGTTTAATGTTGATGGAAGATGTTTATACTCTTGGGATTTCACAGGCTGATGAAATGAAATCACAGGTCTGGACATACATCCATGGATCAAGATTTCAGTCATACAGATTTGATTCTCTTGTCAACAATTCACCCTGGGAAAGTCAGTAATGAAAATAAAATTTTACATTAAAATTTATTTAACCCTTAATATGTCATATCTATTTAGTGATTTTATATACATATATTAGCAATAATAATAACAGTAGCTAACACTTATGTAGCACTTACTATGTACCAGGCATTGTGCTAAGCACATTACAGTTGTCTAATTTGATCCTCATGATAACGTTGGGAGGCAGGTGTTATTATTACCCCCATTTTACAGATGAGGAAACTCAGGCAAATAGGGATTAAATGACTTGCCCAGAGTTACACAGCTAGTGTCTGAGAGGCTCTATACACTGTGCCACTTAGCAATCAGATGCAAAATCTTGTCATTTCTATTTTCCACAACACCTCTTATATACATCCTTTCTCTCTAATCACATAGCTACCATCCTAATTCAGGCTTTTGTTATCTCTCATCTGGATTGTTAAAGTAGCCTTCTAAGCCCTCCTTCCTCATGTCTTGTCTCAATGCAATCCCAGCTGCCAAAGTTATTTTCTTACATTACATGTCTAACTATGTCACCCTTTAGCCCCGTAACACACACACACACACACACACACACACACACACACACACACACACAACTCCGGTGGTTTCTATTCCCTTTAGGATCAAATATAAACCCCTCCCTTTGGCATTTAAAGCCCTTCCTACCCGATCCCCTGCCTTTTTATTTTTACATATTACTTTCTACATACCCAGGAGTGTAGCCATATCAGCTTCCTTGCTATTCCCTACATGAGATACTCCAACTCCCATCTCTGTTCTTCTCTTGTGACTGTCCTTCATACCTGAAAGTCTCTTGTGCCATACTTTTGTCTCGTGGAATTCCAAAGATGATTAGGGAAAAAGGAAAAGAACCTACATGTTCTAAAGTGTTTATAGCATCTCTCTTTGTGCTGGCAAAGAACTGGAAATTGCAGGGATGCCCATCAATTGGGGAATGGCTGACAAGTGGTGGTATATGATTGTGTTAGAATACTACTGTGCTATACAAAATGATGAGCTCAATGATCTTAGAAAAACATGGAAGGACTTCCTGGTTTCTTTTGAGACTCAACTCAAGTATCACTTTTGGCATAAAGCCTTTTCTAGTGCCTCAGCTGTTAGTGCTTTCCCCTTCAACGTTACATTGTATTTGATTTGTACATGTATCACCATGTATATATGTGCTGGATATGTTTCCTATTAAAACCTAAGCTCCTTCAATGCAGGGATTGTTTCAATTTGGTTTTGTATCTGCAGGGCTTAGTGTGGTTCATGGCACATAGTAAGTGCTTAATAATCACTGCTGATTAATTACATAGTCATATCCTGCATAATAGTGCATTTCAAAATAAGGTTGTTGAAACCTTATAAGGTATTCTGCCCTAACATTTTGGGTCCTTGGTGGTTTGTATCATTGTCCTCATGATAGAGAGGTCTGGTGGTCCCCTGAAATGCTGTTTCGCCTAATGTTGTCTGTGGAAACCAATGATCTTTTATTCCACATCCCTTTTCTTTTCTTTCTAGTTTAAGGTAAATGATTCATAATGTAGTTTTAAATATTCATGACATGCATTATGCCAAAAGATGCACTCTCCTAAAACCAATGGCCCTCAGTTTACTGAAATTTGTGGTCTTTAATTCATAGAATTAAGGAAGAGCTTGTGTACCTAGTGAGTGGACTCAATTTTGTTTCCTTTCTTTGCATGAGCAGAACCTGCTTAAAATATTATTCCCATGGATTGTGACAATTGGAGATTTCTTTGAGATCAGAAGCAATGCAAATTCAAATGCAGACACATCCTGAGAAGGTTAACTTGATTAGTCATTCACTCTTAGTGTAAATTGCCTCCATCAACTACTCAGAGATCACTAATTGTCTGGGAATATGAGTTTTGATCAGGACAAGAAGAGGAGTAGCATAATTTTGGAGGGGGGGGGCAAAAGTTGGATGCTACGAAAGGTTGATAACTGGAAGGCAAAATTTAGTCCCTAGGAACTAAGGAAACTAGAGAAAGAAGGAAGTAGGAAGGCGGGCCAAGGACAAAATTTTTCTACTTTGTCATTTTCCTAGGTTTCTCTTTGAACCTGAGGTGGCCATATGTGAATCATATGTGCAAAGAGTGTTGCATGTGACTGATTTCAAATAATAAGAGTAATTGAGAAAATTGCAAACCTTGGCCTATTCTAATTCAGCCCATACTTCATATCTAGAGGAATCTGGTGGAACTTTTCTAGTTCCTTGAGCTGTTTCCCTATCAAATTTTAGCTCCTTCACTCACTGGGAGAAGACACCCAATCCTCATGTTAATGTACCTTTTCTTTCATGTTATTGGTAAAAAAAATGTAAAGATCTCACTTTCGTGGGGACTCTTAGAACCCCTCCTTAATAATGCTAAGAGTCTGACATATTATTATGTACAACTCTCAGGTGATAGAAAAACGAGGCTAAAATCAGCATCATACTGATACTGATACTGATACAAAATGAACTCCCCTTCAGAAATTGCAATCCACTGTACTTTCCTCAGGAAGCCCTACTACCTGTCAACTTCCCCAGGCTTCTCTGAGCACTCAAGGTGTCAAGAGGTTAGGTTACACAGAAGCCTTCAGCTCTTAAGCTGGAGAAAAGCAACTGTTATTATTTAATTCCTCTCCTTTCCTTTTCTCTCTGCCCACTTTCCCTGCCCCTAAACCCTCTGGGGAACATACACACAGTTCATTCAGAAGCATAATAAACAAGTTCATTGGTTGGTGGGGGTAATGAAGGGAGTCTAGAGCATCCATGAATCATACATACATTATTTATAAAAATAATCTCTTCTAAGGTACTTACTCCCCCTGCCCCACCCCTTTCCTTCCCAGTGTCTTAGGAAAATGCATTTACTCACATATGAAGCATATCTCTTGAGATGTCAAATATAGCATGAGATAATATAGCCCTCCACAATGGCTACTAAATGACAATGAATAGATCTTTTCAAGACTATGGGATTATATGAATTGAGCTTAATTCTCTTTCTCAGTGGAGAGAAGGTAGGGCAGTTTGTCTTAAAGATGCAGAAGGAGCCAGACATATTGATATGTGCTCCTACCCATATGCTGTACATTATGTGGCATATAAAGTCACATCATCATCATTATCATCCTAACAACTTACATATATATATATATATATATATATATATATATACACACACACACACATATCACTTTATAATTATCTTATTTGATGACAGCTTGGCCAAGCACAACTCTTATATAATAAGGTAGTCAGGTATCCTCAATAGGAGGGCATTTACAATCCCTGGGATATTTTCAGGGCAAGGTTCAGCAGAATGGATCATAAGTCCATAAATTTAGAACTGGAAAAGATGTTAAAGGTCATTTGGTTTAGCCTTTTCATTTGATGGATGAAGAATGAGGAAACTGCTTCTGTCTCCTTCTCCTCTCCTCCTTCCCAACCTTTCCCTATCCAACTGTGACCTCATATGTTCCTGGAAGAGAGGCAGCAGTGTCATAGCAGAGGAGCAGTCTTGCTCTGTTATCTATTTTGTGTGTGACATTGGACAAACCATTTTATCTCTCTGTGCCTCAGTTTTCTCAACTATAAAATGAGGGGGCTGGACTAGATGAATTCCGATTTCCCTTGCAGTTCTAGATCTATGATTTCTGATCCTTAGAGTCGTGAAGTCCTTCCTGTGATAGATACTATATGAGGCTAAATCATTTAAGCTCTCTGTGCTCTAAATCATTTAAGCTCTCTGTGCTCCAGGCATCTTTTTAAGATTCTAAATTATACTAGCATTGGTGGAAGGAGTTTCCATACCAGGAGTTCTTTACACAGATTAAATTTGAGTTTGGGATAAAAAAAAATTCTGGGAAGAAGAGTTGGGCTCCGTTCCAAATCTAGGGATATTTTCCTACTCCGGGCTGTTAGAGAGACATTGATGATTTGGCTGTTTCCTGGCAGCTAGTGACTATTGCCTCCTGTCAGACCAAGCCTGAGAGGAAGAGGGAAAAGATAGCAGGAGGTAAGGTGGTCTGACAACCATGTGCAATTAAAAGGAAAAGCACATGGCCTGTGCTACCAAAGGGCAAAAGAGGAATTGGCACATGTTGTGTTTTCTTTTAAAAGCCCTAGATAAATTATAGATTCAGAGTATTGGAAAGGCCCTGTGGAGGCCATGCAGAACAGGCTGCCAGCACCAGACAGGGCTGTTCCTACCACCCTCCAGTCAGACAGGAGTCTACATTATTCTTCTATATCTCCAAGGATTGTGATGGCACCACTTTTCTTGATTAGTAGATTCATAAGTCATAAAATGTGAAGCAAAATCAGCTTGTATGCAATTTTCTCAATAAAAACAGATATTCTTAACCTACTGTCTTTTCTCCACCCTTTTCTAACTTCTCATCCAATACTCTCAGCTGTTCACATGTAAGAAAAAATTAGAGGGCCACAGTAGAGCAGGAGACAATAGGGATATTTGCTCCCTGGTTTGAGACCCACCCTTCTGTAATATACACTGATAGAATTATGAAAGGGAGTTGCTCTTGTGCTTATTAAGGTTAGAAAACCAGGACAATACTAGTGTGCTGATTGGTTTGTTTTTTTTTTTTCTTTTCCCCCGTCATGAACAGAGGCTTTATAGTCATATTATACATGAAAGGCAGTGTGGCATAATGGATAAAGGGCTGGCCCCGGAGTCAAGAAGCCTTGGGTTCAAATCCTGTCTGTTCCACTATGTTATGTATGTGATGCCTCTTGGTATCCTGAACAACACTCTAAGACTATAATTCACAGGATGCCAATCTGTGTTGGTGGTGGGAATTTTTATACCAGAAGTATGCCACACCAATAAAATAACAAGACCAATCCCTCAAATGACGTATATACATTTGAATAAGTTATAGTACTTTTAGAAGTTAGCATGTCAGTTAGTTTCTACACCTACAACTTCTTTTTTTGTAATATGTGCATATTGGGATTTGGGGTTATAGATCACATTTTGTGGTCTAATGTTAAATAACATTATACTTTTGGGGCTGAAAAAATTTGCCTACAGGCTGCATTTTAATAGGTGTGGAGGGAATTGGGGCAAGGCAGTATAGTGGAAACAGACATACTTGGATTTGGAGTCAGAGGACCTTGGTTTAAAACTTGGCACTGCTAGATAACACAACCTATCCCATGTAAGCATGGGCAAATCATTTGCCCTCTCTTTGTCTGGATTTCCTCATATGTAAAGTGAGTAATTTGGGTTAGAAATTAATTCTCTAAGGTTTCTTCTAGATCTAAATTTTATGACAAAAAGCATATAGTGAAGACTAAGTGGGGTCTAATTTACATATCACCAACTCTCTGCAAATTGAGTTTCCCCTATCAGTTTATCTTCTTTTTAGTGTTAAAGGAAAGAAAAAACACTTGACCCATATTTAATAAACTATATTACCCAATACCTCAAAAAACCATTTGTTACTAGGAGAATGGTCCAAGCACAAAGCAGGAGTACTGTTCCTCCCATATGACATTCCATTTCCCAACTGTCAACATTTTCCCTGGTGGTCCCTCATTCCTGGAATGCTCTCTTCTCATCTCCACCTCCTGGCTTACCTGGCTTCCTTCAAATCTTAGCTCAAATCCTACATTCCATAAGAGGCCTTTCTCAGACCTCTGTCATCTCAGTGCCTTCCCTCTGCAATTTCATATCCAATATATCCTGTATAAATCTTGTTTCTACATAGTTGTTTTCCTGCTGACTCCTCCATTAGACTGTGAGCACTTTGAGAGTAGGGATTGTTTTTTGCCTACCTTCTACCCCAGTGCTTAGCATAGTGACTGGCACATAGTAGGTGCTTAATATATTCCTGTTGATATCAGAAGTGGCCTCTAGTGCCTATCACTGTGAGTGGTTGCTAATCCTTTCATTATGTATATCTCAAGGCCTTTGTTTTCTCATTTCATCAGCCGAATATGGTCACACCTTACAGAGACATATTGCCCAAGAACTTCTCAACATTTGAACATGAAATACATTTAGCATCTTCCCTCTCAAAGAAAATGTGGATTGTATTTCTACTACAACTTCTGCATACAAGTTTGGGGATGTGCTTATAATGATAAAGGCCAGTTTGTGCCAGATGTGTTTCTGTCTCTCTGTGTCTTGGTGTCTCTCTCCCTCCTTCCTTCCCTCACTCATCCCCCCTCCACCCATGGGTCAACCACCTTTGACGTTCTATCTTTGAATTTTTCATGTGCATGTCATGCTCCTCCCTCCTGGCAAAATGAGATCTATGCAGTTGTTGCTATTGATTATATCATGGATGTTCCCAACCCAGATGGTAGTAGTAAGAAATGACCTGTGGTTTCTTTTGTGGAGTAAGCCCTGGATGATAGTTGCTGTTCAACAGAACCACACATCAGTTTCTGGTGTATGTTTTAGAACTGTGTTTATACCTTTTTAATCATTAATCAAGAAATCAGACAAAGAACATATTGCTAAATCTAGACAGTGTCCAATACAGATCTCTAATACAGTATGGATTCTCTGTCAGTACATTTATTTATGGTTTGCTATATTCCACTTGAAAATTCCTTATGCCCTCCCCTTTTTTTCTATAGTACAAAATTAATTTGGGAAAATATTTAGATTAAACAGTGGTGCTTTATCAAAATATAAAAAAGTTCTTTAAAATAATTTTTATCAAAATATTAAAATATTCTCAAATAAATTTCACGTGTTATTACACAGTACACATATAATCCCATATATGTATATGTGTGTATATATGTATATATACACACATACATACACATACATATACACATTTATAAGGATTGTTGTTGTTCAGTCATTTTCAATCATGTCTGATTTTTCATTTTCCATTTGAGGTTTTCTTGGCAAAGAAACTAGAGTAGTTTTCCATTTCCTTCTTCAGTTATAAGGATTAGCAATCACTTATTGTGATAGAATCTACAGGCCACTCTAGGAAATCAAGTCAAGTCAAGAATCATTTGTTAAATACCTACTACATACCAGACATTATTCTGCAACTGATGAAGTGTGTGTGTATATATGTGTGTATACATGAAGTATGTGTGTTTATATGCATATGTGTGTATAACGTATTTTTACCTATCTTGTGTGTAGGGTTCAGATCTCTGATTTAATTGATATGGGGAATTCTTATAGGAACTCCTTCCACTGATGTAGATAAGCAAATTGCTAGCAATTTGCATCTTACATAGTCTCCTGGGGAGCACTGAGAAGTTAAATAGCTTCCTCAGCGTCATATAGCTAGTAGGCATTAGAGACAGGGCTCAAACTCAGGTCTTTGGGATTTCATGTTTGGCTTTCTATCCACTATACCATGCTGCTTTACACACATGAAATATAATGTAAACAATTTAATATTATTTTACAAAATTTTTTCCTTAGGAAAATGTCCAATGGCTAACTATATCATGATTCTAATATAATAGTAAAGGTTAGCTCAATTCAGTCCCAAAAGAAAATGGTACCTATAGATTAGATCCAAGTATTCATACAATTAGCATGAACATGCCAAGGGGGAAATGCTAACTAAGGAATCCACTTGATTGGGTTCTCCACTTCACACAAATGCCTTGGTGGCTCTCGCATTTCTGCACAGTGTGCAGCCTTGCTCTGCTATCAAATTAATGTTAAAATATGTATGCCCTAACTTCTGATTTATGATATCAGTGACAAATAGTAAAAAGGACAGGCATGCCATAAAGTTTATGGATGGAGTGATGGCATGCACAATGATGCCTCATAAAGAATAAAAGGGGGGTAAGTTATTTATTCTTGTGGATTCATGAACTAAAATACAGATAGACTGGCTGTGTGGCTGCGTGCATAGAATTTTTCATAAATATCCCACAGTGCACCCTGTTGTACAGCAGCCATACATTAATTAGAGCATTCGGCAGACACTGCAATGTGTTACACTCACCCAAGTGAATCTTCATTTTTCACATGCAGGGGCTTACTAATTAAAATCAGCTTTGCAATTAAATGTGGAAAATTGTGTTAAACTTTCAAGCGTGGTTAAGAAAAAAATGTAATTATTTTTAGAGTATTTTATTTTGATGCAAATGAATTTTCCATCAAAGTGAAACTGGTAAAAGGGAGGTATGAGGACCTCTCTCTCTCTCTCTCTCTCTCTCTCTCTCTCTCTCTCTCTCTCTCTCTCTCTCTCTCTCTCATTCTCCCTCTCTCTTTTTTTGTATTATAGATGCTCCTCTCAGTTGCAAGTTGCAATGCTCCCCTATATCTCTCTGCCAGTACCTGGCTCTGTTCCAATGCTTTTAGTGAGTGCTATCTGTCAAGGCATGAATAATACAGCCCCTAGGCTGTTGGCAGAATCCAAATGAGGCATACATCAGGAAGCAGGCACTCGGCTTCAGCTCCAGAACATGCTCTTGCAAAGACAGGCAATTATTCACCCGAGGCTGCAGCCATGGCAATCATACTGGTGGGTGAAAAGGTATAGGGAATGAAAAAAGAATTTTTTTGAATAAGAAATATGGCTCAAGCCAGAGAAGATTCAATAATTTTTGTAATAAGAGAGAAAATCTATTTTTCCTCCTGTTTGAAGATTTTAGTTTTAAAGTTTCATTTTAATTTTTGAGAGCTCATTCTTTTCTAAATGGGGAAGGATTCATGTATCATAACTGGGATATCCAAACAAATCATCCCTTCATGGTTGTTTCCTTTGGTCAAGATGCCAAAGCTAAAGGATACTTTGAAGACAGCAAAAAAAAAGAATCTTAAAAATTCCATGGTCAATAAACTAATAACTTATTGGGGGTGGTGGAATTCAACCCTCAGTGCAAGATGAGCATAACTGAAATCTATAGTAATATAAACATTTTCAGAGTAATATAAATACAGAAGATTCATTAAAAAACCCTATGGAAATATGAATTACCCAATTTCCAGTATCTTTACCAGGTATCTTCTAATCTGACAGACAAAAAAGACTAGAATAGAACTGCTGATGTGAAAAAAACTTCTCTTGATATTATGTTTTTTGGTGTGTATGTATGAGTTTGGGGACTAAATGCAAAAACTACTATTTAGAAAAGGGAGAAATCCAATTAATTTCTAACTTCCTGGGTGGAGTGTGCATGATATTTGCATGTGAATAGGAAATATTAGATTCTGCTATGTTTTAATTTGATTTTTTTTTTGCTAAGATATCAATGGATGATGATTATTTCCATTTCTTATTCTTTATTAGAAAGATTTCAAAATATAGAAATAATAATGGAATCATGTCCACTAAAGTTTAGCTAAGATCATAGGATGATGGATTTTGAAATAGATATGGCCTTAGAAATCATCTGTTTCTAAAGGCTTCATTTCACAGATGAAGAAACTGAGACCTGAAGAGGAGAATTGACTTGCTCAACATCACACAACTATGAAGTAGAAGAGCTAGGATAATGAGAGGCTAAAATCACACATAAGAAGTTAACTATCTCCTAATACTATTTTCATTTTGGCTTTTCTAAATCAAGCTATAAATTAGGAAAAAAAATTGTGGAGGGGATCTATAAAGATAAGTCAAGATCTTTTATCTTAGCCAAATATTTCAGTGCTCAAATCCAGGCTCAGTTACTACTAGGTATATGACTCTGGGCAAGTGGCTTAACCCTGTTTGCCTCTGTTTCCTTATCTGTAAAATAGGCTGGAGAAGGAAATGGCAAACCACTTCAGTATTTTTGCCAAGAAAACCCAAATGGGGTCATGAAGTCAGACATGACTGAACAACAATTATTGGGTAGATGAGTCATGTGTAAACCATTTTATATGAAACTTCTATCAGGAAGCTCATGCCCTCTGCAGTAGATGGCAAATTTCACATATTCATGATGTTGAATGAGCAATATCCAAACACTTAAAGTAAATGTCCTCCGGTGGCCTATTTGGCCATTTTCAGGTCCTCCTCATTTAGTCAAAAGCAGATTAGACCTGTAGCAACATATCTTTTCGCACATTTGCTTCAGTTTTTATAATTATGCAAATTCATTGGTCTTCAGCAGTTTAATGTTTGCAGAACACTTTGCTGCAAAGCATGTAATGTAAGTTAAATCCTCATTTTATAGATGAAGAAACTTAGGGTCAAAGAGATGACTTGCCAAAAGTTATTCTGCTAGTGAGTATCCAAGGCAGGACTCACACCTAGGTCTTCAGATGCTAAGTACAATGCTCTTTCCCGACATCATATTGTTTATTTTAAATATGTTAGAGTTAATTAGTGCCAGTATCTATATACATTAGGCCTGAGGAGTCCCCTGATTTTTTTTATGGTGAGTCTTAATCTATAGATTCTTTAGCCTCAATTTCTTCATATGTAAAATGAAGGGTGAAGAAGTAAAGATATTGTCGAGAAAGCACTGGATTTTGAGTAACTGCTTTTGTCACTGTGGGATAGTCACTTCCTCTTTATAAACCTTAGTTTCCTCATCCATTAAGTTGGATACCCTTTAATATCACTTCTAACTCCAGATACTATGACTAATGAGCTTTGATTTTATGACACCTCTGTGACAACTCAACAAGGAGATGAGTTGACAGTAAAACTCAGCAGGCAAGGGACAAGGAATGGATGTTTGTTCAGGAGACCCTATCTTATTAAGTTCACTACTTTCTAGCCTAGCCTACCTCTCTGTGAGAAATGCCCCTGGGAAACAAGAATGGAGAAGGGAGGTTCCCATCTTCTGATCACAACCTTTCCCTCTTCCTTAAGGGCATTTCCTATCAGCATTTCAAATATCTGTAGAATATTGGGTAGAGGACATGACTGAATGCTCCATTCCTAAAGGTTTAATACCTACTAATATCTCCAGAAGAAAAGAACAAATACCAAATTCATCAACTGGCATTCTGATTGTATGTTTTGGGGAGTTTATTATTTGTTAGTAAGACAGTATGCCATGAGTACAGATGTTAGTCCATAAAAAATGTTGATTGAACATGGATCCTTGTTATGAAATCTGGGGAAATTCAAATACTACCATTGACTCACGGGTAAAGCCTTTAACTAAGACAGCACATCTTACCTAAAATACACCAACAATTAACCTTAGCAAAAAAAGGATAAATACATTCCTAGTGACAGAGGTGTCAGAATAATGAAAAGGACATTGGATAGGAAATCAGAAAAGGTGGAACACACTACTCATACGAGCTGGGCAATGTTTTTCACATCCCTGAGCCTCAGGTTCTTTATCTAAAAAATGGGGACAACAATTGCCAAATCATCTGCCTTTTAGAATTGTAAGAAAAATACTACATATGTGTTTTTTAATCATTATTCCAAATGCATGAATTTGTGTACTTTTCTTCCATATTATAGGTATCTCACTTTAGGTTTAGGCCTTTAAATACTTAAAATGCCTACATACACGTACATGCAAATATGCATATACACACACACATACATATATATGTATATACAAAATTATATATATACACATATATAATACAGGTACTATTTTACTAAACATATGTGGCTTATACTACATTTTGGATAATAATTAACCCCTAGTTAATGTTACGGAGACAAAAAACTACAATTATTAGATAATTAATCTCTGTCCTCCCTTTCCCCCCAAAAAAGCAATAATAGCCTAACAACCTTGTATTTTTGACATAGCAGTATATCTTTGGTTGGAAAGGTGTGTTGATATGATTTCATGATATTTTATGGGAATAAATGAAAGTCCTATAATGGGATAAAAGAAAAAAAACCATGCTCAAGGACAAAGTGAGGGGAAACATGACTTAATGATAGCTCAAGTGAAAAAGACCAGAGTGTTTTGACACTGGTTTATCCTCTTCTCTAGGTTTCTGTAACACTGCTGTCTCTTGGTTCTTCTACTTCTTAGACCACTTCTTTAGTCTCTTTGGCTGGAACTTCATCTAATTATGACCCTTCATCTTTGGTGTCCCCTAAGACTCTATCCTAGGTCCTCTTATCCTCTCTCTTTTTGGTGAAATCATCAACTCCCATGGGTTAAATGATCATTTCTGGGGAGATGATTCTCAGATTTATTTAGCTCTAACCTCTCTTCTGAGTTCCTGTCTCATACCCACAAACTGCTTCTTGGACCTCTAGAACTGGATTATCAGAGATATCCCAGAATGGAACTCATTTTTTTCCCCTTCAGACCTTTCCCTGAACTACTGTTGAGTGCACCACTATCCTTCTGGTCACCCAGGAAGATGATGTCATTCTCAACTCCTCACTTGTACTCACCTCATATATTCAATCTGTTGTCAAAACTTTGTCATTTTTATCTTTACAACATGTTTCATATATGTTCCCTTCTCTCTATTAACTTGGGTGCCATGCTCATCACCTCACTCTTGGACTACTGCAATAGTTTCATGGTTACTCTGCCTGCTCAAATCTCTCCCTACTCAAACCATTCTCCATTCACCCACCAAAATGATTTCCTGAAGTGCAAATCTGACCACATCATCCCTTCTCTTCAGTAACCTACAACAGGATCTCTATTATCTCTAAGATCAGATGTAAACTCCTATTTTTGACAGTTAAAGGCCTTAACAACTAGGTCCTTTCCCATCTTTCCATTCTTCTTATATTTTATTCCATTTTATGATCCAGCCACTGCCATTCCTGGGGTTCTCTGCATGTGGCACTAGTACTCCCGACTCTGTGCCTTTTTACTGGTGGTGTCCATATTTCCTGGAATTTTCTCTCACCTTCTGGCCTTCTTCAAGATTCAGCTCCAATCCCATCTTCTGTAGGAGGCCTTTCCTGGTCCCACTCCCACCTTCCTAATAAGACTACTTTCTATTTAAAATTTATATACCTCATAGGTATATTATTATTATTAGTCGCCATGTTATCTCCCCATTTAGGATGTAAGCACCATGAAGATGGGGCCTTGTTTTTGTCTTTCTTTGTGTTCATAGTCCTTCATACTTAATTCAATACCCTCATTTTAGAGATGAGGTAAGGAGAAGGGAATTAGCTTGCCCAAATATTAAAGATGGAGGGAATTGTAACTATACTCTGACCTCAAAATTGGTGCTTTTTGCAAGCTTGATGTAAACCAATAATGTGTAATGACATCCATAAAAGCAAAGAGTTAGGCTGCACTAAGAGAGGCAGTGTCCAGAACAATGGAGTCCCACTAACCCCCCTCAACTGCCCACCCGCATCAGATCACATCTGAAATATTGTGTCCAACACCCTAAGTGCTCTACAAATGATAATGTAATGAGGTATACAGTCAGTGTGGACTCAAAACCATGCCATAAAGAATTCAACAAATATATACTAATTGCCTAGTATGTGTCAGCCACTGTGTTTAACATTGGGGTCACAGACAAAAATGAAAGTTTCTGCCCTAAAAAAGTTGACATTCTACTCAGGGATACAATATTTGCAGATAAGTATAGTACAAATAAAATTGAGGACAGAGATAGTACTAGAAATAAGGGGGTGGATGCTGAGGGATATGTTCACAGAGGAGGCGACATTTGATTTGAACACTGATGGAAGCTGGGGCAGGTAGGTGGTGAAGTAGAGAGAGCACTGGCCTTGAAGTTAGGTGGACCTGAGTTCAAATCTGGCCTCAGATACTTCCTAGCTGTGTGACTCTGGGCAAATCATTTAACCCTATTTGCCTCAGTTTCCTCATCTGAAGGAAATGGCAAACCACTCCAGTATCTTTGCCAAAGGAAACCTTAAATGGGGTCATGGACAGTTGTACATACCTGAAAAATGAATAAACAGCAACAAAAAGGAATCTGAGAAGGATAAAGACAGCATATTCCAGGCATGGGGAATGTCTAGTGTGAATGCACAGAGGTGGTAGATGGATTACTAAATTTGGGGAATGTTAAGTAATTTGTTTGAATCATATAGTTCATGAAGGAGAATAGTGAAGTGAGAAGTAGGTAAGAGTCAGATTGTGGAAGCCCTTAAATGCCATGATAATTAGCTCAAATTTTATCCTAGAAGTAATAGGAATCCATTGAAGGTTTTTAAACAGGGGAATGGGATCTAGGGATATTTAGCTTTGAGAACAAAAGACTCAAGTGAGACAAGAGAGCAGTCTTTAAGTATTTGAAGGGCTGCCATGTTGAAAAGGGATTAGTCTTATTCTGTTCTAGGGCTTGGAGTTACAGGGAAGCAAGTTTTGGCTCTGTGCAAGGAAAAATTTTCCAATCATCAGAGCTATCAAAAAATGGAATGAGTTCTCTCCCATGTGTCCACTGCCACTTGAGGTATTCAAGAAGATTCTGGATGACCACTTATTAGGGATGTATTTGTTAAGGCAGTATAGCATAGTGGGAAAAATATTAATTAGATTTGGAATCAGAAAACTGGGTTTAAAATCTGGTTCTGCTATTTATTAGATATGTGATCTTGAGGAAGTTATTTTATCTTTCTAGGATATAGTTTTCTCATCTATAAAGTGGTAATAGTTGTAGTTGTACTATTTAATAAACAAATTTGTCATGTGAAAATTAAATGAGATAATGCATATAAAATATTCTCTGCATTAGATTTAGAGTTGAAGGACCTAGGTTCATATTCGGACTTTGCCATTAAGTATCTTTTCAAATTTGGGTAAGTTACTTCCTTGCTCTGTGCCTTGATTTCTTCATATATAAAACAAGGAAACTGGATTAGGTGAATTTTATATAATCTCAAGCTTCAAATCTATGACGTTAAGACACATAAGCCATCATTATTATGTTGTAAAGGGGATTTGGTAATTAGACTAACATTGGACTAAATGACTTCTAAGGTCCTTTTTATTTCTATGATTCTATGACTCAAAGTAGATCCAATGATTATTTTGCATCATGCATCCAATTGGATATGTTTTAATTTCCTTAGAAATGTTTGGATTTTCAAAAATGTAATTACAGATCTAAATAGAATACTCTTTAGGTGATAAATCATTTCATCATTTGGGGTTAAGAACTCACAAAAAGTAAAATTGACATCTGACTTCTGACGTTGCTGTTTCCTCAAAAAAAAAACTACTAAAGGACTTAATTTTTGTTTCAAAGTGAATTGAGATGCTCAGCTAAGATCTTCCTCCAGTGCCACAGTATGTTGTGGAGGTGACTTTGGCCCCTTGGGTGATATGCTAGGAGGGCCCAGGTTTTGGTAGATGCCACTTATTTAGAAAGGCTTTGCCTCTCTAGAAAGGCTTTAAGTATGGTCCAGGTGATGAAATGGATATCCTTTAACTAGGCGTTAATTAGAAGACTGACTATAAGGTCATGCATTTATATTTATTTTTTATTTATTTATTTATGTTTGGCAACAGCAGCTCATGAATACTATCTGCTAAGGTGTAAAGAGGTTGTGAAGTACATGGGAGGAGTAAGTGGCCACTCTAATGAAACATGGGTATTTCAAGTATTGCAGTAAATTGATTTGCTTTATGAATTAAGGAAAAATATTATCTTAATTGGAATTCATTAATTTTTACAAATGGACTCAAAGCCAAATCTTAAAAAAGAAGAGAAGACAAAGTGCTGTATTTTTGAAAGAGCAACAAAAATGGAGGAGGGAACACATATTTAGAATATTCAGTATTTTAAAGCTAGAAGGGAACTTCCAGGGGATCATTTAGTCCAATCACTCCATTTTACAGTGAAAAAAGCAGTGGCCCATAGGGAAGAAATGCCGTGCCCAAAGTCACATGGCTTGTAATAGCAAAATCAGAATGGAAACTCAGAGAGCGTTCCTTCAAATCCAGTGATCTTTCTACACTACAACATGCTGCCTCTCTTTTCCCAAACATACACTATTAAGCAAACACGCGCACACATACACATATAGGTACACACACATATACATTGTTGTTCAGTCACTTTTCAATTGTGTCTAACTCTTCATGACCCTATTTGGGGTTTTCTTGGCAAAGATACTGGACTGCCAGTACCATTTGCCATTTCCTTCTCCAGCTCATTTTATAGAGGAGGTACTGAGGCAAACAAGATTAAATAATTTGCCCAGGGTCACACAGCTAGTAAATGTCTGAGGTGGGATTTGAATTCACGAGTGTTCCTGATTTCAGGCCCAGCACTCAAACCACTGTGCAACCTAGTTGCCTTTCTCTCTGTCTCTCTGTCTCTCTCTCTCTTTCTCTCTGTCTCTCTTTCTCATGTAGTATTCATTAAAAGTCTCCAACCAATAAAAACCACGCATTCTTATAAGATGCAGTGAATAATAATAAAAAATCCTTTAAAAAATCCCCTAGACACATCAATGTAAACTCTCTTGTAAAAAGAAAAACAAAGCAGAATAATAGAATTTTTTATTTGGAAAGCATATTAAATGCTATCTAGTACAACTCTTTCATCCAGATGAGGAAACTGAAGTTCATGTTGGTGACCTAATTTGTCAAGGGTCACACAAAGAGTTGAGGCAGAAACGGGACTGGAACTTAGGTCCTTTCATTCCTGGGTCCATGCCCTTTTTTTGTAATTAAAAAAAAAAAGCAGGGCAAGATTTATTTTGCATATGTTTTTATGAGAATCTCAGGATCCAGATGTGAAGCTGTGTGCTAGCTTTTATTTTTTTTCTGTTTTCAATGTTTTATCCATTTTAAAAAATACATCACTTTGTAATGATCTACTACAATCCCTCTTTTTCACTAGGAGGAATCTCCCTTTGTAATTAACAGGTGCAAATTAGTAAAACAAATCAAGATATTGGCCTTGCAGTAAAATGTATATTTCATTCCACACTCATAGTCCACCACCTCTCTTTTGAGAGGTGGAAAGCATGCTTTACTGTCATTCCTCTGAAGGCATGATTGGTTAAGGAATTGCTCAAACTGTGTTCTTTCCAATATACTCTAATGCATCTGTCAGCAATTGCTATCCAAATTAATCAGAAGTCTATTAATGAGATGTAATCTGACTGATGTATAGATAATTAACATAGCAAAAATAGAGAGAAATTTTAACAACTAAAAAAAATGGATTTTTGCATACATTTCTAAATTTACATGTATTTGTGAGCCCTCCTCAAAATTTCATCTAATTAGCAGGTCTAAAATTCAGGCTGTTCACATACTGCCAAACCAGAATCATGCCTCAAAAGCAAGATGCAGAATTACCATCTTATAAGTACACCTAACCTAACCTTCCTTATCCTTACTTGTATTGCTTGTTCTATTCATTTGGAATAAGATGTCTATAAAATTTCATATGCACACATACTTACATACATCACTCAGATTAGGTATGTACACACATTTGTATACTCACATAAATGGTATGCAGTTTGGCAAAGAATGTGTAAATGTTAAAAATAGCAAATTAGAAACTGTTTATGTTGAACAAATTTTAGATGTGAAATAATTCAAATTATACCTAATTAAGAAAATATTTTCACAAGTCATATTGTATAATTCCTTTTGTACACATTGTCTTATTATTCAACTACTGATTTTATTCAACTGCTGACTGGCCAGGAAAGTATAATAGAAAGACACATACTACTCATTAACTAGATATCTGCTTTGTATTCAAAAGAAATAAACAATGATGTATTTTCAATTTACATGAAAAGTATGGTGTGGTCTCATAAAATTATTTAAATAATTTTAAAACTCCAGATTTTAATTACATTATTCCTGAAAACAAAAGTGAGCTATCTTTTCTTTTTTTTTTGTTAAACATCAGCCACTGTTTGACAAATCAGCTACTCTCCTCTCAACTTAAAATTTTATTGCTTCCTTACAATATAGCATAGAACAATTAATTTTTTTGAGTAATTAACAATTCTGTCCCTTAATTTTCCTGAATGACAATCAAAATAATTATTTGCTTTCCATTATATATTTCTGAAAAAGAAATGCTTATTTGATACTAAAATAAAGATGCTTTTTTAGTTTTCCTAAAAGAAATGCAAGCTGTGTATTACTAACCTAATCCATAATGACTGTACTTAGATTTTTCTTCTTGTCTTTGGTCTGATTCAAGTCTTTCATCTAAATGTGTAACTTAGTATTGAAAGTTCCTTTACTGAAGTCAATCAGATTTTTTTTCCTATAACTTACAGTCTCTGGGAGTTGTCTGGAGGCACTGAGAGGCTTGGTGACTTATTCATAGTCACATAGATAGTATGTGAAAAAAGGAAGATTTGAACTCAGATCTTCCTGACTTCAAGGTAAACCTTTGCTGTATTGTGCTGTACGTAGTCTCTTTTTCTCTTACCTCAGTGGCTAAAAATACATATTTTCAAAAAATGCATACAAATCCACAATAAATGTCATGACTTCCTGGTGACAATAACAGTGGTCATGTTGTCTGCTATTTAATTTTCTACAGCAATTTTCATAGAAACACCGGTGTTCAACCATTTTCTTATATGTGAAATGTCCTCAGCCATTATAACCAAGGTTTAATACTGAGGGCTAACAGACCACAGGTATGGTTTTCTCTGGAGGCAACCACACCGCAGTATTTCAAATACTTGCCCCCCACCCCTTCCCAAGTAAAGAAACACAGAAAGATTAGATTGCTGTATGACTTTCAGCTACAGTTAGATAACATGCAATTTGGTTTTACTGTCTTATTTTCAATAGTAATCTAAACACATTCTTTTCTTGGGGGCCTCTGCAGTTTATTCCCATTGAGAAGCTAGATTAATACTTTATGAGAATAATGTAATCATTTGGATCTCCAAGTCTCATTATCACTTATCTGTCCCAGACTTTGACCTTTGAGGCTAACCTTACCACATGAATGCCTCTGCTCCAAAGTCTATGCTTTGTTTCCCAATATTAACTATGTTAAATGACAGAAGTCATAGTAGCACAAGAATGTCACCAAGGTCACATTTTAATTTGCCATATGTGATTTACAGACCTACCATGATGAAAATGAGAGAAAGTAGAAGGAAGAAACAAGAGTTCACAGTGAAGTGGTGGGGGATGGTGGGTCATTTCGGTATGCCATCCACATGATAATCACTTATACATTGGCAAGAAAAATGTATATCAAAATGGGTGAGGGTGTCTGTCTACATGTGTAGCTTCTGATTAATCAAAATTTGTGCTGACTTTTGTCTTATTATGACTTTATGCCATGCAGAGATGGTCAGGTTGGCTCATATTCTAAGAAATGCTGTAACTGTGTGAGACAAAGAGGGAGTTTCAAAGGGAAAGAGGAAGGGAAAAAACAAACAAACAAAACCCAAGTACAAAATGCATTGTTTTCCAAGAACACTCAAACAGTCGTTTTCATCATTTAGTTCTGGTCATTTAACAAGGTCACCAAACCCTTCCAGTTACATTGTAGAAAGAACACCAGTATTACCTTCTGTGTCTTGCATATTTGCCACTAACATGACCGCTACCATCACAGCCAGGAGTGGGGCAACTGAAAAAAGGAGGAGAATTAATTAGAGAGGTGTTGTGTGCTGCCGAGAGATTATACTAAAAGCAGGCAGTAGGTTTTACCAAGATGGAGGGCAACAAAGACGGAAAGAGAGAAATCAAATAACTGAAGGGAAAAAAAAAGAGGGGGGATGCTTTTTATTAGCAAGTCTCAGGGGAATTAATTTCATCAGTGCAGCAGGGCCTGAGCAAAGCACCAATGAACTTGAAAGTGCATTATACCCATTAAAAGGCATGAATTTTCTAAATTGCTAATGGGGATACATTTTACACTCAGAGCACTAACCTGAACAGCTCCTGTATGGCTGGTTCCACGGGAACTGTAGAGAGATGGAAAATATATAAAAATTTATCATCTATTACAAGTACCCCTCTTCTAGAGAAAATTACCAAAAAGGTTGTGTAAAAGCAGGGGTCAGAATGAATCGTGCAAAGAGATTCTGGAGGATGAAGGTCACCCTGAGCAGAAGCCTCCAGTGATTTAGTGAAGCAGCAGACGTACCTCGAACCCCTTTGGAGCGTGTGCGATGGCGTTTCTCGTCGGCATCCACCTCCATCTGGGAATAGATTAGCAGGCAGTCAATGTTCTTATCCTGCATGCACAGACTATCAATGCACTGAGTGGTACCGGCTCCCTCACCATTTATTGACAATATTTTAATTCCATTTTATCCTGCAAAGTGAAGTTCCTGGGAGGGGGGTAGAGGTGGAGGAATGAATTTCAGGAAACCTAGATATTTAATTGAATGGGAAACACTGCCTGCCAAACACCCCCCCACCCCCCCCCACCTCCAAGGCCCTTCATAGCCAATGTTTAATCAACAGACTTGCACCTTTTTTCAGAATGTTTAAAAAAATGAAAATACATTGTATTGCTCCCCTTTAAATAGTTTTTCTTACAAGACATCTGAGGTTACTTTGAGATGTACTTTCAAATGTGTACATCACTCAGACATAATTTAATGTAAGAGTTGGAACAGAAGTCAGAAGCTCCTTAGTTCATTCTGTACTTGAACAGAAATTTCCTCTCCATCATCCTCCAGGGGTGGGGAACCTGCAGCCTTGAGGCCACATGTGGCCCTCTCGGTCCTCAAGTGAGGCCCTTTGACTGAATCCAAACTTTACAGAGCAAAGTAGGAGGCCACAAGTTCCCCTCCTATGTTAGCCCCTTCCCTGACATAACAACCCTTAAAATGAGGGCCTGTACAGGGTGGCAGTTACATGTATGCCTGTAGCTAAGGCTATAGGATAGAATTCTTAAATAGTATGATCGCTATCTATGAAGTTTAAAATGAGGCAAAAAAAGAGACACATTTCCCTAAAACAGAAGAGTGTGGAATGACCAAATAGGAACAAAAACAAAATCAGAGGGAGTAAGTGAGGGAAAAAAGGAATGAGAGGGAGAGGAAGACAGGAGAAGAGAGGAAAAGAGTTATACAGTGAAGGAAAGGAAGAGGAAGAGATGGATAGAGGGACAGGGAAAGAGGGAGAAAGGAAAAGAGAGAAAGAGGGAGAGAGGAAGAGAGAAGAGAGAAAGAGTAAGAGGTGTTGTGTAGGACAGACAAAGAGAGGAAGAGAGAGGAGAGAGAGAGAATAGAGAAAACAAACACCTCATATCCCATCTAATTGAACTATGCTTCTTCATTTTCATTCATACTGATAAATCAGATTTGTTTGAACAGATCTGTACATTTCATCATTGGCTTATAATAACATGAGTGTAATAAATAATTTTATAATGTATTAATATTAACCAACAGCAAATCTACCTAGCAACCTTTACTGGAGAACCTTACTTATTATACTGTAGAGACCGATAAGTGATAAGCCACTGAAATGACAGCTCATCTCTACCCCCATGACACGAATGTGACTTCAGTTTTCTGAGCTGTGATTTCTCTGCCCTGTCCATGTGTCCATATTTAGATTTCTAAACAGAATGAAGATATCAAGTACTGAAACATGTAGTTCTATACTATACTACAGAATAACAGACTTCCTGGCTGTTTAGATCTCATAGGAAGTCTCAACCAGTTTGATCTGATGAATTATATCAATCATTTTGATGAATAAGCCTTTACTCAGTGCCTGCTATGGAGTCATCACTGTGCTTGGCTCTTGGGATATAAAAAGAAAAATGAAACAGCTCCTGCTTTCAAGTGGCTTATATTCTATATACAGAAGAAATCTGTGTTATGACCTACATAATCTAAAGCTATCTCCAAGAGGGGCATATCTCCCCCTCTCCCAGAGGAGAAGATCACAGAAAAAGTTTTTACAAAAAATAATGTCAGTAGCAACAGCTGCCCATTCCCTCATTTCTACAAATTTTTTGTGATTTTTTTTCTATGCAGGTATCCATTATGAAAATGTAAGTAGGGAATAGGCACGCTTTCTTAGATGATTTTCTATAGCAAATGACATCTTCTTTTAGAAATCATTTTTAAAGTGCTAATAAGCCTTTCTCAATTCTGAACTGTGGTGGGAGACCTATTTTTAACCAATCTGTATCATTGTACAGTATTTGCTATGTAGTCAACTTCCAGTTACTTGGGGAAAGTCATTCATGGGGATGGGATAACCTGAAAAAACAAATAGGCATACACATAAAATATTTATAGGTATGATCTTTTGACCTTATTTTAACCAGTAGCTTTCACTTTGTCCCCATCAGCCACCATGCCACCTCACTCCTTACTAGCTTGCTTAAAAGTAGTAAATTGATTAATTTGGATTTTACAATCACTCATTTCTTGCAATGACCATTGATGTTGTGAAGATATTAACAAGGAGTTAAATAACTTAACATTGGGGAGAAAAAGGTCTAAATAATTGTTTGTTGGATAGTTGAAGAGTTTTGCTTTGTAACATGAGTTTCTAGACACCAACTTCAATATATAATAATCTTGTGATGGAAAAGATACAGTCTTAAACCTTTTACTTCCACATACTTATCCCTGAGGGAAAGATTTTCATGTTGTGACATTTAAAAGTTTCAAGAGATATAATTTCTGGATACTTTAATCATTTTATTAACAATGCCAGCATGTTTACTAATAAAAGGATAGTCATTTGGTTGTCTCTCTCTTAGACCAAAGACAATTATGGCTGAGGGCTCATGTCTTATATGTGTATTGGAAAAGGGATGTTCTTGAGGGTGGCAATCAACTCTGATTGGTTAACAATTAATGAGAGAATGAATATTACAATGAGGGGCTGAACCTATTCAAATGAACTTTGATTATGTCATTTGCTTTTAAGTTACCCCCAGCCTTGGGCAATCTATTCAAAGAATTTATCCTCTACCTAACCCTGTACAGAAGGGAGTTCTGATCTAGTTGAGTAGAGTAGCTATATTCAGAATGAGGAGAATGTTAATCCTATCTTCCATCAGCCCTGTCCTTGAGAGTTTGGACAAGGAAGTAGGACAGGGAAAAAAAGGTGGGATCTCCCCAATTTAAATAATTGGTGTTAATATGAGAGAAAAATAATCATTTCTCTCAATGTTAACATAGGTGCACATACCATAGTCTTTCTATATTTTACTAACAAACCCAGAAGGAAAAGCTAGAAAAATATATTCCATTTAAAATAGTTATAGCATATATAAAACATTTAGAAATCTACCTATTTCAACACTCAAAGGAACTATATGAATACAACTGCAAAATACTTTAGAGAAATAAAGATGCACTTAAATAGGTGGTGTGATATTGATTCTTCATGGTTGTATAATGTCAGTATAATTAAAATGGAAATATCATAAAAATTAATTAATTATTCAGTGCCATGCCAAACTACCAAAAGATTACTTTAGACAGCTAGAAAAAAAAAAAACAACATTTATCTGGAGAAAGACAGTGTCATTACCTTTAAGGGAAATAGTGAGAAAAAAGTGGGAAAGAAGAAGACCTAGGCTAGGAATACCAGATCTAAGTATACTACAAAGGCAGGAATTTTCAAAACTATTTGGCACTGGTTAAAATATAGGAAAGTCAATCAATGGAGCAGGGTAGGTAGACAAATATGGAAACAAATCAACTTAATACTAACTTTCCACAAAATCCTTTCAAGTTAACTAAAAAGATAACATTCACAATAAATTCCAAGGGCCTTGGATGATTGGAGGAAAGTAAAGTGGTTTAGTGAAGGGAGCACTAATATTTAACTGGGCTTTGCTACATATTCCCTATGACCTAGGACAAATCATTTGGCTTTTGCAGATCTCAAGTTTCCTGTTTATAAAGTGAGGGTGTTAGGCTTAAATAATCTCTAAAGTCCCTTCCAACTCTAAAACCTGTGGTTGAAGCAAGAAAGTAAAAGATATGAACTGGTTTGTACTCTTAAAGTCATTCTTTCATTTATTCAGTAACAATATCCTTAGGTACCTACTTAATAGCCTTGTTCTTGGTGTTGAGCAGAATACAAAGCTGAGTAAAAATGTGGCCCCTTCTCTGGAGCTGTTTGTATAGATAATGCACATACTCACATAAATAGCCATACTGCAAAGCAGAATGAGTTAAGGACTTAAAAAAGGTACAAGTAAGAGGCTATGGAAATTTTGAAGAAAGTTCATCTAAGGCAGGCCTGTACAACCTGTGGCCCACTGGCCCCTTGCAGCATGCCAAAGTACTTCAGGCAGCCCCTGAAAAATGTAGAGGAAAACATCCTTTGTATGTGAAATCCTTTGGCATGCCACAAATGACTGGTAAGCGGCAGGTTGTGCAGGCCTGATCTAAGGTAAACCATCTTCCTCATTGGATCCCAATGTCCTTTCTCCAGATCTTGCTGAATCCATGTCTAGCATTCTATGCTGATCTCTATGGGTCTAAATCCTTCTCTCTCTTTGAGGCCCAGAACAAAGACTACCTTTTCTGTGAAGCTTCTCCAGTTATTCACATCTCCAATCCTTTTACTCAGCTGAAAGCTTTCTCTTCCTCCTGAAATCTTCCTTGAAAACTCTACCTAGATGTAGCTTTTGCTCTCATCACATCCTATCTTGCACATGCACATGCCCTTCTAATAAATGCCATGCTCCTGAGGGCTAAGTTAATATTTGTAGACCCAGTACTCAGAACAGTTCCTTGAATAGAAGGTGCTTAATAAATGTTTGTTGAATCAAAGTAAGCTTACAATTAGGCACATCTTTGATAACATTCTTATCCTTTGTGGGGTGAAGGTAGGGTGCTCTGAATGGCTTAGTTTCTTCATTTATAAAGTTTCTACTTTGAGATGCATGGATTAAGTTTCTCAGTGGAAAAGTAGTATGGTTGCTAGAGGATACTATAAAAATGAAGCTGTATTGTTAAAGTAATACCATTTAAAAAGGGAAGGCCATTCTACTAAACTCAGCATTATGCAGGTTCTGATTAGAGTTCTATGGCCATTTTAGGACTTTATGATTTAAAAGTGATGTTAAAACCTGGAAAAACTACAGAAGCCAGAAATGAAAATAATGCTGAGTTAGAATAAAGGTTCAATAATAACTTGGCATCTTTCATGAGAAACCCAGTCTTCCTGAATGCATGACATGTGGGTTCAGGTTAATGGAGTTTATTTCTCTCAAAGCTACTGTAGAAAAAAAGGGAAGTTGACTGTATGGTATTCCATATCTCTCAAACCTGTACATGTTCCTGTGTCTTCCCTTCAAAGTGTAGAGGCTCCTTGGGGTTAGATTCCACTTCTGGACAGGATTTAAGTTACTTGCAAATCCCTTAAGTTTCTTTGTCTATAATGTGAGGGCTTGGACTAGATAACTTCTAAAGTTTACTTGAAAGCCTAAGATCTTATATAAAGTGATGGTTCAGATTGAAGTAAATTTAGGAGACTCACTCTAGCAAGAAGCAAACACAGGGGCACAGTTCAATTTAATTTAACAAGTACATAAACACTTTCTCCATGCAAGGAACTGAGCTAGGTGCTAGAGATTAAAAAGCAAAGCAAAGCAAAACAAAACAAACCCCTTTCTTTCCCTCTAGGACCTTGGATTTTACTTAGTGAAACACAATTTACAATATAGGGATTTACAATCTAAGGGTTTTAAGAGGTGGAGGTGGGAAGGAAGTACATTCCAGGAGTCAGTCAATAAGTATTTATTAAGGGCTTATGATGTGCCAAGCACTGTGCTAAGCATTGGGGATACAAAGAACGACAAAAAATCCATGCCTTCCAGGAGCTCAAGGACAGTCTGTACAAAGGCACAGGGGAAGAAGAAAATGAAGTGAAAAGTTTAGGGAAAGCAAGGAGGCCAGTTTGGGGGCAACATAGCATGCATGATGATGAATAATTGGGAATAAATCTGTAAATATACCTAGAACCAGACTATGAAAGCCTTTTTAAAGGCTAGGTTGAAGAATGTGTTCTGAAATAATGGGGACCTTCAGAGGGCAAAACAATTTTGAAACTTTTTTGAGGATCTAAATAACTTTGAAAGACTGAAATTGGTTTTAAGCCTTCTGAATTGAATTTAATTCTCTGGATAGCCTTCTGAGCAGCTTAGAACACTTAGAAAGATATGTATGTTTTGACTTTTTAATAGGGCTGGGTGTCATGGGATAAAGCAGTTGGCAGGTAGGTATTCTCTTGACAATTAACTAAATAAAATTTGAAATATCTTAGATGTTATATTTATATAATTGTAAAGTATATTTCTATGTTTTAGAAAAGTGGTCAACAACAATAAGGTAATGAGAGAATTCATGGGATTAGGACAGCAAGTGGTTAATTGTGGGAATTGAGTGAACCACACAGACTCCATCTTGTGACTCAATTCTGGAGCTAGCTTAATTTCTACTTAATTATGAGTCTAGCCCAAATTCTGTCCTTTGAGAAAACTTAATTCAATTGCAGGAATTGGAAGAAAATCTTATCGTATTGTTTAAACTTATTCCTGCATGGCTGGGAAACTGGATCACCTCTCCTTGCTTAGAGACCCTTAATCAAGACTATGTTATGCTGAACAGAAACCCAGTCAAATCCAAAGACTGATGCAAGGAGTTTTCTCACAATTATTCATCTCAAGCAACTCATATGTCTTATCTGAAAACTGGCCTTACCCTTATCAATCAGTTATTGTTTCCGTGTTCCCTTGATACTTGGGGAGTGGGACACCTTTTTTTCTGAATTCAGGGGATTGTATCTGTTTACTTTCCCCCTCCCAACTTAGAAAGTTCCTTATCTTTCCTCCAATTAGAAGTCAGATTACCTAGTATTGTACTGTTTCCCTTTTAATTAATTGGCCTTATTTGATTAATTGTTTTTAATGTATAAAAGTCTGTATCCCCCTGTATTGGGGGTCCAGGCTTAAGCTGAGAAAGTCTGGTCCCAGTTTGCTAGGCAATTGGTATGCATTGCTTAATAAATTGATATGCTTGGAAGATTGAACCTTTGTTTTCCTCAGACGTTTCAAATCTTTCACCTGTTACCATCAAGAGCTCCTTGTTTGCATAGGTAAGCACACAGATTATACACACACACACATACACACACACACTCACATACAAACAAACACACTGATATTCAGAATCATAGAATCAGAGTCATAGTCATAGACTTTAGGAACTGGAAGAGACTTGAGAATTTTTACTAGTTCAATCCTCTCAGTCAATAAACGTTTATAAAGCCCCTGCCATGTTCCAAGCACTGTGTTAAGCTCTGGAACACAAATAAGAAAAAGAAAAACAGTCCTTGCCCTCAAGGAGCTTGCAATCTAATGCAGAGGAAAGATAACACACAAAAGGATACTGAAGGGAATGGAGAAGAAGGGACATGATGGAGAAATGCAAAGAATGCACCTGGGTGGGAAATGAAGAGAAGGCTGACCAGTATGCTCTCCTTAAATGAAAGTTTTGAGAAAAGTTCCTTGCTTTCCCATAGGAAGGGCAGGGGACTGATGAGGTGTGAGGACCAAGGCTGATACAGTATGTTAAGGTTTCTAGGGACATGATAGAGAAGTTTAAAAGATGTAGCTAGGTGAGACATGAAGGTGAAGAAACTGAGGCTGCTCTCTGATTATTTCACTTTTGTTAAGCATTGTTTTCTCAACTATATTATAAGTTCCTTGAGGGCAAAGACCATTCTCTTCTTCTATCCCCAATACAACTTGATATGATGCTAGGCACAAAACACCTGCTCAGCAGGTCATTGATTGATTTGTGTTAGGATGGTTGGAAGACAAGTGCGAAGAGAAAAAAAGGAACTCATCAAGGATTATCTGAATAAATCACCTAGATGTAGCCTTTAATGGAATACAAGGTTAAAGTTATTATGGAGGCATTAGCTATTGCTTTTAAGAGCTCATAGAAGACAAATGAGTTGCCTAAAGATTGGTAAAGGTCCAACATTTAAAATAAGGAAGGACAAGCTCAAAATTTATGAAAAAAATCATTTCATGAATACCAGGAATATCAAATTAACTATTAAATAAATGTTGGGCAAAATCAGAAGTTGCTGAATTTAAAACATCTTGTTTTGTTTGTCTGAGGACTTTTTTGAAAATCCCATCATATAAAGCTAATTTAATTTATGTCACTTTTAGGGCAGTGACAGGTCTATAGATAGGAGAGAAGCCACAGCTTTTATGTTATCATGATTTCTACTCCTTTTCCTCAGAATTGGGGATGCTTAGTCTTGAGCTTAGAAGATGGTATTGTGGGTGGTGTTAAGGAATGCTAGCTGATTTCAGGTATTTGATGTATTGTTGTGGGATAGAGGCATTTGATTTTGCTTGGCCCCAAAGAATAGAGAAACAAAAAATGGATAGAAATTGTAGAAAGGATATTTTGGGTTCAGCATAAGGAAAATTTTCTAATAGTTAGAATCATCTTAAAGTGGAGTGCTATTTTTCTTCTTATTGAAGCCTTCATGCAGTATCTGGATGATCATTTGTTAGAGATTTGTAGAAGTGATTCCTGTAATCTGTCTTGCCCTAGAGGAAAATTGAAGGAGAAGGGGATAAGAGAAGGGGGAGAGAGATAGAAGGGAGGACAAATTAGGAGAAGGGGTATTCAGAATGCATGCTATCTTGGGGCGGGGGAGGGACGAGATAGGGAGAAAATTTGGAACTCAAAATCTTGTGGAAGTGAATGTTGAAAACTAAAAAGAAATAAATTAATTAGAAGTGATTCCTGTTCAGATGTAGGACTTTTCTGAATCTGATATTCTATGATTCTATAGAAGCATAAATGATCAACTGAGATATATTTAGGTAATAAAATACATGTTTGGAGTATCAATAAAAGAAGAGCTATTAGTGGTTAAGTATTTCAGTACTGCTCAATAGTGACATGGCCTTAATTCAATATTACTCCATACTTCTATCAGTGAGTTAAACAGGTTTATAGGCAATATAAAGCTTTCTGATGAGGTGGCTGGTAGTTTGAAGGATATTGAAAGATTTTTGAGTAAAAGAATAGCAACAACCTAACTGAAAAAGTTTTGATAGTTCTGCTTAGAGGCAGGGGAATGGTTTTGATAAATGGAAGAGAAATACTTTTTCAACTTCAATCAAGGACATAAAATATTTCTCTCAATATCATAATCTTTTTAAAATTAATTTTTTAATCAGCAAAAATCTTCCTTCTTTCCTTCCTATTGCCCAAAACCCTCCTTGAGAAAGAAAGAAAAACAAATTCTCTGTTACAAACATACAAAGTCAAGCAAAAGGCATTTCTGCATTGGCCATGTCCAAAAAATATGTCTCATTACCTGAATTCATCACCTCTTTATGAATCCTCCCCAACTATTACACTATTATTGATCATTACACTCATCAGAGCTCCTGTTTTTTCAAAATTGTCTGTCTTTATAATATTGTTGTCACTGTATAAATTATTCTCCTGATTCTTTCCACGCCACTACACTAGTCAAGTCTTTCCAGGTTTCTATGAAATCATCCACTTCATCATTTTCTAAAACATAGTAGTATTCCATATGCCATGACTTATTCAGCCATTTCCCAGTTGATGATGATCCCTTCAGATTCCTATTCTTTGTCATCATAAAAGAGATGTTATAAGTATTTTTACGGCCTTAGAATTTTTTTGCCTAGGACTAACACCTTCCTTAATCTACCTCCCTTCTTATCCCACCTTGTCCCTTTTCCCTCCTATGTCTTGGTTTAGTAAAAATTCATTTCTGTATCCAACACTGTGTGCATTCTTTTCTCCTTTGGCCACTTCAGATGAGAATGAAACTCAAGTATCACCCACTCCCCTTACCCCTTTCTCCTTTCTACAGACTTCTACTTGTGTACCTAATTATGTGAGACAATTTTTCCTAAGTTTTCTTCCCTTTTTGCCAAAGTATTTCTTTTGGCTATCTCTCCATTCTTCCTTTAATATCAAGACATAATAGAATCCCTTTCTCTCAGGTACCTTTTCTCTAATTAGACTTTTTCTATGGCCCCTGATGATAGGTTTCAGAGGGACACATGTATCATTTCCTCATATTAGAATGCAAACAATTTATCCTTACTTATCTTTTTTCTTTAGTAATGTACTTACTGTTTTATGTTTCTTTTGACTACTGTGTTTGCACTTCAAAATTTCTATACCACTCTCATCTTCAAATAAAAAATTCTTGGAAGCCCTCTAGTTCATTAAAGATCCATTTTTTTCTCCTGTAGGTTTATACTTAGTTTTGCTTGGTAAATTATTCTTGGTATTAAACCTCTATCTTTTGCCCTCTGAAATATCATATTACAAGTTCTCTGCTCTTTCAAGTGGTTGCTTATAAATCTTGTATGATCCTGACTATGGCTCCTTCGTACTTGAATGATTTCTTTCTTGCTTCTTGTAGTTTTTTTTTTCCTGAAAATTCTGGATTTGGATTATAATATTCCTGGAGTTTTAGTTTGGGAGTTTACTTTTGGAAGTAAAGGGTGGGTTCTTTCTACTTCTACTTTGCCTTCTGTTTCTAAGAAGTTTCATTTAATGATTTCCTGAAATATGATGGGTTAGGCTCTTTTTTTGGCTTTCAGGTAGTCCAATGATTTTTAAATTATCTTTTCTCAATCTGTTTTTCCAGGCCAATTGTTCTTGCTATGAGATACTATACATTTTCTTGTATGTTTTAGTCTTTTGCTTTTGTTTTAACTTTGTTTTGTCTCAAGGAGTCGTTGATTTCTATTTGGCTTAATTTTGAGGGATTTATTTATTTTTTGGTTGAGCAAGGTTTTGTACTTCTTGTGACAAACTATTAATTCTCTTTCCAATTCTATTTTCCATTACTCTTTTCTTTTCCATTTTTCCCCTTTAGTATTCTCATTTCATTTATAAAATTATTCCTAATTCTTTTCCCAAATATTTTTTATTTCTCTTTCCAGGAATTCTAGTTGAATTTGTACCCTGACTATGTTTTTTTTTTTTTTTCTGAGGCTTAGCTTGTGGATGTTGTGAATCATTCTCTTCTTCTGGGTTTATGTCTTAAGCTTCTCTGTCATCACAAAAGCTTTTTATGGTAAGATTCCTTTTTGTTTGTTTGTTTACTAATTCTTCCATCTTACTTCCTGACAGACAAAATTAGGGTCTGGTTTTGCACACTTCTAGAGGGAAATCTGGGCTGATCTTGTTGCTGCTTTCTTGGGGTATTATAAGTTATGTTATTCTACTATCTCAGAGACACCTCAAGTTGGGGACCTGCAAGTTTTCAGTACTTTCAAAGTGTTCTGATCCAGGGCAAGTTTGATTGCTGCCTCACCCCCTGACCCCATTCTGATCCCTGGAAGTTCTTGAATTGTGTTTGAGGCTGAGCAATGTACCTATTCACTTTTCTTATTTAGAGTTTCAGTAGACTGCTACTTAACTCAGCCACTATCAGCCAGCTAGAAATCTCGCTGGTTCAGAGTGATAGCAGTCTTTGCTTCTTGGTTTGGAATTTCTGCTCTGGTTATTCCTCTGTAGTCTATAGATTGGTCTGGAAGTTGGATTTGAGAGCCTGCTCCATTCTTGAGAAGGTCTGAGTCACACAGCTGCTGCTTTTCTGAGTACACTGGCTAATACCCATGTCCACGACTCATCCTGGACCTCTACTCAAACGTTTCCTCAGTCTGTCCTGGTATGACTTAGAATTGTATAGTAAGTGACACAGTTGCCAGTGTGCATCAGTTTCTGTACCTTAAAGAAGTTTAGGCCCATCTATACTAGATTTGGGACCTTTGATTCCCCTGGTGCATAGTCTGTCCCTGTGCTCGAATGCTTCCTGTGGTGTAAGCCTGGCCGCAACCTATCTCCATTGTTCATAGACCTCTAATGTCTATTTATACTGACCAGAGCTGGAAAAAACTGAATCATTGTAATTTTTCTTGGACTTCCAACTAGGATTCAGTCTGCTAAATTTTATAGATCTTTTTGGAGGAGTTGGGTAGGGGAATGGGGCTCTCTGTACTTCTTCCTGCTGCTCTGCCATCTTGGATCCTTGTCATCTTCAACAAGATGAAATCACAAATCTCTTGTACAAAGTATGAAAAAAGCTTTGCCTTTATTTTTTTTTATCATGACTTTGAGTTCCGTAATCATTTAGATAAATATATTTTAATATAGTAATATTATAATATTATATAATATATATAATCTTATATATAATAAATATATAAATACACAAGTCATTTGGATAAGTATATATACATATATATTTATCCAAATGACTAGGGAACTCAGTCATGATAAAAAAGTAAAGTTCTTTTTATTAATATATTTATAGTATTTTATTTATGAATATTTATATTTGCATATACATACATATATGTATATACTGTCCAAATGAATAGCCTATCATTTAAGGTAGTAATAAAATTATGCAACAGACAAGATGACCCTTCCTGCCAAATGAGAAAGGGACTAGGAGATATATGGGTGATTATGAATGTATACTTTTCCTCTGATGGAAAGTTCTCCTATACTAGTAAACTATTGGCTGAGCTGTGAATTGGTCCACCCATTCTGGAAAGCAATTTGGAACTATGCCCTCAAAGCTATTAAACTATGCGTACCCTTTGACCTAATTATCCTGCTATTAGGCCTATTAATGCCAAAGAGATCAAAGAAAGAGGAAAAGGACCTAGATGTACACATACACACATGCGAGCAAGTGTCTTTTTTTTTTTGTAGTTGCTAAAAGCTAGAAATTAAAAGACTATCCTCTTTTTGGGGAATGGTTAAACAGATCTGGTATGTCAATGTAATGGAATATTATTGTGCTATAAGAAATAGTGAAACCAGGAAGATGTCTATGAGCTGTGGTAGAATTAAGCGATAAGAAGTAGGAGAATAATTTATATGATAAAAAAGTTAAAAAAAAACTTTAAAAGACTTTAGGACTTAGATCAAATGGAACAACAAAACATATGTCCAGAAGACTGAAGATGAAACATACTTCTTACCTCCTGCCAGAGAGATGATGAGCTTAAAATGCAGATGCATACATTTTCAGGCTTGGAAAATAAGGTAATTTGTTGTTGGATTATTCATATTTGTGATAAGGATTTTATTTTATTTTTACTGGTTTATTTTGTTCAAGTGGAGGGGTCAGTGGGTGGGACCAATGATTTTAAAAACAAACAAAGGACAGAAACCTTCCCCTACATGAAAGTCCCTACTTCTTCCTCTTTACTTAGCTGAATGCTATCAATCCATCAGGGCCCAGAACCTTCTTTTTGGTTATACTTTTCTTGATTATTCCAGTCTACAGTGACCTCTCACTTCCCTGAAAGTAAGAATCTCAGAGTTGGAAAGGCCATGGAGTCTTATCTGTAATTGAACAAAACATGTATTCATTCATTCATTTCTTCATCAAATACTGATTAAGAACCAGGCATTAAGAATTCAAAGGCAAAAACTGAATAATCCCTTCCCTCAAAGAACTTATATTCTACTGGAAAGGAACAATGTGTACACAGAAAATTAAATAGAAAATATAAACAAAATAGATACAAAATTATTTCTGAGACAAAGGTTCTGGTCCATGAGGTGATCCAGAAAGTCTTCCTAGAAAATATGGAAGTTAAGCTGAGCTTTGAAGGAAAACAGAGATTCTATAGGCAGAGGTCAGGGGGAATGAATTTCAGGCATTGGGTATGGCCCATACAAAGACATGAAGATGGAAAATAGAATGTCATACATGGGAAACAGGAAGTAGGTTAGTTTGACTGGAACATAGAATGCATGAAGAAAAACTTGAAATAAACCTAGGAAGGGTAGAATGGAGCTGGATTGTGAATGACTTTAAAAGCCAAACAGCCATTTGTATTTTATCCTAGAGGGAAGAGAGAACCACTACAGCTTCTCAAGCTAGGGAGTGCCATGTTCAGACCTGGGTGGGGGGGTGAGTAATATCTATTTGTTTGGAAGACAGACTGGGAGAGGGGAAATGATGAAGTCAAAGATACAAAACACTAATTTACAGTAGACTAGGAGATAGGTGATGAAGGCCTGAACTAGGGTGGTGACTATGATATTCAGTCTTTTTTTTGAATACATTTAGTACAGGAGAACCCATGACTTTCTGAGACAACCTGTTCCAATTTGGAAAGGTCCCATTTTTAGAGATTTTTTAAAATAAGCCTAATTCTGCCTCTCTTCGACTTCTACACTTTTGTGGTTAAACTCCTTGGGAAGGCCACCAATAATTGATGCCTCCTCTTACTTTCTTCTCACTCTCTTCTGAGCTCTTGATAGTTTGCCTTTTGACTTCTGTAAAAAACTGAAATGGCTCTCTCCAAAGTTACCAATGATCTCTTAATTGCCAAATACAATCCCCTTTTCTCTATTCTCATCCTTCTTGACCTCTCTGCAGCCTTTGACCCTGGTACTCACTCTCTTCTCCTTGACACTCTCTTCTTTCCAGATTTCCATGACATAACATTATTCTAGTTCTCTTTCTGACTACCTCATATTTCCTTCTCAGTCTCCTTTGTGGGATTTTCATTTACCCTTCCACTTACCTAGGCTCACAATCTGGGTGTCATCCTAGATTTCTCACTCCCTAACCCATATCCAATTTTTTTGTCAAGTCCTGTCAATTTTACCTTTATAGAATTTCTCATATATGCCCTTATCCCTCCTCTGATGCTGCCACTATCCTGATGCAGACTTTCAACACCTCATGCTTGGACTATGTCAATAGAATTTTGGTTGATCTCCCTGTCTCAAGTTTCTTGACTCTAATTCACCCTCCATTCGTTTGTCAAATAGATCTTAAAGTACATGTCTGACTCTGTTTTGCTCCTATTCAGTAAAAATCAATGTCTTCTTAATACCTCTAGCATCAAATGTAAAATTCGTTGTTTGGTTTTCATAGCCCTTCATCACCTATCTCCTAGTCTACTGTAAATTAGTGTTTTGTATCTTTGACTTCATCATTTCCCCTCTCCCAGTCTGTCTTCCAAACAAATAGATATTACTCACCCCCCCACCCAGGTCTGAACATGGCACTCCCTAGCTTAAGAAGCTATAGTGGTTCTCTCTTCCCTCTAGGATAAAATACAAATGGCTGTTTGGCTTTTAAAGTCATTCACAATCCAGCTCCATTCTACCCTTCCTAGGTTTATTTCAAGTTTTTCTTCAGGGTCAAAGGCTGCAGAGAGGTCAAGAAGGATGAGAATAGAGAAAAGGGGATTGTATTTGGCAATTAAGAGATCATTGGTAACTTTGGAGAGAGCCATTTCAGTTTTTTACAGAAGTCAAAAGGCAAACTATCAAGAGCTCAGAAGAGAGTGAGAAGAAAGTAAGAGGAGGCATCAATTATTGGTGGCCTTCCCAAGGAGTTTAACCACAAAAGTGTAGAAGTCAAAGAGAGGCAGAATTAGGCTTATTTTAAAAAATCTCTAAAAATGGGACCTTTCCAAATTGGAACAGGTTTTCTCAGAAAGTCATGGGTTCTCCTGTACTAAATGTATTCAAAAAATAGACTGATCTATCCCACTTCTACCATCACAGTCTTCTTAAACTTAATAATAACAATAATCCTCACATATTCTACAATAGTCATGAATCCATTGATAACCTTCTTATATTCTGCAATGGTCAAGAAATCACTGACACTGGTTTCTTGTTGTTCCTAACATATGATTCCATTTCCTGAATATGAATTTTCTCTGGCTTTCCCCCATGTCTGGAATTCTTTGCCTCCCCATTTCTGTCTCTTGACTTCCTTGGTTTCCTCTAAATCCAAGTTAAAATCCCACCTTCTGCAAGAAGCTAATTTTAATGCTAATTTAATACTAATTCCTTCTCTCAGTTGATCATCTCCAAATTATCCTTTATGTACTTTGTTTCCACATAGATATTTGCATGCTGTTTCCTCCATTAGAACTCCTTGAGAGCAGAGACTGTCTTTTGCCTTTCTTTATATCATAACCCTTAGCATAGTGTCTGACATATAGTAGGTACTCAGTAAATGCTTGTTGACCAACTGACTCACTGTATTTATGGCAAATCTACACCTATTACTCATTTATAGGATTTAGAATTATGAGGGATAATAGAAATAGTTTAAATCCAACTCCCACATTTTATAGATGAGGTGACTAAAACCCCCATGAGCGTGTGCAAAGTGACTTGCTCCAGGTAAAATAGGAAGTGGGGGAAGCAGAAAAGACTTGAATTCAGTTCCTCTGACTCCATGAACAGTACTCTTGCCACTTATAACACTATCTCAAGAAATATGAAGATTAATATTTATAGCAGCTCTTTTTGTGGTGGCAAGGAATTAGAAATTGTTGGGGTGCCCATCAATTGGGGAATGGCTGAACAAGTTGTGGAATATGATTATTATGGAATACTAGTATGCTAAAAGAAATGACAAGGAGCATGATTTCAGAAAAACCTGAAAAGACTTATATTAATTGATGCAGAGTGAAGTGAGCTGAACTAGGCAATCATTATGCACAGTAACAGCAATATTATAACAATGAACAACTGTGAAAAACTTAGTTACTCTGATCAATACAATGATGCAAGACAATTCCAAAGGATTCATGATGAAAAATGCTATCCATCTTGAGAGAGAGAACTGACGAACTCTTAGTGCAAATTGAAATATATATTTTTCATTTTATTTTGCTTGCTTTAAAAAATATGGCTAATATTGAAATATGTTTTGCACAATTTCACATTTATAATTGAAATATTGTTTGCCTTCAAAATGGGTAGGGGAGGGGCTAGAAGAAGGTAGAGAATTTGGAACTAAAAATGAATGTTAGAATATATAAATAAATTAAAAAAGAAATATGAAGACTGAATATAACACATGTCTAAATGACATTTCACACTTACACTTTTTTCTTTTAACTCATACATACAAATATTATTTCTCTAGATGTAATATCAGCTAATAATTGTGTCTTTTACTTCTTTTGGGAGGAAGAATGGCATAGCTGATAGAGTGCTGGACTTAGAATCAGGAAGACCTTGGTTTAAATCTTGCCCCAGACATTTACTAGCAGTGTGACCCTGAGCAAGGCATTTATAATGTCTCTGATCTTCAGTTTCCTTCTTTGTAAAATGGAGATGATAATAGCCACAACGTCATAGGGTTGTTGTGAGACTCAAATAATAGAATATATGCATAAAGTAGCACAGAAATGTTAGCTATAATTAATCTAGCTTCTTATTTCCCCCCCAGTACTCTGTAAACAATAGGTGCTAAATATATATTTGCTGATTAAATAACACTGAAATGCTACAGCTAAGGCTATATCTACATACACACAATATGTTTCAGTGGCTTAGGATTTTGCTGATATCAATCATGTGTTCTCTTGGGTCTAGGGATCATAGAACTTAGAGCTAGAAGGGACCTTAGAGATGAGCTAGTCCAACCCCCTCATTTTACAGATGGCTGAGGCTGCAGTTTCAAAGTTCCCATCAGAGCACCTAGTCTCATAGCAACCAGAAATGGCAAAACAACACTGTTCTGGAAGAATAGCAGCTGGGGTTCCTCTTCTCCCTCAGGCTTTGGAGAAGTAGTGGTGGGAGATGGAGCATGGGACAAACCACCCATTGGGGTGGGTAGATTTATTTCTACTATTTTCATTTATTTATTTATTTCCATGTCAGAGGAATAGGATTTCATTCTAAGATGGCTGAATTTCTTATGGGGGGGAACATTCTGTAGCCAGATCTTTGGTAATTCAATGATAATACAGCTGTCAATGTATTGTCTAGTTACAAGGTCATTTATGTACTATTAGAGATATTTTATCTGGATCCATAGATTGAATTCATGCCCTTGACTAGTAAGCATAGCCATGGAGCATGGCCATGGTGGAGCTTATTATCACTTAAGGCCTTCTGACTCCAAACTGCCTGTCTAGCCTGTTCTTTTCTTACACTCTCCCAATTCCACGCATTTGCAAATGTTACTTCTCAGGCATAGCAAGACGACTTCCCCTTGCCTCCCCCAACATCTCAGTGCTGAAGTCTTTTCTTTCCTTTAAAATTCAACTCAAGTGCTATCTCCTCTGGGAAGAACACTCAAACACTTCCCTCCTCCCTCCTCCACTCTCAAGTGAAAGTGATCTCCCCATCTTTAACTATCTCATACATTATCTGGATCTCTCCTTTGGATTTATCTTATTTTACCTTTTATTGGTCAGTACTTGTGTTTTCATTGATAGAGAAACTCACTCCACCAATGCAGATTAGCAACTCATCTCTAAAGTAGTCTTGAAGCATTTGTTTGGGGATCCTAAGAGGTTTACATACTTTGTCTATGGTTTCAAGGCTAGTATATGTCAGAATAAAGAGTAGAACCCAGGTTATCCTGACTCCAAGAGTAGTACTCTCTATAAGGTACACCAAATAGCCTCTCTCCTCTTGTTTATAGTTATTTATATATTTATCCTTTTTTCCTATAGCAGAATTATAGAATCACAGAATTTAGACTTGGAAGGAACCTCACCAGATATCTAGTTCATTTCATATCCTAAAGGAATAACCACTATAACCAACTGATGAGCCAGTCTCTGCTTAAAGACTTGCAAGAGGAGGGAACCCACCTTGAGCATCCTAGTCCACATTTGTAGAGTTCTAATTGTTAGGAATTTTCCCACTCAGCTGTAATTCTCTGGACTTCTCCAATATGGTTTCTCTTCATCTCAGAAGATAATTTCAGTCCTGAAACTCACATCTTGGAAGTACCCATTTGCTCTGGGACTCCTCTCCCTGATTGGAGGGTGGTGGCTTCTCCTAGAACCTCCATTTAAGAACCCAGGCCAGTCATCTCTTCATTTCCTACCATTCTGCTTTCCTCTTCATTTCTCCATCATGTCCTAGATTACTTTATCCTGGAAGATTCCTTCAGTCCTGAATTCCACCTTGGCAGACTTCTCTGCTTCTAGGGGCCTGTCCCTCTGATTAGAGGGTGGAAGGCCCCTCTTGGCACCTCTATTTAAGGAGGGTGGTATATATTAGTACGTTACTTGAGTTAGTTCCAAAAATGGTACAGGAATCTTAATGTTTGTACCTGAATAACTCAATGGAAATAAAATAGGACTAGAAAAGGTGGATCAGAGACAAATAATTATCTATGAAGAGGAAAACACCATTTTATAATCCACTGAAAGAAAATATGAAAACTTAGAAGGAAAATATCTTCCTGGTACTGGCTGATGGTCAGTCTGCCCTTAAGCATGGGATGCATAATTAAAACAAATTTGAGGAGTAAAGATTCCTTCATAAGAAAGGATGCCTATTTTTATTTCTTTCAAGAGAATATGTATTTTTCTGTACCTAAAGGAGACGTTTTTGAATTTTAAGAAGTCCTATTCTTGTAATTTTATTTTTAAAATCTTAAGAAGCAGACTCCAGGCTAATTAAAGTGCAGAAAAAGGGCAAAGGTAAGAAAATAGTGTTTCATTTTGGTGTCTTGTTCTGAAGGGGTATAGAGAGACACATTCCCTCTAAGTGTTTGAAACTCAAGATTTTAGAGAAGGTAAAAAAATACACACACACATATATACATATATACATATGTGTGTGTGTGTGTGTGTGTGTGTATTTGTTTGACCTTTACAGGAAATCATTTAATCATTAATCATCAACTAAGTGCCAGGGACTCTTCTGGGTGCTAAGGATACAAATACCAGTCCTTGCCCTCCATACTCTCACTTTCTTCATTAAGGACTTATGAAAGTCTTTCCATTATCAATATGTTCTATGTACTTGGAGGCTCAAGAAAAACCTGTTGGAGACAGGATTTTTCTCTCTCCTCACTGACACCTACTAGTATTTGAATTTGTGTTGTGGTGGGAAATGATACAAATTCAAATCATAATAAACACCACCACCATCATTATTATCAAGATCACCAAGTATTTATTAAGTATTTATTACCCTGATACTTGTTAGAAAATCTACCCATTAGCAGCAATTCTCATACAAATTCAGAAAACTATTTATGGCCACTCTAAGGCACATTCAAACTCATCTTCCCCTTTGTCCTCTATTCATGCTCTTCCCTGATCTTAAAATGCCCTCTTTTATTATATCTGCCCATTGAAATCTCACTCATTCTTGAAGTTCCGTATCAGGCTGGCTATGAAATTTGCACATACACAGTCTTTTTCTTCTCTGAACTCCTGAGTCACTTGCAGCATGCATCTTAAGTTCAGCACTCAATTCTTCTCTAAGTGAATGAGTTATTCCCAACCTGGCTACTTTCATGGATTTTACAATCTCCAGAAAAGTCATCATTCTGAGAGATGAAATCAACTCGGAAACTCTTATATCCTTACTGTAAATTCAGGATTTTGATAAGTTCAGGTCTCAATAAAAGACCAGCAGTACAGATACCCTGTATCTCAGTGGGGGGAGGGGTGCAAATTAGGGCAATGACTGCTTGTGTGAACTACACTATATAATGGGGGAGGGGGATAAGGTGAAAAATATATTCTGTCTGGTATCAACCCATGTGGAGGCTTAGTAAGCCTGTTGCTCAAAGTGTATGGTAGAAGGGTAGATCCTTTATCTCCCTCACTCAGAGTATGTGCAGGCATCCTATATCTGATTTCTATTGACTTACTACATGGTGATGAAAAGTCTTTTAACTGATTACTGATCTAAAACTGAATGTATATACAAAAAACTTGAACTGATGGAAGAAATCTTTTGAGTGAGGAGGAAGAAATGCTGTAGCCCTCTGGTTAGGGAGACAGGATCAGTGACAGCAGCAGGAAATGTTTTGGCTGCCTTCTCTTTATACCTGGGCTGCCATAAGGCTGTGAATAAATGGCAGCTATATTTCTTCTGACTCTGTCGTGTTTCTTCTTCATTGATCTTAGATGAATGAGTGTGGATGGCAAAACAGTGTAGGTTATGACCTTGAGAGATTGAAAATGTTGGAAGAGGCATTAGCAGTCCAGCAACGGGAGTCAGTAGCTAAATCTGTTGGTAACCACAACAGCTAAGCTAACTCTAGGGAGGAACCTTTTTGAAACAGCCCAACTGAATCAACTAGCAGCAGAGACATTGCACTGAGCAAGCAAGGGGCACATTCAGAGGTAAACTTTGTGTAATGAATGCTTTGTCTGGTCTTATGACCTTTGAATAGCAGTTGAACACTAAAACTTTACATTTGTTATCTCTTATTCTCACTACTGGGCAGCTAAGTGGCACAATCGATAGAGCCCTGGGTCTGGAGTCAGGAATACTTAAGTGCAAACATGTTCTCAGACACCTAATAGTTGTGTGACCCTAGTCAAATAAGTTAACCCTGTTTGCCTCAGTTTCCTCATCTGTTAAATGAGCTGGAGAAGGAAATGGCAAATCACTCCAGTATCTTTGCCAAGAAAACCCCAAATAGAGTCATGAAGAGTGGGATGTGACTGAAATGACTGAACAACAACAACAAATCTCACTACATGACTTGCCTATCCTCTTTTCTAATTACACTTTATGTTATAAAATATAATTATATGAATATATTATCTATAAATATGTATATATTAGTCTGATGATATCCTTTGCTGCTTCTCTAATGCTTCCTTGGTAATGTGTTGCAGCCTACTCATGCCAATCCTGATCCTCTCTATAGCCTTTCAGTTTGGGGTAATCTTAAATTTTAATTCTTCTGAGACTATAGTACAATAGAAGTATATTTTTTTCTGCCATCCTCCGATTATTCATAGTGCTAGAGAACTAAGACATGTGTTTGCTTCCAAAGGATCATAGATTTAAAACCAGATGCAATTTTAGAGACCATCTAGTTAACAGTTGTCAAATATATTGTTTGCAGGTTGCCTGAAGCTCACAACACTCCCAAGTGCAACTGGATCCAGATTAAATGTAACTGGGAAATATTTAACAAAATAAATGCAAATACAATAAAACATAGATAATGTTAATATGTTTTTTTAAGTCAGTATGTGACTGCAGGGTTCTTTATGTATGGTTTAGTGGTGATACCACTGCTCTAGTCCAACCCTCTCCTTTTATAGAAGAGGATACTGATCTCCAGAAATGTGAAGTGATTTGACAATGGTAATGTAATAAGTATCAGTGCCAAGATTTGAATATAGGTTTCTGGACTCTAAGTCTGAGATTTGTTCCTCTCTATTTCACATTATTCCTAACCTAAGCAATATGTAGAAAAACTACAAAAGCAATAGTCCCTCCCTTCAAGGTACTCACAAATTGTAATAAACAAATGCATCTGCTATCTCCTATTGTTTGTGACTTTTAAGTAACTCAACTGGAGTTTTTTTAATATTTACATAATCAAATAAAAAAGCTTTGGGGAGACATTAATTCACCATCCACAAGAGTCATATTTATTTCTGCAACCAAAAAGCTCATGCACCACGGGTAGGCCAAAGGAAATCTCAATATGATTAGAAGGTTAAATGTGAACAGTGCCACTCCGTATGGAACCATTTGATTTTAAACAGGGAGAGGGATTTTAAATACAGAAATGGAAGGTTTGGGAACTTCAAAAATGGCCCCAGGGTATTTGCTTGTAACTAACATCTTGGGTTCCTTTCACCCAAGGAGGGATTCCTTATAGCCACATTTGAAGCTTTAAAAGCTAATGAAGCATTTGAAAGGATTTAAAAACTAACACAGTTTCAAAAAGCCTCAAAGATGGCTATAGGGAGTCCAAAGGATGGTCATGCTTTAGCAAAAAAAAAAATCCACATCATATAATTGCTTTGTAAACCTTAAAGCAGTATGAAAATGTGAGATAATAGAGTAATGAAAACAAATTTTCCAAATAGCATGTTGCTTATCATGTTATTTTTTAGGTACTCAGAATATCATTATGAAGTAGTTACAGGGAATAATAAAATCAAGGTAACATTACACAATTAGTGACCTCTGTGAAAAGGTTAGCAATGAGGAGGATGGCAAAAATTCCATTGGAAATTCATTTAGTATTAAAAAAATCAGAAAATCACAGAATCCTGGAGCTGAAAGGGACCTCAGGTGCCATCTAGTCTAATACAGAAGCAGATAAGAAAGTCTTCTACAACACACTGGACTGGTGATAATCCAGACTTTTTTTTAGAGGCCTCTAGAGAAAGGGAGTAGTTCATTCTTCATGTGCTATCATTTTGAGTCCCCACTTCATTCTTACTGCTTTCCTCTTTATATATTCCAGTTTGTCAATGTCACTTAAAAATCTCTCTACCTTTCCTTCCCTTTCTCTTCCTTTCCCTCTCTCCCTCCCCCTACCCCCTTAAATTAAACAGTTAAAAAACACCCTCCAAATAAATATTCATAGTCCAAAAAAATTCTAAGATTGGCCATATCCAAAAATTCTACAACAAAAGACTGTAGATCTTGGAACACCATATTTCAAACAGTGTGCATGTTTCCTTCTACATGTTTTAAGTTCAACATGTTCCTGGCAGGAGGTAGTGGCATGTTTCATTTTCAGTAGTTCTCTGGACTCATGGTTTATCATTACATTGATCAGAATTCTAAAATCTTTCAAAGTGGTTTTTCTTTATAATAGTGTAGTCATTGTAGAAATTAATTCAGTTCTCACTTTGCTCTGCATAAGTTCAAAGAAGTCTTCCCAGTTTCCTCTGAAACTTTCCATTTCACCATTTCTTATGACACAATGATATTCCATTACGTCAATATACTATAATTTATTTAGCCATTCCCCAACAGGACAGCCACTTAGTTTCCAGTTTTTAATGACTACAAAAAAAGTTACTATAAATACTTTTGTACCTTTAGGTCCTTTTGCATTTAAAAAAATCTCTTTTGGGATATAGTCCTGGTCATGGTGTAACTGGGTTGAGGGGTATACACAATTTATTAACTTTGGGGGTGTAGTTCCAAATTGCTTTCCAGACTGGATGGACCAATTCACAACCAATAGTGCACTAGTGAAGCGGAATTTTTCATCAGAGGAAAAGTATACATTGCATAGTCATTTACTAAAGTATCTCCTTGTATCTTTCTTGTTTGGCAGGAAGGGTCATCTTTTCTGTTGCCTAATTTCATTACTACTTTAAACATTCAGTTGTAGATTTGAAAACTATTAATACGTTTTTATCTAAAAGAATGGGGAACTCAAAGTCACGAAAAAAACCTCAAAGCTCTTTTTCATATTTTGTTCAAGAGATTTGTGATTTCATTTTGAAAGATGAAAGGGACCCAAGATAGAAGAGTAGCAGGAAGCCCCTTTCCCCTCATTCCTCTGTAACAGATCTGTCATGATTGGTCTGCCAATTTTCTAAAAAGTGGGTACCACATTAGTTTCTAGATTTGAGTTGGTATGAAAAGAGCTGCCAATGAATGTCACTTTTAAAATAAAGTCCTCAGAACCGAAAATAAATACTCCAGTTGTGGTCTGATGGTGGGGGGAGGGAGGTGGTTGAACAGTAGGATTAACACCTTTCTCATTCTGGATAATTCGGTTCCATAGATTTTACACACAGTTGCATTAATTATTTTTTCTTAAGTTGCATCAAATGTTAACTCATATGGAGGTGCTTATTGCCAAGTTAAGTCACTTCTTCATCCTGAACATATATAAATAATTATTTGAACAAAGGTGAAGGACTTTTCTTTTATCTTTATCATATTTCATTTAGTTAGATTCAGCCTGTTGCAATCTAAGATCCTTCTACATTCTGTTTGTTATCCAATGTGTTTGATTTATATCTAAAAGTTTTATAAGCATGCCTCCTATCTCTTTATCAAAATCATTAATAAACATGTGAAACAGAATAGAGTTGAAATAGAGTCCTAAAGTACACCTTCAGAGATTTTCTTTCAGGATGACATCTATCTTTTAATCTGTACTCTTTTTATATGACTATATAGTCAATTTTGAATCCTGCTAGCTGCATTATAATCCAGTACCTGTTATGTTCTCTTTTCCACAGATATCAAGAGGTACTTTGTATATTTCCTGCTAAAATCTGACACATAATAGCTATAATATCTAATAGTTCAATAACCATATAGCAATGGAAATGACATTAGTAGGCCTCATTTGTTTTTCATGAACCCATGATATTTCTCAGTAATCATTGCTTACCTTTCCAATTAAGTGCAAATGATTTGTTTAATATTCCATTCTGAAATTTTGCCAATAATTGAAGTCAAGTCCATTAGTTTTTGAATTCCAGAGTCTACTTTTCTTTTTTGAAAATCAGGACATCTTTCCATCTCCAATCTCCTGCTACCTTTTTCAGCTATCATATTTATGAGATACTTCAGCATCCCTAAGATGTAATTTATCTATGCATGACACGGGAATTTTATTTAAAGAAGTTTGGTGCTTTCTTGAAACTTCTTTGCCCATTCTCATTGATATATAATCCTTTCTTAACTGACATTTTACCTCTCACATTTTAAAGATCATTTTCTGTGACAGAGAAAAATGGATCTTAAAGAGAAGTTGAAGTCATCTTTTCTTTCTGTTATCAACGAACATCACACCATCATCTGTAAGCAGGTGTTTCTTTCTTTTTGTCTCCTTGCTCTTAACTATCCTTAAAAATCTTTTTCATTGCCTTAAGGAATTTTTGCAACCCTTAGCTTGTCAAAGTCTTTAGGGTTCTTAGCATTGTTTACTGGTTCAGATCACCATTATGTATTCTTAGTTTTGCATCTCTTCCATCTTTTGTACATTTCCTTATCAAATATTAGCTCACAAGGGGGCTTCATACATGGCCACATAAGTTTCCATGGCAGTATTTTACTTATGAGTACCAGCTCATCAAATCTTGCTATTTATTTATTTACGTGAAAATTACAAGTTCATTTTATTGCTCATGCTGGAAGATGGACTGCCCTCAATACCTCCCACAATTTTTATGATATAGTTTTTCATAAAAATGATGTTAAAGACCTAATGGATATCATGGTAAAGTTAATGTCTCTTCTATAGAGGCTGCTCTTCTCTCAGTCCATTCCTTTCATGTTCCCATGCCGAACCCAAAATTCCAATGAGGCTCAAAAAGTAAAGAAACACTCAAGTGAAGATCTAAAAACCTCCCAATACGGTTTTACCCAAATGAAATAGCCAGCCTCAGGTGTAGTGAATCACTGGAGGTCTTCAAATAGAGGGTGGATATAGAAGATAGCATTTATGCCTTGGGTATGGGTTGGACTAGAGGCCTTTGAGGTCCTTTCCACCTCTGAAGTTTTCATAATCATCTGAAGTTGTAAATATGGTTCTCAACCAGAGGTGTGCTGATAAATGTTTAACAACTGGCTCTCCAGGGAAGAAATATGTGTATGACACACTTTTAAATTTAATCTGCATTATTAACATTTTCTCCATCATTTTCTTAAAATCAGACAATCAACAAAACAATAAATCATTGTAAGTGCCCTCATATTGTCCATTTCTAGTCTTATTATATCCTTTCTGAGATACAGAGGCTAGAACTACACAAAGTATTGCAGATGTGGACATATCATAAATGTCTTTAAAACTACAACATTATTTCTGCCTTTTTTTTTCTATTACTCTTTCTGAAGAAGCCCAATATGGTGTTGGTGCTTTTATCTGTAACAGCACATTGGCAATGACCTTGGAAAATTATTGGCAATAGCATCTATTTGCCTACATTTTGTATATATGGGAAATCTGAAAAGAGGATGCCAAGTATGACAATAATAGCAGGTGTTACTACGCCACACTAAGTTAACAAAGTTCTTTCCTCGTAACAGCCCAATGAAGTAGATTGTGTAAGTACTATTTTTATTCCCATTGGCCAGTGGGCAAACTGAAATTCAGAGTGGCTAAGTGATCACAGAGGGTCACACAGCTCATAAATTCATTTTTGAACCCAGGCCTCCTTACACCAAGGGCAATATATTCTCCATTATAACATCCTGCCTGTCATCAAGCTTCCTTTTGGCCTGCAGAGACTCTGGTCCTAACAAGTTCCCTCAAGTCAATTGGCAATTTTCTTTCCATGGTCTTGGGATCATGAATACCTCAGAGAAGTGAAAAGCTAAGAGTGAATTCTTAGGTGCTATAACCCCGGAGGACCCTTAAGAAATAAGATATTGACATGGAACAGCTGACTTTTTCAGTCAGGTTAAAAAAAAAAGGCCCATGTGAACTAAATAAAAACAGCAGACCCTGCTGATACTTTAGCAGGTACCTTCTGGAGAGCCAGGAGAGTATGGGAAGAGGTCTGTGACGGGTCAGGGAGCTGAATATGGAAGATTATGGGCAGAGACAGTGACAGAAAAGGAGAAGAATGAGGGGAAAAGTGACCAAAATGCTAGAGCTGGCTCATGAACAATGCAAGAATGTGGCCTTTCGTTTTATAACAGTGGACAAAAAAAAGTTGTGCAAAGAAAAGGTAGGGTGTTATTCAAGTACATCTCAGAGAGGAGGAGTCTAGGGAGGTGCCACACATTTTTCAGTCTCTTCAAGAGCTGCTGGAATGAAAATCACCAGGCTGTTTGCATTGGCCACATGGATCCTCTTCATCTGCCCTCCTGGAGCACAGGATGGCTCCCTAAGACATGGCAGTCTAGTGGAAATAGCTGGGGCTCATAGGCCTAGAGACCTAGATTTAGTTCTGGCACAGTTACTAATTGTGTTATGTGATTATGGGTAGAATATATTTGTGTCTTAGTTTTCTTGTCTATAAATGGGCATAATAATACCTACCTGCCGCTCAGTAAAGATATACAGGTCTAATTTTTTAAAAGGTAGTTTTAGTAAACTATAGACTCAAGATGAGTCAAAAATAGTAGCTAAAAAAGTTAACATTATTGTAGACTACATTATAAGCAGCACAAACCTAGCTAACATTTACATAGCCACCTCTATGTGCCAGGCACCATGCTAAGTGCTTTACAAATATCACATTTGATCCTTACAACAACCCTATGAGATTGATGCTATTATTATTTCCATTTTGTAGTTTGAGGAAACTGGGGTAGAGATTAAGTGATTTGCTGAAGGTCACATTGCTAATAAGTGTATGAGACTAAATTTGAACTCAGGTTTTCCTGACTCCAAGATCAGTGCTCTGTTTACTGTAGCTGCAGAATGAGGGAGGTAATATTTTCCCAGTCCTCAGACTTCAAAAACATTTGTAGTATTGTGGTCATATCTGGGCATTATAGTTGAGAAAAGACATGGATAAGCAGAGCATAGTGTGGAGAATAGTGACAAGAATGGTAAAGGGGGTGGAAATCATGTCATATAGAAACTGGTTAAAGGAACTGGGAAAACTTCAGCCAAGGGAAGAGAAGATTGGGTGTGAGTAGGTGTGTAGTGTGGCTTTGGTAGCTGTCTAAGTATCTGAAGGGCTCTTGTGTAGTTAACAGACTATCTTAGTACAGTTTGGTAACAAGAAATAGAGGCCACACATCAGAAGTTTGAGAGGAACATTTTGACTCAATAAAAGGGCTGCCTTGGGAGGTAGTGGGTTTCCATTCTTTGGAAGTCATCAAGTAGAGGCTGATTGACTAGTTGGGAGTGATCGAGGCAGCTAAGTGGTAAACAGAGTATAGGACTTGGAGTCAGGAGGACCTTAGTTCAAATCCTGCTTCAAATACTTACTAGCTGGGGTGACCCTAAGCATATCACAACCACTGCTTACCTTAGTTTTCTCATTTGTAAAATGAGGATGATAACGTATCTTGCAGGGTTATGGTGAACAGCAAATGTAAAGTGATTTAAAAACCTTACCGTGCTATATAATTATTGCTGTTGTTATTGATATCAGCTCTGTGACCACTGATAAATCATTTAACCTCTCTTGGGCTCAGTTTGTTCATCTGTAAAATGGGGCTAATAGTACCTACCTCACAGGGTTTCTGTGAGGCTCAAGTGAAATAACCTGTGAAAAGCACTTTTCAAATCTTAAAGTACTATACAAATGTTAGCTGTTATTATTACTATTATATTTTAGTGGGGACATAGGCTACAAACATGTTTGCTAGGAAAAACTGAGTTAATTATCTCAGGGGCAGGGAAAGAAAAATAGGTTTTGTGAGATAAGGTGATACAAGATATTTTCTTGTATTTTTCTATTAATAATTTCCTTTTGGAACAGGAGATGAATGCCTGCATCAACAAGTATTGAATAAATTCTGCCCTGTGCTCTGCACTGTGTTTGGTGGTGCCTGAAACTAGTGTCCCTATCCACAATGGGATGCAAGACATGCAGGCATATACACATGCCTGTGAAACAATTCCAGCAGAAGATAATAATCCATATAATAGTCTTAGCTACCAGTAGAACAATGAACTAATTGGTGTGTAGGCAATTAGAAAGTATGGTAGGACATAATAAAGGACCAATTGTAGACTATAGATAAATAATGGATGCAAAATTCAGCTTTCTTCAATGCTGAGCTTCTTAGTACTACTGGAAGCAAAATGTAGACTGCTCAGACCACCTCATTTTTCCTAACTTCAACTTAGTCTTTACTTCTGCCTTGTAATTCCTAAATAGAACTCCTGAGTACCTCCAGGATCATCCTCCTCCTCCAAGGTGGACACTTCAAATCTTTTCTTCTCAAGCCCTCAAATACCACCTGTCTTATGCTCCCACTAAGCAAATGTCTTTGATTTTTACTTTACTGATTAAAGATATCTTGGGCAGCTAGGTGGTACAGTGGATAGAGTGCTGGGACTGCAGTTTGGGAGATGTGAGTTCAAATGTGACTTCATATAGCTGCATGACCCTGGACAAGTTATTTAATTTCTGTTTGTGTTGGTCAACTAATCTGTAAAGTGGGAATAATAATAGCAGCTACTTTCCAGGATTATTGTGAGGATGAAATGAGATAAATGCTTATCACAGTGCCCAGCACATATTAAGCACTATATGTGTTAGTTATCATCATTATTATCTTATCACTACTACTTCCTCCTCCTCTTCCTCCTTCTCCTCATTCTCCTCCTCCTCCTCCTCCTCCTTCTCCTACTACCATTAGTATTTATATTGCACTTTAAGATTTAAAAAAGCATTTTACATATGTTATCTCATTTAATCTTCCCAACAACTCTGTAAGGCAGATGCTATTATTATCCTCATTTTATAGATGAGGAAGCTGATGCCCAGAAAGGTTAGGCTTTCTTTTAATTATTCCATTATAATATTATCTCCTTTGATTTCTTCATTGCAATTGACACTATGGACACTATCTAAGGTCTTGCCTTTCTATAAATTTGAACAATTTAATTTATGAAAAGGGACAGAAACATGGACAACTGAGAGAAAGCACCTCAGAGAAAAAAGTACTTGGGTAGAACATAGTTCTAAGAGGAAAGCAGGTCTCTGAGAAAAGTACTTACTGATGTTAAAGGAGACTGGTTGTTTTATTTCTTAATAACTAGTTTATATATAACTATTACAAAGACCTTGAGATTGACAGCTAGGAAACTCAGACAAATAGAACTTTTTGTTAACCACAGGGAAATGTATAAAGTTTTATTTGTAACATGCCTTACAGGAATGTGCATTTTGGTTTATAAAGGCCAGTCACTTCCCACTAGGAGATCCTCCTTTGATATTGGATTGAGTTAGTAATGGGAAGAACAGGGAAGACAGAAGTAGAGTAGTAGGAACTGAGGCTACCTCCTGTGTTTCAAGAGAGCTGATCTCAGAGAAATTCTGCTGGGTGGATGGCTAAGCAGCCAAACCAAGAGCTCAAAGAAAAGCTTAGAGCTTGCTTTGCCTGCTGATTAGCTGAAGAGTGGAAGACAGGTTTTTCATCTGATATAAGGAGCTGAATAGTTTGGAGGAAAAACTTTACCTTTGGGAGTTGAATGGAGGAAGATGAATCCTCTGCAAGCTAACAAAACTGGGTGGGGAAAGGAGAGGTTTGTCTATCTTTCTCTTTATCAACCCCCAAGTTGGAGAGAGTGAAACTCCTCAGAGCTTTACCAAGAGAGCTGATCTGAATAGTTCTGTAGATCCTAGGTTTATGAAAACTGTTTTTGCTAAAAGAGAATAATACTTCTTAGAGTGAAGACAAGTAGAAATTTGAGTGGAGTAAACAGTGGAGAAACAACTTTGTCCAGTAGGAGATTTTGGTGCAGACTATTTCCTAAGGGAATCAAAGACATCAAGGTCTGAAGTCCAAAGTTGTGAGTTGCCCTGAACACATGAATTTCTCATTCATATGCTTCCAAGCCATGTTTTTGTAAGTTTTGCACCCTCTTCCCTATCTATATTACATATATTTGTGGGGAAATGTGAACTAGATTTAAAGGGGCACTGTTATGATAATTCTTGTTTTGCATTATATTTAGTAAATATTTCATGATTAAGATCTAATGGTATTATCTTTGATGATTTGTTTAGATGGGAAGTACACTGATGGGGGCTTAGCAACTACAGTGATGCATAGCATAGCTTTCCCACTTCAGGGTATTCTTAAAACCTTGAAAGTGAGTTGTAGCCATGTGGCTGCTCCTTCTGGAAATCCTCCATTCCTCTAATCTGTTAGAATGTGTCCAGTTTGGGATAAACAAGTTGGCATGCAGAGAGAAGAGAGAAAGCTTACAGTTGCTTACAGTGCTGTGGCTCATACCTAGATGTTCATGCCTCATACTATAGAAAATCTTATCTCCCTTAATTTCTTTGATATTATGATATCCTGGTTCTAAATTTTAGTATGTTGGACGTTAGTTCTTTTCTCATTTTTCCTTAAAGTAAAACAAGTCCATATTCTCTCAAAGATAATTTTTTGAGTAACTACTATGTGAAAATCACTGTGTTGTGTACTATAGAGAATACAAAGAAGCATGATATAGACCCTGTCTTCATTAACCTCTCAATCTACACAACCAATTCTTTTGTTATAATGGAACTAAGCTTAAATTCAGACATTTAATAGAAATCACATAGTCATTCTATAGGAATTTGGAAGTAGCTGCTATCTTCCTTTCTCCACTCTAACACTAACCCCTGTCCCACTCCCCCAATATTTCCCATTGACTCTGCAGTGGTTCTCTCTTTAAAAGTCAATGCTTTGAACCCAGCTGAGGGAAGTAAGAAGGTGACACTGACCAAGAGCCCCAAAACAAAATTCTATTTTTTTGTGAATTGTTTTCAAAGAGTGAGTTTGGTTTAAGTGTCAGGGAGGAAAGGAAGAAAGTTGTTGAAAGTTAATTCTTATGGAATGGTACAACAAAAGATTATGTAACCAGTGTACTTCTCTTCCCCTACTTATAACGCAAATTACACATAACCTAGTTTTTTTTTTCTTTATAAAAAGTGACTTTTAATCAGGCTCTTGAGAAAGCATGTGTGTGGGATTTTTAATATGAAATAATTCATTGTAATCATATCAGGAAGCCAGTCTGTCTATGGGGCCATTTTCTTGTGCAGTAATACTTATTTTTGAATGGAGTCTTATCAGGATAGGCAATCCCTCCATACTACAGATGGCAGACCATTCAATCTCTCTCAACCTGTACAAGTCTTGTTCATATCTTTTGAAAATCCTTTATAGAGGATTTAGCTAATGAGTAGAGGGATAAATATTCTGTGAATAACATTGCACTACTCAGGACATCCATTTGTTATTCCTCACTCCTATATGACAGACACCCTTACTTTTCTGGATATGCATATTATTGACGATGTCTTTTTGTACACTTCCCATGCTCAAGTAATTGTTGTTTATATCCTGAAGCCTATTTACAACTACTATAAGCATTCCAGCATGTCTTTGGACTTGTGGGATTTTGATTCTTTATATATGGTTTTCCATGTTTTACAGCCACACAGCACCCCCAGGAGAATCTTGGTGGGGCAGACAGTAACTTGAGTATATTGAAAATGATGACATGCACTTTTCCAAATGAGATACCACCTGAACTTTTCCTCCTATTTGGTTCAGGTCTTAGCTCCTTGTTCATAGGCATGGGCACTGATTTAAAATTAAAAACTCTCTTTCTAATGACACTATTCTGATTTTCACTATAGATCTCTTGTTCCTCCCCCCCCACCCACCCCCCCAGGCTTTCAATCTCACATTTCCCATATTACCCCTAGGACATTTCCATTTGGATATTACTGTCACTTTCAACTTAGTATGGTTATAGATAAACATCTTTCTCACTAAAGTGGCTTCTCTTTTCAGCTTCCCTATTTTTCTTATTGGTGGCATTATTTTGCCAATCTCCTACACTAATCCATAGTTTCCTTTGTTGGTTCATTGTGTATAGTGAAAAAAAAACATAGGACTAAAAGCCAGGAGACACTTGGGTTCAAATTGGCCTCCACTTACTATGGTCATGAACAAGTTACTTCCCTTCTAAGCCTCAATTTTCTTATCTGTAAAATGGAAACAACAATATTTGTAAGTACTTACTTCACAAGGTCATTTTGAGAATTACATGAAATAATACATTTAAAGGATTTTCAAACTTTAAAGTCCTATATAAATGTTAGCACTTACTGTATCCCATAGCTAAAAAAAATCTATAATTCTTCCATTTAAGGAAAATTGGATTTGCCATTTCCCATGCTACAACTCTAATCGGAATTATTATGCCATCCTGCCTTTAGTATTGCTATAGCCTTCTACCTGGTCTTCCTATCTCTATCCTCTCTAAGATTCAATTCTTCATTCCAATTGATCAGTCTCTTTCATCACCTTATTCCCAAGTGCTAGAGTTATTATGTTTAAAGAGTGCTGGAATAGGAGTTGGAGAACTTGTTTGATTCCTGGTTCTATTACTTATTATTTTTGTGGCCTTGGGAAAGTCCCCTCTTTGGATCTCAATTTTTTTTTATCTATAAAATGAGGGCAGTGAACTATATGATCTTCAAGTTCTGGTCTATCTCCAAATGCTCTAACCCCTATGAACTTTAAATGTTCCTTATTGCCATTTATCATCAATTCTAAAGGCCTGTGCCTACTTTTCACATACCCTGACAAATCCATTTCCAATCTAGCCAAGCTTATTTCTTACTCCTTCCCAGGATGCACCATTCACTCTAAGCCAGGCTTCCTTATTATGCCATCATTATGCTCTGCTTCTGTTCCTTTAATCATGCTACCCCCTTTCTAGAGTTCTTTTCCTGTTTGTGCCTTTCAAGGTTTGGGTCATATCCTGTTTCTCATTAGGTTTTCCTTGATGGTGCCAGCCAATTCTGCCCTCTCTGAAATATTATATGTACTAATCTGTACATAACAAAACCGCAGAAAGAAAGGAAAAATAATTTAACATTCAAGAAAATTATACATTGTAAAGGGAATACTCTTAGTTCTTCATAATTAGTCCTCATGAGGAAGTCTAAAAAGTTCTAAAGCTACTTATGGAGTCTTAATACATTAACCATCCTGCATTAAGTCAGTACATTGTAAATATTTCTTGAATGAATTGATAGAATTTCTATTTTTTTAAATGAAATAAATGAAAACAAAACAAAACAAAACAAAACATTGAAGTTACATGTACCTGGGGGCAGCTAGGTGGCACAATGGATAGGGCATAAGACTTGGAGTCAGGAAGATCCAAGTTCAAATTCTGCCTCAAACACTTACTAGCCATGTGACCCTGGGAAAGTCTCATAACTTCTTTCTGTCTCAGTTGCCTCATTTATAAAATGGGGATTCTAATAGAACCTATGTCACAAGGTTGTTGTGAGAATCAAATGAGTTAACATATTTAGAGCACTCTGTAAATTTTAAAAGTATTATATAAATGTGAGTTATTATTCATTATTATTACTGAAATAAATGTAGGAAGCTCAATTTATCTTTTAATTATCTTTTGATTTTGAAAATTGCTAAGAAAATTTCTCTTCAACTAAATATTTTTCTTATCCTAGTGATCAGAGAATTAAAAAAAATTACTGTCTTGTGAGGAAGCCCAATCCACTGTTGGGAAGCTGTAATTATCAAGAATCTCTTCTTTACATTGAGCTAAAATCTATCTCTCTTTAATACCTTGGATCATAGTTCCCTCACTATCCCCCTCTGCTTTCCTGGCCAAGCTATAGTTATAGTTAGAGAGAATAGAACCATATGGATTTAGAACTATAAGGAACCTTCGAGGTTATGTAGTCTAGCCCCTTCATTTTATATATGATAAAATCAAAGCCCAGAGAGATGAAATGATTTGTCTCAAGTCACACATCTAGTAATTGTCAGAGCTGGGATTTAAACCTGATTCCAAATCAAGTGCTCTTTCCTCTACTGAAGGCTTTTTAACCTTGTTTGTATCATCCATCCCTTTGGCAGTCTAGTGAAACCAATGGGCTCTGTCTCAGAATGTTTTTAAATACATAAAACAAAATACAAAGAATTACAAAGGAAGCCAATTATATTGAAATGAAGTTATCAAAATATTTTTTTAAAAAAGGCTTAAGGTCCCCAGGTTAAGATCCCCTGTACATGTGATAATCCTTCTTTTTGTGACAGAATTCTACTGTGCTATAAGAAATGATGAGCTCATTGATTTTAGAAAAAAAAAACATGAATAGACTTCCATGAAATAATGAAGAAAAAACGAGCATAACCAAGAGAATGCTGCATAAAGCAACAGTAATATTGTTTAAAGAACAACATTGAGTGACTAAGTCATTTTGACTATTATAAGTACCCAAATTAACTACAAAAGACATATGAAGGAAAATACTGTCTGCATCCACAGAAAGAACTCATAAATAGATGTATAGAATGATTTAACATACATATACATACACATATATATGTCTGTATATATATATGTATGTGTATACACACATATTTGTGTCTAATGGTAGCCATCTCTAGGGTGAGGGGAGAGGAGGCAAGAAAAAAAGGAAAAAAAAAGAAATTTACATGATAACTTTTTAAAAGAAATAGCAAGTTTTACATAATAGATTTGCAGTTTCATGTGCAATCATCTTTTTTTTATTCTACTATGTTACATAAATGCTTGTTTTATTTCATGAATTAAATATAAAAAGAAATAAAAGGTTTCACGTCTCTAATAAGTGAGGTCCTGTCCAACTTTAGATCCTATGGTTCTAACTCTTCCCTTTGTTAGGTTGATTATCCTAAGTTCCTTCAATCAAAGCTTACATAGAAAGGCTTGAGGCTCCCTACCCCTCCATTTGGTCATGCTCCAATTTTTCAGCATCCCTCCTAAAACAAATTACCTAGAAATGAACACAATACTCTAAATATGACCAGGAAGAAGAGTCCTTAAAGATGAAGGAAAAGATTCAAGAAGGAAACTAGGAAACAAAGGATTCTGGGAGGGATCTAACTTGCTCTTCTAGGTAGTATTAATTAAAATTTTTGTTTTTTCTATACGGGGGAGAGAGGAGTTGAACTGTTTTAAATTATCAGCTTAGGAGGAAAGCACTCAAATAGCTGAAGAAAAATTAAATTAGCTCATGTTGCTATCTCACAGACAAAAATTGGGCAACAATCACAATATAGCTGCACAACTCCATTTCTCATACTTCCTGGAAGATCTTGGGCAAATCATTTAACCTTTCTGTGCCTCAGTTTCCTGAGGTTGGACTAGATGCCTTCAAGGTCCCTTCTCGGTATACAACTATGATCCTATAACTTTTGATAAAATAAGAAAAATGTTTCATTCATTCATTCATTCATTCAATAAATAAAAAAGCATTAGTTAAGTACCTACTATGAGCCAGGCATTGTGTTTGGTACTGGGGATCTAAGTACACAAGTGAGATATTCTCTTCCTCTAAGGAGCTTATATATTCCTACATGTTTATGTCAGGGAAGACTAGGGTGGTGATGGGGACAATGGAATAAGTTTGCAGATAAATATTAAGTCTGTACTGGAATATACAAAATAAATAGAAAGTAATTTGAGTGTAGTATGAACAACCAGGGAAGTCAGAAAAGGTCTTTTAAAGGACATAGTACTTTAAATTAAAGGGATCCAAGCTTTAGCTTAAAGGTGTTCCAAGAAGGGAGTGCTTTGCTGGCACAGAAGAAAGCTTGTGCAAAGATATGGAAGTGGGGGGTAGAATTTTGCGTTATAGGGATCAGCAAGCATGATAGTCTTACTAGAGTGTAGGTTATATGAGAGAAAATAATGTATAGTTTCTTAAAAAAGAGGCTGGGACCAGATAGATTGTGAATAAATTTCAATGTAAAATAGAGGTGCTTGTATTTTATCCTAAAGGCAATACTGAAACTTCTTGGTCAGGATAGTAGCAATCAGATTTGTGCTTTAGGGGGAAAAATAATTTGACAGCTGTGTGGATTGAAGAGAAAGAGAAGATAGATGCAGGATAACTGATTAGGAGGCTTTTGCAATAGTCTGGCCAAAGGTGATGGAGGTTTGAGTTGGGGTATTTGTAGTGTGATAGGAAGAAAAGGAAATATATGAAATGTTGATGAAGTAAAATTGACTAGACTCAGAAACTGGTCAGATATGAGGTGTGAGTGATAATGAGTTCAAGGATGACTCCTAGGTTGTACATGTAGGTGGTCACAAGAATGATGGTCTCCCTGATAGAAACAGAGAAATTAGGAAGTGTGATGAGTTAAGTGGTAAAGAAAATGAGCTCCGTTTTGGTAATTTTGAATTTGAAATGCATATAGTGTAAATAGGTAGAGATGTCTAGCAGGCAATTGGAGAGGTAAGACTAGAATTCAAGAAAGAGGTGAAGATGGATATGTGAATTTGGGAGTCAAAAGTCATCTGATTTGAGTCATGTGTATAGTTGAATCCATAGGGGATGCTAATGAGATCACCAAGGAAAAGAATATACAGTAACAATTTTAAGATACTATAGACATGTCCTTCTTATGCAGTAAATCTAGTATAGTACCTTGTCCTGCTTTGTGTAACAGGTATCAATTGTAGTAGTTTCAACTTTCATTTTCTTGAAAGCATACCATCTCTATCATCAATCAATAAGGAGTAGCAGTAGTCCACTGGAGTGTATCATTAGTGGAAAAAGTACAGGCATGACTAGTCAAAAGTCCTGAGTCCTACTCCCCTCTTTCATGACTAAGTTTTTTATTTCAATAGATAGACCCATACTTTTGTGCTGGCCAAGAAGCTAAATAAAGATCAGCAATTTTGTTGTTGGCAGATAGGTATAAAAAAGCCTGGAATATAGAACAAAATGGAGGCTTTTAACCCCTCCTTTTTCACCTAGCCTTTTTATTCTTTCCCCAGCTTTATTTGCATGCCAACTAGGAGCATTAAGGTAACTGAGTGGACCTTCATCAACCCAGCTCCACCAAGTTCTTGTGTGTGTGTGTGTGTGTGTGTGTGTGTGTGTGTGTGTTGTCCAAAATGGATTTTAGGGATGCAGACCAACAATCAGGGATTTGACAGGAGTTAAAAAGGAATTTTCTAATCTCTAGTCTTGTAGCTGGCTAGGGCCAGAAACCTTAGTGCAGTGAGTCAAAAGGAAAGATTTCATCATAGCCTGGGCCCTCTCCTACCTTATTTTGGCTATCTAGATGAGTATAGCTGTTCTGACCCTAGGCTACATAGCCTTAGGCTGTGAAGGGCACTAAGCACCAGATAGAAGCTGATGGACTAGAAGGAGCTATATAGCTGAGAACCAGCAAATAGTTGCAGAGAGTAGCAAGTAATAGAGACCAGCAGAGACCCCAGGGGAAATCAGAAGCACAATTCCTAGCAAAGGCAACATAATACCCCGTTGGGGGGTAGAAACACATCATTCAGAAGAAAGCAGCGTCATGAAAGAATCAGATGGCACTGTGAAGTTTGACCTATATTATCTCATTTGATCTTCACAACAATTTTGTGAAGAAGGTGCTATTATTATTATTACCATTTTACAGTTGAAGAAATTAAGGCAGACAGAAGTTAAGCAACTTGCTCAGGGGCACATAGGTAGTGTCTGAGGCTGGTTTAGAATCACTTTGTTGTTTACATGTAGTCAAAGAATCTTACAATCTCAGAGATGGAAGGGACTTCACTGGTCATCTGGTTAAACATTTTCTTGATCAGCAACATCCTCAATGAGTGATCATTCAGACTTCTCATGATCAGAATCCACTAAGTTCCAATAAAAAATCCCATTATATTTTCGCAAACTCTAACTAATAGGAGTGTTAGCTAGGTGGTTCAGTGGGTAGAGGAGCTGCCCTGGAGGCCGGAGGGCCTGAGTTCAAACCCAGTCTCAGACATTTACTAGCAATGTGACCCAGAGCAAGTCACCTAATCCTGTTTGCCTCAGTTCCTCAACTGTTAAATTGGCTGGAGAAGGAAATAGCAAACTGCTTCAGTATCTTTGCTCTTTGCCAAGAAAACCCCAAAATGGAGTCACGGAGATTCAGTCATGATGGAAACAACTGAACAACAAAATCAATAGGATTGAATTGTGTTGAAATCATCCTCTCTGTAGCTTTCTGGCCCCAAAGTGGCTCAATTAACACTTTAAAAGTTTTAATTCTTGGTTAAAATCTATGTAGTAACATAACCCAAAGTCTCAAAATAACTAAAATAGCCTCTGAGACTGATTACTGTGAGATTTTGTTTGTATCAAAGTTAGCTTGATTAGTGGCTGGATGTGGAATCACCAAACCATTTTGATTCATTTGGTACTGCTGTTATATTGGTGCTGTATATATTACTACCCTCTAATTTTATATCTGTAAAATAAGTATAATAAAACATACTACTTGTTACTCACAAGAATATTTATGAAGGCAACTGATCTAATGTGTTCAAAAGATGACTAAATTCATTAGCCAAATTCATTAGACTGTCAAATCTAGATTAGTATGGAATCAAAAAACAAAAAACATTAGCTAAAGTAGAAGATAAAAAAAATTGAATTCATATAGTACTTTAAAGTTTTGAATGCATGTTGCATGCATTATTTCATTTCAACCTCACAACAATCCTATGAAATACTTATAGGACTACTATAAGCAAAATCATCCCCATTTTATAGATGAGACAACTGAAATCAGCTTCCCTGCATCAGGATTTTAGAGTTAGGATTTGAAACCCATTCTCTCCTGCCTTTTAGGACAGGGGTCTTTTTACTACATCACAAAACCTCTCCAATGAAGAGAAGGAATATTGATTTTTAACTAATAGCAGGGTACAATGGAAGAGGCCCTGACTTTGGAATCTTTGGAAGAAAAGCTCGGTTCCACTCCCATCTTTGATACTTACTACTTGTGGGATCCTAGAAAAGTCACTTAGCCTCCCTGGGCCACTTGGTAGAAAATTCCTTCTACCACTTGGTATGGAGTCTTCTACTTCATGATGCTGCCTTGTAGCCAGCCTCCTCAGATGAAAAGACATCAGACCCCAGGTACGCTAGGACCCTGAGCCTCCTATCTCCTGTACAGCAGCACAGTGTGTTTCCTGAGGTTTTGTGGGGTCAGGTCAGGCATTTTCCATCTGCCCCAAAGCAACCATTTCCATCTGTACCAGCACAAGGTATCTGCTGCCTCCTTCTGACAGCCCAATCTCCTGACTGGGAGGTGGAGAACCTTCAGGATAATGCAGATCAACCTTCCCTTTGACTTCAGGCCTTCCATCTCTGGCTGCACTTGTCCTTTGAGGGCGCAGGAATGGAACTCTCTATTCAATGAACACTCCTGACCTATCTGACCACTCCTTCTCTGTCTCGTTTACTGGATCTTCTTCCAGATCAAGCTCTCTAATTCTAAGTATCCCTTAGGGTTTTGTACTAGATCCTTTTCTCTATTTCACTTGGTGATCTTATCAGCTCCCGTCTCTATGCTGATGATTCTCAAATCTACCCTTGCTGTCCCAATCTCTCTGCTGACCTGCATTCTCACATCTTCAACTGCCTTTCAGATATCTCAAACTGGATGTCCAGTAGACATCTTAAACTCAATATGTCTAAAACAGAACTCATTATCTTTTCTACTGAATCCTTCCCTTCTCCTGCTTTCCCTGTTACTATAGAGGATGACACTATCCTCCTGGTCCATCAGCCTTGCAACCTGGGGTGAGTCATCCTGGACTCTCCACTATCTCTCGCTTGCCATATCCGAGCTATTGCTTTTTTTTTTTTTTTAAGGCAATTGGGGTTAAGTGACTTGCCCAGGGTCACACAGCTAGTAAGTGCCAAGTGTTTGGTCTGAGGCTGGATTTGAACTCAGGTCCTCCTGACTTCAGGGCCGGTGCTCTATCCACTGTGCCATCTAGCTGCCCCAATTTCTGAGCTATTGCCAAGGCCTATTGGTTTTACCTTGACAATATCTCTCAAGTATGCTCCCTTCTCTCCTCTGACTCTGCTACCACTCTAGTGCAGGCCCTTATCACCTTATACCTTGATTTCTACATTAGCCTTCTGGTGAGTCTGCCTGCTTCAAGTCTTTCCAATCCATTTTCAATTCAGCCACTACAGCGATTTTCCTAAAACACAATTCTGATCATGTCCACTCCCGACTCAATAAACTCCAGTGGCTGCCTCTTACCTCCAGGAGCCCAAACCTCTACTTTTACAGAGCAGCAAAACGAGGCCTAGAGAGACAAGGTTGCTCTCAGAGGAAGAATTGATATAGGAAGCTGAGGAATGCATTCCTGGATATCAGGTAAATCTGAGTTGTGGCACAAAAAGACAATTCAATACTAGCTAAAAATCCAAGTCAGATGTGCCAGGAAACAACTATTCATTGAAAGACAGAAGAAGGGGAGGGCAGGGCTTGGGAAGAACTCTAGATTTAGAGTCAGAAGACCTGAATTCTGGTCCTGCCTTCTCTATTTGCTAGACATTCAAACTTAGATTTTAGGACTGAAAGGGATTGTTACAGATCATTTCATCTAACTCTCTCACTTAACAGAAGAGGAAATGAAGCCCTTGAGAAGGAAGGAAGTGACTTGCCCAAAGGGTTACAGACAGTAAGTACCAGGGCTATTATTCAAAACCAGATCATCTAACTCCAAATTTAGTGGTCTTTTGACTATGACTTGTTACTCCCTTGGACGAGACTTCTTCCTCTCTTGGCTTCAGTTACCTCAAATTTGGAGGAATTTGGATTAGATGGTCCTTAATATCCTTTCCAGCCCTGAAAGTTCTGTGATTCTATGGCTTGATTTATTAGTTTGGAAATGTGATTAGTCAGGAAAGAGGACTTTGGGGACGGGGGAAGGTGACTGCTGGCAGATGGATGCTAGGCACAAGCTGGCAGCAGGAACTTGAAGGCAGTGACAGAAGGTCACAGGTTCCTCCTCCTCCTATGGGGAAAAAGGCCTGGGGGTGTATATTTTTGCTTTTCCCTGGATTCGACTGCTGGTTTCTGATTGCAGTTTTTGCGGGGCTCTACTATTTACTGGTCCTTAGCTATCCAGCTCCTTCGAGGCCATTCGCTATTCTCTGCAGCTATTTTAGGCCTGTAGCAGATAAAACTGGCCTATTCTAACATATCTTCTATAAGGGAGCAGGAAGACAGTGGTTTCTATACCTCTAGCTTCTGAGTATACCTTGCATGATTGCATGGGCTCCTCCAGCTCTCTAAATTTCCCCACCATTCTCTTATATAGGAAATGCCCTTCTTTCGACAATTAGATTAAAAAAAATAAAAATGTTAACGATAGTTGAGATACAATGTCTATGTGAATGAGTTCAAGACCAAGTTTAATAAGTCAGTCATCCATAAAGGGTAAATAGCTGATGTCAGATTATTTTTCATTTTAATCAATTAAGAAACAAGAATTTATTAAGTCCCATGTGCCTAACAGTGTGCTTTTATACTAAGACATATGTGAAACAGTTCCTGCCTTTAGGGAGATTACATTCTATAGGGAGAGACAGTATGTGCACATATACAAAATAAATACAGAGGAACTGATGGTGATGGGGAGGAGCTAATAATTGTGGGAGCATGGATCTCATGGCAGAGATGCTTTTTGAGCTGAGGGATGGGGGTGACAGTTGGGGCTGGGAGTAGGTCATGGAAAGAGGAGGCAGGGGATGGGAAGACAAAATTAAAAGATTTTACCCTTGACCAAGGTAGGAACATTTCCCTATATGTTGGTGAAGGGAAAAGACATTGCAGCAAATAGATGTTCTATTTAGAATTTTGTCCTGCTGCTTTAGTACCACTCTGCTTTGTACCATTTGTGTTCCCCCTGTCCCTCTATGCCTCATCCATGTCTTTCTTGAAGATGGTTGAATTTGTGTAAAGGTGATTTATTCTCAGCATAGCATAGTTCATAGATCATGTGGTGGGGAGTCAGGGGAACTGGATTCTTGTCCTGGCTCTGTCACTTACTAGCAATGAAACCATGGACAAATTACTTCTCTCTCTGCCTCAGTTTTATCCTCCGTAAAATGATATTGGATTAGATGATTCCTAACTTTCTTTACATTGACTCCAAAATACTATGTGTTACTTCACATGTACACATTTGCATAACTCTGTCCACTCACCCACACAAGTACACATGTTGATTTTTCATAGTTAAATGTTTCCTTATTTTTTTGTCTTCTTTGTTTTTGTAATACATATATTGTAACTATAACAGTTTAGATAGTCACAATCTCTGAGGCTCAGAAATGTTAAATAAATAGCCCAAAGGATAAGCAGCATAACAGGGATTAGAACCCACGTCCTCTGGATCTTTTGTCATCATACCACATGCTGTCATCAGCAATGGTACCTTTTTTTTTCCCTGAGGTGACAAAGCTCCTCTTCCAACTCATAGGCTACAAGTTATACAAGAAGGTGGGTGGAGCTTTTCATGGAATCAGAGGATTATGGATTTAGTGAGGTAAGTTTTTCAAGTCTGTTATAGAAAAACTGAACGTTCACTGGATTAAATGATAAGTTACAAATATTTTTAAAATCATCCAAACTAGCCCTTTTATGGAAATCAATAGAAAAAAGTTTAAAAACTCCTAGTTCTGTTGCTTAGAACCAAGTATGCACTCATCAATAATATTGCTTTACTATGTATATGTATACATATATGTGTGTATGTATACATATATATGTGTGTGTGTATATATATATATATATATATAAACACACACACACACATATATATGTATAAAGGTGTTTTTCTCAAGCACATCCCATATGTCAAAAGGAAAAGAAGAGACTATCATTTACCTTACAGAAAGTATTTTCTCTTAAGTAGGGAGGCAGCGTGATGGCTCAATGGGAAAGACACAAGTCTGAGGGTCAGGAGCTCTGAGGTCTAATCCTAGTCCTTTCCAGCTGTGTAACCGTGGGGCAGTCACTTAATTTCCCTGTGCCTCAGTTTATCCATCTGCAAAATATGGAAAACAGGATATAACATATCTCTAGTTTACTTGAGCATAAATAGGAATAAAATATTAATATCATGCTCTCTGAATTTGTCAACTAGCAGGTTCTAGAGCCTACCAACTGTCATTAGGCATAGAAATATCCTTATTTAAGTATCTAAGATCTCCTAACTTTTATAGGCATCATGGTAAAGTAAAAAGACAGTGGTTTCGGAATCAGAAGACCTCAGTTCAAATCATGAATTTTCTACTTATTAGCTATGTAATCTTGGCCATAAGACTTACTATTTCTGGGACTCACTTTCCTTAAGTGTAAAATGAGGAGACTGAACTAAATCACTGGTTCCCAAACTTTTTGATTATGATGCTCTGCTAATGTAAAAACATTTCATAGACCACTACATGACAGTAGTTATACCATTGGTTGAGAAAATATATAATGACAAAAACTCTTCTGAATTCAGTAGTACCTTTATATCAATTTGTATTTTAATTAACATCAATGATATGAAAATTACATACATATGCAAGACATTTATTAAGCTTACAAAAAACTATGTTTGCTCATCTGTTTTACTGACTTACTATATATTTTATTGAAGCTAAATGGAAATCAAAAGGACAATGCTTAGTGTGTATATGGATTTATTGATTCTTTGCAATAACTTTGAATCCTTAACATGTTTGCTTGTCCTTTGGTTGGTAACAATTGGAATAATCTCCAATGTCCTTTCCAAATGTAAGTCCTATTGCTCTGTGATTAGGAGCTACACAGTAGACCTTTGGATTCCTACAGTTAAGACTCTGTTCCTGGGTTTTCGCAGGATGGTCTGGACTGAGATAAATCCAGCAGCTCCTTTGCCTAGGAAGATTAGTGCTGCCTATTTGTATCAGGAGACTCAGAACACCTATCAAATGATTGTTAGTTCTACTGGCTGTTAGTGATTTTAATCTGCTCAAATGAGTTCTGGGGTTCCTGCCTCCATCTGGGATGTTTACCCCACAATCTGATAAGAAATTCCAGGGGTCCTGAAAATGAACACTCTCCAAAGTTGGGTCGGAAGAACCTCCTATGTTAGCTTCAAACTAGAACTTGCATCTTAGGCACAGTCTAGACTGGTGGCAACAATCCTTGGGTGCTAGAGGGACTTAGTTAGTTAAGTGGATAGAGTTCTGAGCCTGTTGTCAGGAAGAACTGAATTTAAATCCGACCTCAAACACTTACTAGCTCTGGGACCCTGGGCAAGTTACTCAACCTCTTTTTGCCTTAGTTTCCTTAATGGGAAAATGGGGATAATAGCATCCACTTCCCAGTGTTTCTGGGAGGATCAAATATGTGATTTGTAAAGTGCTTAGCACAGTGCCTGACATGCAGTTGCTGTTTGTTGTTGTTGAGTCATTTTTAGTTCTACCCAACTCTCCATGACCCCATTTAGGGTTTTCTTGGCAAACATACTGGAGTGGTTTCCCATTTTCTTCTCCAGCTCATTTTATACATAAGGAAACTGAGGCAAACAGGGTTAAATGACATGCCTAGGACCACACAGCTAGTAAGTGTCTGAGGCCATATTTGAACTTAGGAAGATGAGTCTTCCTGATTTCAGACCTAGCACTCTATCCACTTTATCACAGAGCTGCCCACATCACAGCTGGCACATGGTAGGCACATAATAAATGATCATTTCCTTCCTTCCTTCCTGTAGTACCTTTAGGATCAGATAAGACTCTTGACAGTAGAGGAGATCTTCCATGCATAAATGGTTATGCATGGAGTTGTATATTCAATGTGGTTTGAAGGCTGCTGAAAAAGCATGCCAGGTCTCTTCCCCAGATCCCTCCCTGTCTATCTGGCTTGATATTAGTACCTTCAGTCCAATGCTTTAGCCAAGTTAGGCGAGACTTCAAAATCTGACTCAAGAAGGTCACTGCAAAGTTCACATTAATACCTTGTAAAAGACTATATTATCGATCAACTGTTTTTTTACCCTCAAAGTTATGGGACATAGGGCAGAGATAATGATTGAAATAACTCACATTTTTAGAGGTACCACACAGTGCAGTCATTATTATCCTCATTTTGAAAATGGAGAGACAGGCTCAGAGAGGTGAATTACCTTGCCCATGGTCATACTACTAGTATTAACAACAAACATGGATTTGGACAGGGTTTAGCTAGGACATGATCCCTGCCCTCAAGGAGTATATATTTTTTTGAGTCCAAATCCAGCATTCTTTCCCTGACATCATACTTCCTTTAAAAACTTCCCTTCTGGAGAAGCACTGTGTCAGAATGGATAAAGTGAGCAACTTTCACATTCAGGAAGAACGAAGTTCATGCCCTGCCTTTGAACCTATATTAACTGTGTGATTCAGAGCAAGTTACTAAATCTCTCAAGGCCTCAAGCAATTATAGAAATTACAGAACAGATAGCTAATCTCCATTGGTAGAGGGAGTTTTCTCATTGGGAATTCTTACCACAAATGAAATCAGAGTTCTACCTACAGGTCTAACTCCAAACTAAAAATATACCCCTGGACTTGCCATCGCTTCTACAGTGCCATGGGAAATTGCATAGTTAGATGAGTATGGTATAACATTTTCCGGGTGTTGGGAGACACTATGAAAGAGGAGACAAACCTATGTGAGAACACCATAGGATGATAGGACACCTGAAATAGATGACAGTATAGGGGAAGGTGTGCATCAATGTGGGTAGTCTGCAAAAAGTGACCTTCATTTATTTTATAATGACAAGTTACCCCAAATGGTGCTGTGATTTTGGCTCCATAACTTATGGGAAGGAAAACCATTGAGATGTCTGGAAGGTAGTGTGGTCCTGTGGAAAGAGCACTGGACCTAGAGCTCAGAGAGTCTTTGTTTTTATGTTTACTATCTATGTAAATCTCAGTTTCCCATCTGTAAAATGAGAACAACAATACTTGCATCAAGGACTGCTATGAGGAAAGCAGTTTTGAAATCTTAAAGGGCTATGAAGGGCTACGTGTAAAGGTGAATTACTCATATTACCAGAATACAGATTAAATGCCATATTGTCTAAGTAATATATTGATGCTTAAATAATAAATTGTTAGTGTGACCCTTTAGCTAAATTCTTTAGGACCTAAATAGGTAGTATAAACATTATCTCCATGCTACAGATGAAAAAACTGAGGCCTAGAAAAGTCAAATGACTTGTCTAAGGTCAAACAAGGCAAGAATTTGAACCCAGGTCCTCTGACTCCAAATCCAGTATTCTTATTGCTTACTTTACCATACTACCTTGTCCAAAGCCAAACACATAGCTGGTAAGCAACAGAGTTGGAATTTCAAACCAAGATTTTTAATTCTAAGTTCTACATAGTTGAATTAAATAGGGCACAAAATGTTTCAGGGAAATTTCAAGAACACATGAGTTCCTAGTTTTGGTTCAGTAGGCCAACGCTCCCTTTAGCCCTCTGCTGACATGTTGAAGGCTTTCGGACAAGCTGTTAAGGGTTTTGCTGTAAATTCCTTTTATGCTGCTACTATATTTTCATTCAAACATTTCTGGGATATCTGAAAGCAGCACAATTCTGAGCAAAAAAAATTACCTCAAACTTTAAGGGAATCCATTAGGATACAAAATTTAGGGGACTAATTATAATCATATATTGAAGAACCTGACCCCCCTAAATCTCCAGTGGGTTCATTCTCACTACTGGTTCTAGGACACAGCTGTGTAGATATTAGCTTGGCTTACTAATAACATGTTTATTTGGTGCATTTGTATTTTCAAAGTGTTTTTTTCACATATATTATATCATTTGACACTCACAATAAGGTCATGACCTCACAGACAGCACAAATATTATTCTAATTATTTCAGTTAGGAAAGCTAAGGCATAGAGTGATTAAGTGAAATATCCAAGCTCATATTGCCAATAAGTAGCAGAGATAGAACTCAAATACAGGTCTTCCAATGCCACGTGTCTTGCTCTTTCCACCATCTTTTGTGCTTCTATCCATTTGAAAGCTGGGGGAATTTGATTCCTTAAACTTTTATCCTCTCTTCAAAATTTTTCCCTCTTCATCTTTAAGGGAGCACTTTTTGTGAAGAAACTTAGTATTTTGTATTTCTAACTTACAGGGGGCAGTTTGGTATGGTGGAAAGAGCCCTGGTTTTGGAGTCAGAGGACTTGACTTTAGAGCCTCCTTATGACACGACTGCCACTTAGCATCCCTAGCTAGTAAGTATCTGAGGCCAGATTTGAACTTAGGAAGATGAGTTTTCCTGACTCCAGGAGTGGCACTCTATCCACTGCCGTACCTAGCTGCCCTCTTGATGGGCAATGTAGAAATGTGGAAATCACCTGGCCACCTGGTGGCTGAATAGTGGAAATTCCTGGACTACTATTAAAGAAGAAATAAAATATAATAGACTATGTAAGGACGTGTCAAAGTACATGGTCTCATCCACTGTTGTAACAACTGTTTATTGACTTTACATAAGAGACCCTTGCAGTCTTGCCAGATTTGTTACTTCAATCCTGCAGTTTTATCTAAAAGGTCTTCTTTCAAAATTGTAAAATTATTTAGTCACCTCTCCTTGTCTCTTGTCTTTGAATGGGGAATGTCTTATTCTGATAACTGTTAGCTGCTTGGCAAATACTTTCCCCCACTGAAGTCCCCCTTATGTCCCTTAAATAATTTCCTTTTCTCTACCCCTCCCTCTCCTAGGAAAAGTGTTGCTTTTCCTAAATTTGCAGCAGAATGCTCTTGATTGCCTGTGTATTCTAAGCAGACCTGAAAAGTAATAAAAACTCAATCTGGATCCTAAGAAACTGAAACTGCTGTCAGCAAGAGTAGTCTTCCTCGCCATCCCAGTACCTTTCTTTGCTTTTGGTTTGGCCTCTTATCTTTGAACCTATCTTAGACTATCTCCTATCTTAGACTCCTGTTGATGGGTAAGCCTCTCCCAAGAGGTCCCATTCCTTTTGGTCTAGGGAGTTCCCTGATGTTTGAGATACGTGTGACAACACTTTGAAAATTTTCCTTGTGATAGCTATCTTCTAGCGTTGAAGTATCTACACCTGGAAGAGGGAAAACTTGGTCTGTTAAACCCCAGATGGAAGAGCTATGGGTGAAAATTGAAAAGAGATAAATGTGAGATTAATGCATGCAAACTTTTCTTAAATTGGAATGGGCTGCCTCAGGGGGTGATGGGTACCTAGAATACAATCAAGAGGATTCTTGTTCAGGTCTGGTTTTAATCAGATAGCCTTTAAGGACTCTTCCATCTCTGACATTCTGTGATTCTATTTATAGTTTTAAAAATAAACAAACAAACAACTATCCCAGTTTGATAAGTACAATATCATTCTGTATCCTTTAGAAATAAGTTGCTACATAAAAGCAAAGGAACTCTAAAGAAAGAATTGAGCAAAGTTAAGACCCACAAAGGGATAATCTTAAGCAGTGGCCAAAAATAATTTTCCTGGGGATATAGAAAAATAGGGAAATCTGGGAAGCAATGCAAAAAAAGCACACTGTAAAGATTAAGAATACCATTTAAAACAGGCTTCTTACTCTGTCAACAAGAAGACAATAGGAAATGATGATTTCAGCTTTATGATTATCTCATAGTTGAGGGGTTTCACCCATTAGAAGAGATACTTTCAATGAATCTCATGCTTTCACAGGATGTGTCTGCTTCTCACATGCAACTGAATGTTAGGGAGGTCTTTTTGAAAGGCATATGTTATAAATAGCTTATAATGTTTTGAAATTTGGAACAATTAAATGATAAATTAATAAGAGAGACAAGCAAAATATGAATCATAGCACAACTAACATCATTACCATAAATTAAACAGGACCCGGGATTCCTATTTACTGCAGCTGTGGTATTATTCAGTGGGAGAATGGGAGGTGGGCATATTTTGCTAACAATGAAACTACAGTAGACAATGCCCTCCAAGAGAACAAATGAAAGAATTCCAAAAGTATTCCATAAAATATTCATAGCGAATTTTCTGCCTGAGACTTGCATATAAACACTACATACTCAGAAAATAGCTGCATACGATCCTGGAAGGGAATATTACTTCACGAAGCCAAAATATCTTCCAAGGGCATGGGAAAGATTGCATTTACAGCTGCTGCTGCTGCTGCTGCTGCTACTGTATCAGGGGCCCTGCGGCCTAGTCGAGGCATTTACAAATGTACTGTATTAAAGCACTAGCTAATGCTACCACCATAGTTAAGAATCTGCTAGGATTTCTTCCCCCAAGCCCTTTTTTATAGGTTCTGAAATTAAAACTCAGTTATAAAAATTCTCTTTGAGTTTCCTGGGAAATAAGTGGTCTCAGCCCTAATTTATTTCAGTTTTAATCATTCTTGAAAACTTCTGGACTTGACTATATACACATATTGAAATATGTTTTTTAAAAAGGACATATGGAGTTACTTCAAAAGATAGGTTCTACTGTAAGTACAGTGAGGTCCCATTTTGGGCAATATTCACTAACATTTTCATGCTTTCCGCAAACTATCCAATTAAACAAAAACTTATTATTCTAATACGACTATTAATTCCTAGAAGTTAAAAAAGCTGAATCCCCTAACACTCATACATGACCTTATACCAGGCAGCATATATTTCCTTATAGTTATTAAAATTTCAATGTAAGGATAAGTGATAGTGCAGGGTATGATTTGAATTCAGAGGACCAGAGTTTGAATTATGATTTTGCTAATTCCTACCTGTATGACCTTGGGCAAGTCCCTTTAGCTACATTTGCAAATAGGCCTAATAATGGTTGTGCAAAGGACTTCACAAAGTTGTGATGAGGCTCAAGTGAGATAATGGATTTAAAGACAGGTGAATAGAGTGAAGGCATAGTGAATAGAGTGCCTGAGCTGGAATCATGAAGACCTGAATTAAAATTGTGGGTCAGACATTTACTGGCTGTATGATCTTTGCCAAGTCACTATTAGATTCTGAGTTTCTCTGTTAGCCTAGGAAGTCTTTGAGAGTTCAGGGACTTTTTTTGCTTTTCTTTGTATTCATGGTACTTAGCAGTGTCTGGCACGTAGAAGGAACTTACTCTCAGTCTCTTCATTTGTAAAGTGGGGATAATAATAGCAATTACCTCATAGGGTTGTCACGAGGATCAAATGAGATAACATATAAAGTGCTTTGCAACCCTTAAGGCATTATATAAATACTAACTATTAAAGCACTTTGAAAACTTTAGTAGCTGTCTTTCATAAGCTACAAATGCTTATTCTTTCTATTTTAACAACTGAATGAAAGTTGGTCATACTTAGCAATCTAAGCTATTATATTCCCTAAATAATTTGGATAAGCTGAACAATAAAAATACTTTATATTTACAACATGATTTACATGACTACAACAAGCCACCCTTGGTTGCTTTATCACGTTAGGCGATTCATGAAGGTTGTCATTGGAGTGAAAGTCTGAGAAGTTCTTCCGGCTGTATTGGCTTTAATGACAGGCTAGGTGTTAGGCTATATGAGTCTGCAGTCTGAGGACCAGTCTAGTTAAGTGAGGAGATGCTTATGAGCAGTTTGGACACCAATTAGTGAATGTTTTTGGTCACAGCAATTCATGAAAAAAATCTGCCCAGAACTGGAAGGGTTGTATGGGATCTAGGTTGGTAGAAGGAAGAAGTATCTGAGCTGATGAAATTACAGATATTTTTAGGTACTAAAGTCATCATATCAATTAGATCCATGTGCATAATGTAAAAACAACATGACAAAAATTACTTAACCAAGACTGTAATTGGCTTCTACAAAGCCTTCTTCATTTATCCATAGAAATGTAGATACTGATGAGGAAACTGAGGCACAGAGGGGGTAAGCAGCCTGTCTAATATCACAGGCCTTATTAATAGCAGATTCTAGACTAAAAGCTGGGAGTTCAGTCTTCTGATCCAATGCTGTTGTCGTAGCACCAAGTTGCCTTCCTTTATCTATTGGAACAATGTTGAATGTAAAATATGGACCAATGTGGCCAGTGATTGCTTTTGTAACTATATTTCTTGACATTATATATTTAATTTATTCTATTTATAACCCAAGTGCTTGGTACAGTGCCTGCTATGTAGTAGGGACTTAATAAATGCTGGTTAATTTGTTAATTGATTGAACATATGTAGGTGATGAGATGACATAGCATGTGCCTGATAGTCATGTTTTGAAAAACAGATTTTACACATTTTGCTATTTTTTGTTACTCCTAGTCTTATGGTCCTAAGACTCCTTGGGAAGGCAAGGAGTGAGAAAGGTTGAGGCTAGGTAAAGGGAGTGGATGGGAAAGAGACATACGTTTAAACAGTGGGGAAAAAACATAACAAAAAACAAATTAAGGGAAAAATAAAACAGACCTTGTAAAAAGTCAAACGGCAAATCCTCTACCCTCTGAAATGTCTTTGCCAGAAATTCCAGGAATAGTGTGTGTATTGATAAATTTCTCTCCCTACATGGGTATTTACTGCCACAGCTGCCTGGGTGGATCAGTCACATGCATGAATGTAATGGGAACAGAAACAAGATGATGAGACAATGTATGCAAAGTACTTTGGAAAACTTAAAGCACTGTATAAATATTGGCTATAATTATCATTGTTGTTAATAAATGAGAATAGGAAAGAAGGAAAAAGAAAGTATGCATTTAGCAATGAGTAGCAATGACTTTTAGGTACTCACTAAAGGCTAATAAGTTTCTCTTTTCAAAGGCAGTGAATACATTTAGAGAATAAAACCCTCATAATTGTCTTCGTGCAGTAGGGACTATGTCTTATCTCATTTTTTTAAACCTGTCTAGCAGTACTTTGCATACAATAGGTGCTTATTTTATCAACATGTCTATTTATGTATTTGATCTATAATGGACTATATTCTATAAAGAGAGATTCCTAACTTCCATTTAGGTAATGGACTCTAAGTTCTTCCTCCATCTGCAGAGATGGATTTATGTGGAAAGATTTATACAATTGTTAAGTTCCACTTGTAACCAGAGGAAGACATCTGCTCACTGTGAGTTGCCTCATTCCTGGTTGCTATATTTAGTGTGATCTGCCTGCTGCAGTGGTTTCCTAGTTATCTACAATTAGGCCACGCTGTCTGAATCACGATTCCTGGCATTAGGAGAGTTTTGTTGCTTTTCTTGGTTGTGGCACTCTCACCAGTCTCAAGCCCTCTCCAAACCCTAGGGCCGCTGACTTTCCCCTGAGCATCATAGACTACAGGGGAAGGAGGAGGGGGAGGGGAGGATCAGAAATATTAACTCAGTTATGTAAAGCAGACCTGGGTGTACTTCTCCCAACCTGTCTCCTGTAATGTCTCCTTGGGGATTTGTCAGTTGCAGCAGGACCTTACATCAGGTAGTGCTCCAGTGGAGGTTCCTGCATTGTCCAGTCTACAGCCTGTTCCTCAAGCAGCCACCACCAAATTGACTTTAAGAGTTGGTGCTCAGGGCCACCCTAAGTGTGTCACACATGCAAGTGCCTCTGGAAATCCAAAAAGGATTTTCCTTTTTAGACACACCCACCCACTCTACAGACATCTACATCAATGATTCAAATGGTTTTTACTTTTTCACTGGTATTTCTGCCTTTATTAGTAACTGCTCTGATTTAGTCTTTACTCTAGGGCTCACAATCCACTGAGTTCTCTGCTGGCCAAACTTAGTCTCTCAATGATAAACTATTGTGCTTTGATTTCTGTATATCCCATACCTAGTAGCATGCTGTGCACAAAGTAGGCACTTACTAAGTGTGCATGAAATTGGATGATTTTGTTTGTACCTTCCTAAGCACCCATCCCAGTGTTTTATCTATGGCAGGTGCTGATTGAATGAGATGGGGGGGGGGGATGGAGGCGGCCAAACAGTCATGGGACAACGTAAGCAGGGGATGATAATTAGGCAGTTAGGTGGTACAGTGGATAAGAGTGCTTGCCTTGGATTCTGGAATGAGATCAATTCTGGCTGAGATACATACTAGTTGTAGAACCCTGGGCAATTCACTTAACCACTCTTGGCCTTAGGTTCTTCATCTGTAAAATGGGGATTATAATAGCACATACCTTCCTGGATTATTGTAAGAATCACATAAAATGACATGTAAAGTGCTTTGCAACTTTAAACACTACATAAATGCAAACTATTATATAAAAGCTAGCTATTGTTAGCATGAAGCACTTGATATTTCAAGGGGACACCAAAAGGGATCGTTATTTTCAACAAACATTTTATATCTACTCTAGAATTTTGTCTGTGGTCGACTCTGATTGACTCCTGGAGGTGACCTACTCAGGGTCCTCAGGACAAGTCAAATTCACAGGCATATCAACCTTCATTGGAGTTGGCATCTTTAAGCACTGATGACACAGAGGAGGTGGTTTTTCCCTCCCACTCACTCTACCCTGTTTTAGCTTGATTGCAAGTACTCAGAATCACAGGGTAACTCTTCCAGGAAAGTAGATGCTAACCCTGTTGGCCTGGCTGTTTGCCAAAGAGGGTAATTAAATTCTGCCTACCTGACATGCTCCTTCCATTTTTTTCTTTTTTGCAAAGTGTTCTGTGCTGGCTGAAGCAGACAAGACCTGGTTGGATGTGCTCAGTTAAAGAGCTGCTGCATGCCACCCCAGAGGTTAGTGCCTTTCAAGGGGTGGCTGAAGTTATTCCCATATAAACTGCTTAATATTCATTTTAGTTCAAGAAATATGGGTTAAGCACATCCTCTTATTTCATCCTGTGGGGATTCAAGCTATATCACTAAGAGACTGAAAAAAGTTTTTTTCCATCCCCTCCTGTATCTCTGTACCAAACTTATCTTATAAATAATACCAAACTGTGAAGAAGGCCCAACTCAACAATGCATAGCCTCGCCTAACTTTTAAAATAAAAATAAACATATGTGAAAGCCAGTTCAGTGCATTATCACTGCTCTCCTTTCATTTTTTCCCTGGGGCTAGATGTGTAGGAATTACGTTTTTCTCTTGAACAGTTGGTGAGAGTTCAGCTGCTTTATATCTAGTGGCAGAGCATGGATTTAATACTTTAATAATCATCTGCTGCACTTCTATTCCACCTTCTATCTGAGGATCTCCAAGTTCTATACAGCAATGAATTAATTAATCCTCCTAGCCCCATGGGCACTGAATCAACATTAGAATATACCCTTTGCAGTTGAAGAAACTCCCACAAGGGAAATGTAATCTTCAATGGAAAAGGGATGTTATGCAAAGTTATAGGAATAGATGTGGAAAAGAGGAACAAGCATTCATTTGTTCCATCTATTACTCTAGTCATTCAACAAACCTTTATTGAGTTTCTACTGTGTAAAAGGCACAGTGCTAGGTGCAGTAGGGTTTATCAAAATGAAAAAAGGCATATTTTCTCATGTACAATCAAATAGGAGGGATGATACATGCATACAGATTAGATTAGACATAAAATCCTACCCTTCAGTACTTTGAGGATCTGTGATTTCATGGGTGTGAGTACTCCCTCTATCCATGTAGATTACAGCCTCTCCATATCTTACTAATTAGTTTTATGAACTGTCACGAAATTCATCATGCTGAAACCAAGCGGGTGATGAGCCCCTCTGAATTTAGCAAAGCTAATTCTTATCTGAGTCCGTCAGTAGGCTCACACTGGAAGCTTTTTTTTTTTTAACTTGGTAGGATGTACTAGAGCTTGTGCTCAGCTGGCATAGTCTTTGAGAACCAGAATAACTTCCTTGTTATGGTGAGGCACATGAGGATAACCTGAGTAAAGGAAATTATCCGAGGATCTATCTAGTATTTCCTTGGTGAATATTTTGCATATATCTATATGTGAGCAATTGCATGACTGCATTAATAGAATGTAAGGCCATTGAGAGCAGCAGCTGTTTCATTTGTTTTTGGTCTTTTCATCCCCAGAGCCCAGTATGGTACCTGACATATAGCAAACACTTAACAAAAGCTTGTTGAGTGGGAAAAATTACAAGTAATCATAAGACAAAATAGAATGTGGCAAATTTCTAATCACTTTTTAAAAAGATAATGGGATTGTTTCAATAAGAATCACTGCAAAGAAAGTGTATTTTTGTATTTATCTAAGAAAGATGTTAAGAGGTAAGAATTTTTAATAGGTAAAGTATGTGAATGTCATGACTACAGGAAGGAGGTACTGTTTCCTAATTTTTAAAGGAACACCAAGCATATATAAATTGCTAAGAGTTTGAGAATGTTGAGTCTAAGTTTACATTCTTTATATTAACATATGTACTAATTATGTTTAACTGTTAATGAAAGAACAAAAGGTAAATGGAGAATTTATACTCATTTTGGTTCAAATTAAGTCTAATATTAGTGCTAAGCTAACCTTCTCCTCTAAAACAAGGCTGTAGTAATGGAGAAAAAGGCTGAATCCTAGTTACTGCAGTGGTCACAGGAGTCTTTCAGCTTTCCTAAACATAGCTATGGGTTCTACGAGCTTTTCCTCTGAGGACCTAGGTTTCCATGGAAATGAGTGGGCATCTCAGTGGAAAGAAAAATATCCCAATATTTCACACCATGGAACTATATTTTAGAACAGCTGATCAGGAGGGAGCTATCACAGAAAGAGAAAACACACAAAGAGAATTCTGGACAAGGATGAAATCATTTAGAATGAAACATTGGATAGAGATTGCCCCATTGATAAGAAAAATAAATGAACAAAGATATAGTTATGTGTACATGGCTGGGTACTTATACTTATTCATATTATGTTTATGAAAATATGTTTATGAAACCACTGAGGACCAGCCATTATGTAATTTGAAAGTGGTTGGATTCACCCTCTCGTCTATCACGGGCATTGCAATCTGACAGCAAATCAACCAGGTTATGTCTAATTAAAGCACAGCCTAATTTTCCTACTATTGATTTCACTACACAGATGGTGAATTAAAAAGCATCTACCTGCTTAAATTACAATTTAAACAATGTGTGATATTAAAATCTTGCTAATAATTATGTCCAAAGGCCCAGCAACAACTGTGCTTCTTTCCCCTTCAAGACAGAGTATATTCCATTTACGCCACTATATATTGCCATAAGAGAGGGTTCACTGGCAGTTGTTGTCATCAGTATTCTAGAGTTGTTTAGGTTGTTATTTTATTTATGGAACCATTGAAGGACAGAAGCAGAAAGGACTTTAGAGATCATCTCCTCTAACCTCCCCATTTACAGTGGAGGAAACCAAAGCCCAGGAATGAGAGGTGACTTGCCCAAAATAACATCAATCAGTAGAGACTGTGATTATAACACATGGTCCTTGAATAAAAATCCATTGTTCTTTTAACTTCCACTTCCCAACTTTATAAAGAGTTCTGAAATTTGAAGGAAAATTGAACATACTACTCAGAGACATCCGCAAATATAGCAACATATGTTGCTTTGGCTAAATAGATATGGCCAATAATTAATTGTGGGAATTAAAATGATGTTTGGTCACTAACTAGACTGTTGGTGCTACTTTGTTTATAATGCTATTAGAAATTTCGGTTTTCTTCTTATAGGCATCAATTTTGACCAATGCTGTTGATACTGACATTAACCAGAGTTCAGAGTTTAGACTTTAGAGTTATATGTATATGATGTATATAGTTAATAATAAGAACCATTTTTTTTCTAAAGAATAGCAAAGGAACCATTCTAGAGAGTTAGTCACAGAAATACTGCCAAATAATGAGTCAATACTTCCTTTACCTTTTGATAAGTATACTTTGCATTTTCTTCATTGAGAATGTGTATTGACATCCCCATGGATTCTGTTTTCATATGTACTCTTTCTCGCAGAAGTTTTCTATATTTCACCGCTGTGTAGCTAACCTACTGCTCCTGACTTCTTAATATCCCCCCCAAAGCTAGAGGAAGTATTCTATGGCAATCCATAAAGCACAGCAAAGATGACCAATGTAGCCTAGAAAATATGATTCTGGAATTCTTACCAGGTTTATTCCCTCACAAAATCACAGAATTTCAGATATAATAATAACAACAACAATAATAACTATCATTTGCATAGTGCTTACTATATGCCAGGCACTATGCTAGGTGCTTTATAATTATCTAAATTGATCCTCACAACAACCCTGGAGGGCACGTGCTATTATTATCCCCATTCTGTTAATAAGGAAACTGAGGAAAACAAGTGACTTGCCAAGGGTCACACAGCTAGTAAGTGTCTGAAGCTAGATTTGAACTTAGGTCTTCCTGACTCCAGGCCTGGGGCTCTATCTGCTACACTACTTAACTGCCTAGGTAGAACAGACCTCAATGGTCCTCTTGTGCTGGTTCATGTACCTCCATAAAATATCCTTTACAATAACTCTGACAAGTGTTCATTTTTCCACTGTGTGATTACCAGTTATGACAGAGAACTCGCTCTCTCCAGAGCCACTTGGTCCACTTTTGGGTACCTTTAGCTTTTGAAAAGTTTTCCCTAATATTGCTCCCATTTCTCTCTTTTGGGATCGAAAATAATTAGTCTTATTCCTTTCCTGTGTGGCAGATTCACTTGAAGATGACTATTATATTCTCTTCTCTAGTTCCTTCAACTGATGTCATATGGCACACTCTCTAGTCCCCTTAATATACTTGTTGCTTGTTCTTCCTAAAATGTGGTGCTCAGAACTGTATACCAGTACTCTAGATATGGTATGAGCAGGTCTGTGAGCTGCAGAACAATATCCTTTGCCTCTCTCTGGACTCCATACCTCTCAACTCAGCCTAAGGTCAGCTATTTAGCTAAAATGTCACACTAATGACTCATATTGGTCTTGAACTTCATAAAACCTCGAGATATTTCCACATGAACTACTGTTTAGCCACAGCTATTCTGCTTTTTATTTATTTATCTTTGGACAACTTGTTTTGTTGGTGATTTCCTTCCTCTAGGTTGGAGTAAAGTTTACCTTCCCTAAAATTAAAAGCACTCTGTACCTATATGAGAATGGACAATCCAAGTATGTCAGAGTTAGATAGAACCTTAGAGATTGGCTCCTCTGACCCAGATGAAGGCTAGGAGGTTGAGCTGATTAGAGCAAGGTTACGCAGTGAACTAGTTGGTCAAGCCAGTCCTGGAATTTAGATCCCTTGACTCCTATCCCAAGGCTGCTATCATTTAATCTTGGATTAGTGTAAATTCTGTAAAAATGTTTGGGCAACGCCCAATATCATTACTGACTGAAGTCAGAAAAAGAGTTTGAGTATCAGTCCAGGTCTGTGACTGCCTGAGTCTATTTTTCACTGAATTCCAAAAATAAATACAAATGTCTTTTGGATTCTCCTTTTTAATTATCATTAACCTCCCACAGACAAACCAGAGTTGATTTCAAGGGCATTGATTCAACTCAATTAATATTTGCTACTAACAGACAGCTTGACAGGAGGTAGAGACAGAGTCAATTAGGAGACCTTGTTTAGTTTGGGTCCTGGATGTTGACTGATTTTGGGCAAGTTGCATAAATTTGGACAAATCAAATAATTATATAATATCTTATTTAGGACTAGAATTTGATTCTAGTCGAACTTAAAATATGAGATAGCTATTATGTTAGTAGTGGAATATTTCAAAATTGCATTATAATTGATCATATCTCTCCTCTTCAAAACACTTAAACACTTTCAATGGGTCCATGATACTTATAAGATAAAATCCATACTCCTTATCATGGAATAAAACATTTTCCACAATTTGGCCCCCAAATCCCTTTACAACCTTATAGAGTCAGAGTCAGAAAGGCCCCAAAAGATCTCAAAGGTCATCCATTTTAGCACCCAGACTGATGTATCAATCTTTTCCACAACATGGTCAAGAAGTACTCACTAAGCTGCTGCTTAAACACCTATGGTTATGAGGAATTCATTACCCTGCCATTATTTCTATCTATCTATCAATCAATCAATCAATCAGTATTTATTGTCACCTTGTGCTAGAGAGTCTGCTAGGTGCTGGGGATATAAAGATAGAGATGAAACAGTCCTTGACCTCAAGGAACTATATACATACACAAAGAAACATATATAAAATGTATAATATATATATATATTTTTTTGGGGGGGGAAGATTAAACATTAGTAGCTCAGGGGTTCAGGAAAGGCCTCCTGGAGGAGGTGGTGCTTGAGCTGAGCTTTGAAGGTAGTTAGAACTTCTAAGAGGCCCTAAGAGGCAGAAATGGAGAGGATACCAGGCATGAGACTTCTCAAAGCACAGAAACAGGAGATGTAATACGGTGTATAATAAAAGTTAGTATTTATATAGTACTTTAGTGTTTCTTTTAATGTTATATAGCATTTTGCATATGTTACTTTATTTGATCCTCACAGCAACCCTGTGAGGGAGGTGATATTTTTATTATAAAATATGGGGAGACTGAGGCACAGAGGGGTTAACTCACATGCCTAGGGTCAGTCAGTCAGTCAATAAGGCAGTGTCTGAGGCAGTGTTCAAACTCAGGTCTTCTTAACTCCAACTGCTCTGCCCCATCCACTGCACCACCTATCTGACACTAGAAATAGTAATAAGGCTTTTCCTCTATGACCCGAATTGTGGAGAATGGCACAATTGATAGAGTCCCAGGCCTGAAGTCAGGAAGACTCATTTTCCCAAGTTCAAATCTAACCTCGGATACTTAGTAGCTGTGTGACTTTGGACAAGTCCCTTAACTCTGTTTGCCTCAGTTTTCTCATCTGTAAAGTCAGCTGGAGAAGGAAATGGCAAACCAGTCCAGTATCTTTGCTAAGAAAATCCCAAATGGGGTCACAAAGAGTTGGATACAACTAAACAACAACAAATTGCTTTATGTGCTACCCTCCAAACTTATGCTGTGATAACTCACACCCTAAGCTTTTGCCTCTACCTTTCACTCTAACTAGAATATTCTCCCCACTCCATCTTGCCTACCTGTTCCCTCTTATTCACTAAGGAATAGACCAAATTCCACCTCTTTTATGAAGCTTTCTCTGAGAACCTCAGCAGCAAATATCATCTTGCACTTTCTCTGAACTCCTATAGTATTCGTTGTTCATGCCACTGATTTCACACTAAAAATTTACAGCATCAGTAAAAGTATGGGTGTGTTTACTGATATATACCAAAATACAGAATAATAAGAACAACAATAATAATAATAACAATAATTAACATCTATATAGCTCTTTAAGGTCTGCAAAATGCTTTATGTATATTATCTCATTTGTTCCTCAAAACAGTCCTGGGAGTTAGTTGTTATTATTATCCCCATTTCACATATGAGGAAACTGAGGGAGATAGAGGTAAAGTTACTTGTCCAGGGTTACACAGCTACTAAGTGTATGAGGTCAGGTTTTCCTTAGTCTAAGTCCTACACTCAGCACTGCACTACCTTGCTGCTCTAATATGTCTACATATACATATACCTCCTTGGAGTATGAATGCTTCAGAGGGAACTGATGCTTATACTGCTTTGTGTCTCCTTTAGTAGGTAGCATGGTGTCTTGCATGGGTTGGGTGATCAATATAAATCTAACTTTATACTCTGTCTCCCTTTTCTCTGTTTTCCCAAGCTGAATGGAAGTATTGAAGGCTGGCTCACCTTTCCCTTTGTGGAACAAGAGGAATAGATAGTTGAGAATGGAAGGTAAACAAAAGCACACATATCGCAGACTGTTGTAAATGGTTCTCTGAGTATCTGTGTTTCTAATGCTTGGACTCCCCAATCAGACTGCATGTTATTTAAAGGAAGACACATAATTGATATTTCTCTCACATTTCTTATCCTGGTGGGCAATGTGGTATAATGAAGAAAACACTGGACATGGAGTCAAAAAACCTGGTTCAAAGCACTGAGACATCCTTGTTATTGTGGATGAGTCTTGGAGAGGAAAGATTTCTGGATTGAAAATCAGAGGACCTGGGTTGCATTTCTGGTCCTGCCTCTCATATCCTGGGGGCTGTGGGTAAGTTGCATCATCCTTCTGAACTTCAGTTTCCTTATTTGTAAATTGAGGGGCTTTGGACTAGGTGATCACAAAGGTCCCTTCCATCTCTAAATTCTACACATTTATATTTAATTCCATGAATTAAATCTTTACAATTTAATTTCCTCATCTATGAAAAAAGAATTATGGTAATACCTGTACTCCCTAGGAGAGCTAGGTGGTGCAGTGGATAGAGCTCTGGGCCTGGAGTCAGGTGAACTTCTCTTCCTGAGTTCAAATTTAGCCTCAGACACTAGGTATGTGATTCTGGGCAAGTCACTTAACCCTGTTTGCCTCAGTTTCCTCATCTATAAAGTGAACTGAAGTAGGAAATGGCAAACCCCTCCAGTTTGCCAAGAAAATCCCAAATAGGGTCACCAAGAATTGAACACAACTGAAGAAGGACCGAACAACACATTCCCTACCTTACAAACCAATTGTAAGGCAAGCCCTTTGTAAATCTTAAGGTGCTATGGAAATGTGAATTATTGCTGTTGCAATAAATACTTGCATCTCCAGCACTTACCATAGTGCCCAGGGCACATCTGGTGCTTCATTAATATCTACTAACTGATGAATTTGTGTGTTGTCAAGGCAATACAGCTAAAACACCTGATTGTCTGAAAACTACCAAGAAGTTATTTACTGAAAAATAGTACCATTTTGCAGTACTGTGTGGTCTGTACATGCATGTCCATACTTAGATGGGGCTGATTTTTATTCCTTATACTTTAACTATAGACAGTTTCTTTTTCTCTGAGGAATTTAGAAATATAAGTATAGTATGCTTTCTACATAGACAAGTGCTAACCAGAAAATTTTAGCTGCTGGAAAATATTGATGGGTTCAGTTTGAGGCCTGTCCCCTCTATTCTTCTTTTACCACTCTTCTTCCAACACACATACACATATAACATCCCCCTTCCAATGTCAATTTGGCCTCTGGTTACCTCAGAATGAATACAATGACTCAAGAAAGGGATGTATTTGCAGCCTGCCTTGGAAAGGACTTCCAGTAAATAAGGTGGGGGCCAAGCAAGGAACACGGAAAAACCATTGTCCTTGCTTTCACTCTCAGAGACCAATTAAGCTGATTGTAGAGAATGTGATTTATCATCTTCTAGGATACAAATACAGTCTGATTGTCTGGGACACATTTATGTACCCTATAACCCTTTGGCTGGCCTCTTAGCTGATCAGCATCAGAGAGGGAGAAATATTATTCACTATTGTCTAGCCACTGGCTGAGGTAGAAAAGGCTACATGCTTTGTTGGGGTGAAGCCAATTCCTGGAAGCTCTGGAGCTGGGTTCTGGCTGAAATATGAAGCAAGACATTTATTTCATAGGAAAACAAACACTTCAGATTAAATTCTAGACCTTGCAAAACATAATCTAATCCACAAAGGTTTCCATTCTAACCTTGCTACCACTTGCATTTTAAAAAGGAAATATAACAGCAATAGTAGCATATCTTTTATTTAAGGTTTACAAAGTACTTTTCTCACAATCTTAAAAGGTAGGTAATATACTATTACTATTCTTTTACAGATGATGAAGCTGAGGTGGAGAAATGGGACATGACTTCATTTATATATTGTCACAGAAATAGGATTTGAACCTAGGTATTCCCAAGTCTATCAGTTTTTCAGTGATGAGGCATGGGATTGGACAGATTTGGGGCTGAAACTGGAGTGGGCAAAAATGTTCCCCCAGGAAGAAATTGTGCCTCAGGGGGCACAAAACTTTGGTATGTGGGGCCCAGCATGAGTCACTTTTCCCTAGTTCACACTTTACTTCTTGTTTATTATCTTCCTACTGTCTATATCAGGGCTTCTTAAACTTTTTTCCATTCCAACCCCTTTTCATATTTCCACAGAGTTGGTTGGTATTGTGAGGCCTGAGGGCATGTACAGTGCAAAGTGCACATGCTTTGTGTTCAGAACCAAGGCTGCAGGGAAGTTGCCTGATGCAACTAAGGCAAGCACTGCCAGAAACACCTCCGATTCATTACACATTTGATTTTTAATTAATTTTTGGTTGTTGCGCATTCAGAAACCTTTTACTGTTGCCAAATTATGGGGTCGCGACCCACAGTTTAAGAAGCGCTGGTCTATGGGACCCTACTGATGTTCAAAAATTTCATAAAAGGGCCATACTTTTAATGAATCTTGTATATCATATATATGCATATGTACATATGTTTATATGCACATATATACCTATACACACATATGCATGTATACATACTAATGAATACTATACTACACAACTGCAAATAACACCAGCTGAGAACATCTTTCCCTTTATTTTCTCCCTAGATATTATGCCTCACCTATATTTGTTGTTCAGTCATTTCAGCTATGTCTGACTCTTTGTGATCCCACTGGGGGTTTTCTTGGCAAAGTTATTGGAGTAGTTTGCCATTTCCTTTTCCAGATCATTTTACAAATGAGGAACTGAAGCAAACAAGGATAAGTGACCTGCCCAGAGTCACAGAGCTAGTAAGTGTCTGAGGCCAGACTTCAGTAAGTCTTCCTGATATTCAGTCACTTTATCCACTGAGCCACCTAGCTGCCTATAGACCTCACCAATAGACCTATACTTAAATACAGTAATATTTACGAATATTTGTAAAAAGCACTTACCACAATGCCTGAAACATAGTAGGTGCTAAATAAATACTTATTCCCTTTCCCCTTTTCCCACCTGTTGTTTTGTCATATTAAAATATTTCTCTTGGTTTCTGTTATAAATGTACATAGGTACATGCGTGCATGTGTGCATGTTTGTATTGTCTCCTCTTAGGACAGAAGTTCCTTGAGTACAGGGTTGTTTTCACTTTTCTTTGTAGTCACCATGGTTGTCATGAACTTTATTAAGTCCTATATGAATGTTGCTGATTGATTGATTCAGTCATTGCAGGCAAGTGACTTATTCTAGCCCCCTGGTTTGAGGTCTTCCAGCAGAATACTTATTCCCTACTTGGGACTCTGATCTTTCCATATAAGGCTAGGCTAAGTTTCCAAATCTGCCCCCAATTTTAAAATTTAAAGACTCTCCCTTCACTCCCAATCTCTTCCTACTACCTTATTCAAAAATTCTTTTCAACTTCGGAATGGTGATTGGTATAGATGAAAGGCATATTTGGTGAGGGAAAGGCATGCCTTTGCAGATAGAGAATTGTAGAGTTATTCAAGGCATTGTCTGTGCTTCAGTATCCCAGCCAATAGGAAGCTTGAGAACAGGGTGAACTGTCAGGGAATCATAAGGTTACAGTGGACTTAATATAGTCACCTAGTCAATTCTTTTGCCTCTAAAGAAAATTATCTCCTGACAGTTGAAAAGCTATTGAGTTTGCAAACAAAACCAGAGTTGGTGATGCCAACTTCTTGCCTTGACAACTCAATTTAGTATTCAATAACTTTTCAGCGTAAGGCAATTCCCTTTTACCTAATTTAAATCCCTCATCCTGCTTGTGAAGAGTGAAAAAGTTGGTCCCCCTTCTTGACTGAATAAGCTTTTGTGTATTTGGTTACTATCTCTAAATGTCCTTCAGGTTTTTCCCCCTTCAAATAGAATAAGCCCTGGGAATTTTGAGAATTTAAGAGTAATGGTCATTTTATGTGCTAACATAGGTATACAAATGTACATGTGAACATATGACATTTACTATCTCTGTGGCCTAGGCAAATCACTTAACTTCTTGGTGCTTCAGTTTCTTCATCTGAAAAATGAGGGCTTTGAAACTGATGAATTCTAAGATGCCTTAAGGGGCAGCTAGGTGGCAAAGTAGATAGAAGTCTGGCCATGGAATCAGGAAAAGTCATCTTCATGAATTCAAAACTGGCCTCAGGCACTCACTAGCTGTGTGACCCGGGGCAAGTCACTTAACCTTGTTTGCCTCAGTTCTTTGTCTGTAAAAATGAGCTGGAGAAGGAAATGGCAAACCACTCCAGAATATGCCATGAAAACCACAAATGGGGTCAAGAAGAGTCAGACATGACTGAAATGAGTGAACAATAAGAAGATACCTTATAGTTCTAAATCTATGATCCTATGACATGATAGGCCTTCAAAAGATTAAAAAAGGATTTATAATTAGAAATGCCAATAACATGAAAAATATTGATTTAAAGTTTGCCATGTGTTTATAATTACCATGATCACTTAAGTCGAGATGTTGTTTTGCAGTTTGCCACGGATGTGTTTCTCTTTCACCCTTGTGTCATGGGGCAGATACTATTTCAATCTTGCACGAGTTTATTTTACCATAAAAAATCTGAAACTCCACATCATTAAAGATATAGGATATATTAAAAAGCCATTGTATTTATACTTGTTAATGCCCCCTGATAAGGTTTTAGAGGTTATCACGATCGCATTAATAGTCACATACTTATTTCTGAGAAGCACCGTATTTTAGGTGCAGAAAATGGACTAAGAACTCAAGATTACCAGTTCTAAGGCTCCCATCTTTGTGACCTCAGGTAAATACTTAACCTCATTTAACTACCTTGGTTTCCTCTATTAGCAGTAAAGGGGGATGCCCTAGAAGGTTGGTTAAACAAGTTAAACAAATAGGCCTTAGACTTCTAATGATAAATTTGGTCTCACTGTTGCTATGGCAATTCCATATGCATGCATTTACTCATTATACACAATATTCCTTTCCAAAATGGAAGAGATTTTCATATAGGGATAGGATGGGATTTTCCTTCCCTTCAGTAGTCTACAGGGACATTACTCACTCTTCATACCCACCTAAGGAGCTATCTTGCCCTCATTTATTTAGACTCTGTGGCAATTGCTATTATCATTTTTTAAATTTAATGGATAGTATAATTGTAAGAGTTCTTTATCTGCTGTAGAAGTCACAATATTTTTTTTGACATGGGTATGAGTCTAATAATATAGATAACCATTAAAACATTAAACATTACAAGGAAGTATTAACAAAGTAAAAACATAGTTTTTTTTTTTGTTTTTTTGTTTTTTTTTTTTTTAGCATAGTCACTATCTTAAATGGTACAGAATTTTAGATTTTGGAATTCCTAAAAAGGTATAGGAAGACCTGAGTTCGTGACTTACCTGTGACATACACTAGTTATATGAACATGGGCAAATCACTTAAACTTTCAGTGCCCCAAGCAGTGCTATAAGATTGTAAGTTATAGATAAGTTGCTGATCTGCATTAGGGGAAGGAGTTTCCACAATCAGGAACTTTCTGTACCAATGGAATTCATAGGTCTGGACAAAAAAATGCTATCTTGATGCTTTTTTTTTTAATACCAATATCGCTTTCCCCCTAAATAACCCTTCCTTATAACAAAGGAAAACAATTAATCAAAACCAATAGACATAGTTGTGAAGGACTGTCTGATGTTGGCAGCTACCAGGTTGAGCGCTGTGGCAAGAGTAGGGTAAGATCTGGGTATTTTGAAAGTCGAGGCAGGGGCTGTGGTAGGCAGAGTCGTGGTGAACTGGGATGGGCTGGATACGGAGAAGCCCTGAGGCAATGGGCAGTGCTTTGTGAGATAAGCTGGGTACAAGGAAGTAGCACAGCTTGTGCTCCTGAGGCAAGGGGCAGTGCCATGTGCGAGTGGGATGACAGAACGATCAGCTCCTGTATCTAATAATCCCTTGAAGAATCGCCCCTTAATTTGGATAGTTGCCCATTGCCTCAGGGCTTCTCTGTATCCAGCCCATCCCAGTTCACCACGACTCTGCCTACCACAGCCCCTGCCTCGACTTCCAAAATACCTAGATCTTACCCTACTCTTGCCACAGCGCCCAACCTGGTAGCTGCCAACATCAGACAGTCCCTCACACATAGTCATTCAGTCTAGCTGTGTATGCAACATGCTATGCCTGCAGTTTACCACTTCTCTTCTGGAAAGAAGAAAGTGTGTTCTATCATTGGTCTTCCAAAACAAAAATGGCCACAGTGTTTCATTTGACACATATGTCTTTTAATATGATCTCCATTTTCATTATTGTAACCATCCTACAATATGTCTTATTTTATGTTTTATTTTATAGAACAATAGGTCTTTCTACTGCATATAGTTTCTCAGAGGTTGCAGAAAGGCTTAGGAGTTTAGTTCTAAATAGATATTTCAGTAAAAAAAGAACAGTTAAATTTGACCAGTTAAAAGATAGTGATACATGTATTGAAAGATACTTTCAATTGTTCCTTTTGTTTCTGATATTCTTGTCAATTTAACAGAATTTCCCAGGCATCAGAGAGATGTACTATTTTGAATCTCATAAAGGTCAATCATTCATCCTCATTTAATCACCCAAACAGAGGCATTTTTCAGCCTTCATGTTGATCTGGTCAAATTGACCCAATATGGTAGAATATAGCTCCTCCAATCAAAACACTGATGAAAATATTTCATCTTAATTCCTGCAGACCCCAAACTAAAAAACCAGCCTTTGGCATGAGGCGTGCCAAACTCCACTCATAGCTGGTTATCACTAATGTGGCTTCTCCAACTCTATGTATTAAACTCTAAATAAGTTTGTTCTACAAACTGATCTTTATCACTTGTTTGCAAAGGTCATTTTGAATCAAGCTCAACTTTGCTTTTCCAACTAACCTAGAAGCTCCACCATAAAAAGGGTGGTAGATATGGGGCAATGAGACGGAGCTTCAGGAGAAGAAGAGAGTCATGAGAGGTGATTCAGCTCACTCGCTGTTCTAAATCTCCACCTTCAAAGTAGGGATCCAGGCCAGAGGAGATATTAAGAGATCCATTCAGGCATATTCCTCATAAGATCATACATAGGATGAAAGATCTGGTGGAGAAAAAGATCTTGGGAGGAATTTAATCTAATGCTCTCATTTTACAGAGGAGAGAACCAAGACCCAGAGAGGCGAAGTTATTTGCTAAGATCATTCAGATAATAAGTAGCAGAAGAAGAACTAGAATTCAAATTTTCTACCTCTGCATTCCCTGTTCTTTCCATGGTACCATGTTGACTCAGAACAGACCAAAGTAGGGATAGCAACTTTGCTTCACAAGATGTAGGCTTCTGGGGCAATGAGGTGGTGCAGTGGATAGAGCACTGGTCCCGAAGTCAGGAGGACCTGAGCTCAAATGCGGCCTCAGACCAAGCACCTGACACTTACTAGCTGTGTGATGCTGCGCAAGTCACTAAACCCCAACTGCCTAAAAAAAAAAAAAAAGATGTAGGCTTCTTCTGATGACAAAATTAGATAATGGTAGAAAGAAATCTCAAGAGGACATCTAAACTTCTTTCCAAATGGTAGGACAAGTCCAAATTATCTCACATAGATTGGTTTAACAGAGTAATTTACAAACTCCAAGGAAGGATTTTTTCTGTTCTTACTTGGCAACTTACTTTTGCCTAAGAGAACCCTTAAAATAACTGAATCATTCTTTTCTGAAATGGGATCCTTCTTTTAAGATAAGTAGAAATCTTACTTTTTCCTATTTGTCCTAAAAATGTAAAGCCAGATTTTTCCTTTAGTTTCTCACTCTATTCACCTGGATATCTAAGCAACTTCAGTGGGGACATCTGTGGTTTAAAGATAATTTGCATTTCCATGAAGTTTGATTTACTTATTAACATAGTGCTAATTAATAGCATTCTTTTACATAAAGGATATAACAATTGACTTAGAAGTAACAACCCCAATATAAAATGCCTTTCCCTAATATTTACTAAACTACTAATTCTAGGGATGCTTTTAGATGTAACAGACAGTGCTAGAACTTAGGTGAGGTCTTCAAAAGCTGAGAGACATACATCATAAAGAAGGCAGTCTGACATGCTGACATTTTCCTTTCTGTGGAGCAGGGGAGAGACAGAGAGGGAGAAGGAGAGAAGGAGAGGGAGAGAGAGAAGGAGGGAGAGAGAGGGGAGAAGGGAGAGAGAGAGAGAGAGAGAGAGAGAGATGCGTGTGTGTCGAGTATAAAATTAGGGAGAGAGTTTATCCAAATGGGGTTACTGTGTCCCTCATCTGTTACTCATTATCATCAATTATTTTTAGCAATAGCTCACAATTCTATAGCATCTTAAAGCTTACAAAGCGCTTTCCTCACAAAGATCCTGTGAGATAGATGGTGTATTATTATCCTCATTTTGCAGATGAAGAAAGGATTACACAGAAGAGTCAAGTGACCCACACATGGTCACAGAGATAGGAACGTTCAGCGACAGATCTGGGACTTAGGACCAGGTCTCTTGACACCAAATTCAGCACCTTTTTCATTACACTGTACGTTACACTGTAATGTATACTCTCCTATGTTCCTTAGCTGTAAGGTGTGTTTCTAGAAATTAATGAAGGGAGACAATTTAAGCAAGATTAATACGGAAGGCTAGATGTACTTCTGAGAAGCTTACTGTGAGAGAAAGATCAATAGCCTGGAGGGGGGAATCAGTGAGATCATGCTATCATAGATTTGGAGCTGAAAAGTACTTCGAAGGTCATATCTTAAAACTTTATAGCTGAGAAAATTAAGAGGTTAAAATGATTTTCCCAAAATGTTACAGACTTGAATTCAGGTCATGCGATCCTAGAACTGGAGTTGGAAGGGACTTCACAGGCCGTCCAGTCCAACCCTCTTATTTTATAGATGAGAAAACTGAGGCACAGGGAAGAGAAGTGATTTACTCAAGGTTAAACAGGTAATAAATGTTAAAGGCAGGATTCAAACCCAGGCTTCTATTTCTAATCCAAAGATGATTTCTATTGTACTATACTGATTGCACCAGAACTGGCTAAGAATTTCCTGATGCTTTTTTGCTACTTGGGAGTTAATTTTCTGAGTAATGCTACTAGATTGTTACCTATGTAGAGGACTGCCCTAAGCATTTCTGAATATTAAAGAGTAACACTGAACACTAGGGACGGGGCTGTGGGCGGCACCTACAATTGCCCCATAATCTGTGCTCTGATCAGGTAGATTAGCATAGTCATTTCTTCACATTTACATATTATATTCAAAAGATTGTAGCACCCTAACCAATTACGTTTGATAAAACAAAAATGAATTAATGTAACCTATTGCAATTATAGTCAAACCCAATATTCAGAGCATGATATGTCAGACAAAGCAACTTTTTAAGCCCATCAATTACATGCTGGTTAAGAAGAAAGATTCAGTGAAAGACAGGGATTCAAACAGATATTCTGAGCAATTTTTCTCTTCTTCAAGTTCTTTGTTTTTCCCTTTGGACTTTAAAATTGAATTGCCATTTGTGCCCACTGTTACTTCTAAGCCCACATGCTATTAGTCATTCCTCTTTTGTGCCACCTATTGACATTGTGTTCTTATAACTTGAAACTGGCAGGACCAATAATGGCTCTTTCTTAATAGTACCAGATGCAGGCCAGGGCCCCCACTTGCCCCTTCTTCTCACATCCCCTAGGCCAAGAGGAAGGGAGGGGAAAGGCTTTTGGAGAAGATGGTTATCATTCCACCTCAAAGAGAAAGTGGTAATGCCAGTGCCTCACACTCAGAAGATGATTAATGTGTGTTTGTTGAATTGAAAAATGTTTGCTGAATAACAGTGCAGCTAACCTTCTCAAGTGAATTCAATGTGGACTTATTAAGTAATCACAATATGCCCAGTGTGGAGTGATCTGGGGTTCACCAAGGCTATGCCAGCAAAGTGCAAACGTGGGCAGCCTCTATCAAGCTGAAAAAAGCTTCAATTCAAAAACAGGCCCAGGGACAGACGACATGTCGAGTGTCTGAAGACCAGTCTAGCAAAGTTTTGAAAGGTCACCAACAAGTTGGGCATGGAGTAATGACTTCTTTTCTTTTCTTTTTTTACCCACAGCAGTTCTGAAAGTTCACCATATATATTTTCTAAATCATTTTACTTTGTGTCTACCTATATATGTCTGAGGTAGCCAGGTACCCTTTGTATCTACCTATATATGTCTGAGGTAGCCAGGTACCCTAGGTATTAGAACATTGGACTTGGAGTCAGGAAGAGCTGAATTTAAATCCTGCCTGGCCACTTACTGTGTGACCCTGGGTAAGTCACTTAATCTCTCTAAGCTCATTTTCCTCAAATGTAAAAAATGGGGATAATCATAGCATCTATCTCACTGGGTTGTTGTGATGGTAAAGTGTTTTGCAAACTTTAAAGTACTATAAAAAAGTACTATATGTACTTTTATAGTATATATTAGTAGTATATAGTACTATATACTATATATATTATAGGACACATATATAGTATACAGTACTATAAAGTACTATCCATTAAGGCTGTCACCCCTTGTTGGGGTATAAGCTCCTTGAAAGGAGGGGCTATTTTATTTTTGTCTTTGTATTCCAACACCTAACATAAATACGTAGCTCACAGTAGACGCTTAATAAATGCTTTTTTGATTGATTGATTTATGCTAAGTTATAGAAGGGTAGATGGAGTACCCATACTGAGGAAATACAGTATCTGGCCAGCGTTGTCCTGAAGGTACTAAAGAAATTAATCATAATACTGTCAGGTACCTCAAAGTACTTAGTGGGAAAAAAAGGGAAGAAGTGGAATCTTTGTCAGGTGCTCTACTGTTTTCTGAGATCTGTCTATTAGAAGAAAATTTAGCATTTTTATTCAATTGTCTTTGACTTTAAGTGATAAACTGGGTAGTCTAGGTTGGAAAAGCCCTGAATTTTCAGTCAAAATTTAAATTCTAAATCTCTGTTCTTTTCTAAGTGGTGCAACTTTGAGCAAGTCATTTCCTCTCTCTGGGCTTCAGTTTCCTCATCTGTAAAATGTGAGGGTAGGGCTAGATGACCCCTGCTCAGATCTAGAGCTTAGGTTGGAAAGGCCTGGAGGTTTTGAGGAAAAACCATTATATGTCTCTACTTATGTTTTCTGGAAAGTTTGGAAAAGGGGCAAGTCCCATCATATTCATTTATATCCTCTTAAAGTCTCAGGTCCTATTCTCCATAGAAGATGTTTCATTGTCTTGAGGGAATGTTTTTATGATAATGATGATAACAGGAATAATTATGATAATAAATGTTATTTAAGGACTTAAAGTTCACAAAACATTTTCTCACACCAATCATGGCTAGTTCAGTAAATATCATCCCCATTTAGCATATAAGAAGTACAGTCATGTCGATTAAAGTTTTCCAGCTCCTCCAGTCCTACCTGGTCCCTTACAATCTTATGTCTAGTCTGAGGGCACTGAGAATCAGCCTGGGCCACTCAAAAGCTCAGGATTAAAATTGGAGATTGACCACTGGGTCCAGAGACCTTAAAGGTACAGAGCTATCAGCAGATCGCACTGGAATTAACCAGGACTATTTAGCCAGTGACGAGGATGACATATAATACTTTAGGAACAAAGGGGGAGAAAGTCATACATGTGGCCCAACCACGCCCATTAATATGTTGTTTGGGTGAAATTTCAACATACGACAATATGCTGCAGATGAGCTATGGGTTTGGTTTCATTATACTTTTTGACATGCTCTGTTGCTGTGGAATCTTTGCTTCTTTACTCCATGTATTCCTTTCATGTTAAATGGGGATGATATTAGTTGTACTGGCCAGGATTTGTGGAGAAGATGCTCTATGAACTTCGAGTCCTTAAATAACATTTATTATCATAATTGTTACTCATCATCATCATCAACATCATTATCATCATCATCATCACCATCATCATCATCATCAAATTCCCTCAAGACATTTTATATTGTGCTAGGTCCTGAAGGTTTAAGAATAAATGTTATGGGGCTTGCTTTTCTCCCAAACATTCCAGAAAACACAGTTTTCCCTCAAAACCTCTGGATCTTTGCAACCTAGGATCTAGAGCTGGAAGGGAATAAAGGAGTCATCTAATTTATGCATTTTTGTACAAACCTATAGTTTCACCATCATCATGGAAGTCTAACTGATGCAAATCAGCAACTCTTAATTTTTGAGGATGTCCTCACCAGTAAAACAAGGGATCGCTTAAAGGTAGTGTGACTTGCTCAAAGTCACACAGCTATCAGAGGAAGGACCTGAACCCAGGTTTTCATAACTCTAAGGCCAGGCCTCTCCTCCCTATAACATGAGACCTCTCATGTACTTTATATGACCTTTGTGTTGGTTATTGATTATAACCCTGATGTCTGATGCTTTGTTTTACGTATTTTTTGGTTTACGCTTTTGTTTTATGGGCTAGTTAATCTACAACCACTTAGTACCTGCTATGTACCAGGGGGCAGCTAGGTGGCTCAGTGGATAGAGTTCCAGGTCTAGAGTCAGGAAGACTCTTTCATGAGTTCAAATCTGACCTCAGATACTTACTAGCTATGTGACCTTAGGCAAGTCATTTAATCCTGTTTGCCTCAGTTTCCTCACTTGTAAAACAATCTGGAGAAGTAAATGGCAAACCACTCCAGTATCTTTGCCAAGAAAACCCTAAATTGGGTCATGAAGAGTCAGACATGGCCAGAAATGACTCAACAATAACAACAGACTCTGTACCAGCAACTGAGCTAAAAGCTGGGTATTTATTTATTCATGATGTGTATTCTGTTTTTAAGTATTCTCATGTTTTCTGCATATAATTCTAATGTAGATGATGCCATCTGAGTATGTGCTAGGTATGCTAGGTAGCTATCCATGTCTATAGTATATAACAATATTTGGCTAGCCATGATGTATACTTACAAACTATAATTGTTAACTGGGTGTGATTTGCTGGGATTGCTAATTCTTTAATGTGGGGAAAGAGTATGAATACAGTGATTTCTGTGGCTGGTGCATAGTAGGTAGCCAATTCTACCAGCTCCCCCTTGACCTTTTCTAGTCTTGCTTCTAAGCTGATTTTCATGGTAATTAAATGGATGTTAGAAAGCATCTCTCGACCCCAGTTCTTTTTCAGTTTTGCTAAATGAAATTCCTGGGATAATTTAAGAGGATCCATTTTCCTGATTTAGGAATATGATAGGTGTTAAAAGAGGTTTTCAAACTGTAACTGAGATAATATGTTAGGTCCAAGGGAACTTGAGTGGCAGCAAAAGAAAAGGACAGATTGGAAAATGACTAATAACTTTTCTATGTGATTGACTTGGTGCTGCTGACTAGGTTTAAGAGTTAAGACAGCACTGCACTATAAACCAAAGTGTTTGTAGATCCTTATTCCTACGAAGAAGAAAGCACAAAATGGTTATAATCTAGTACATGTTAGTCGTAAGCAGTAGCAGTGGAAACACCAAGCAGAGAGCAGCTCAGATAGAGATGCCTGGGAGAAAAAAGAAATACACCAGAAAGCAGAGCAGTGTATAGGACAGAGCAGCAAAAGATCACCAGCTCAAGGGGAGAAAACATGGAGATTCTAAAATGATATCTCATCCAGGGAACACAGACAGTTCTGCAGTATCAGAGGTGTGAATTTCCCTCGCCTCGTATGAGCACACACCTCTTCCCTATTTTTCACCCTTCCGTGTATATTCTTTAGCAATGCATGGTCTCTGCATGTGTGCTCCTCTAAGTATTTTCTATGTCACATGTTTCTCTATGTGTTTCCTATACCACTTGTGACATGGTAACTGTGAGATAATATACCCCTATGTGTATCAAGGGAATGTTTTCTTATCACTTACTTTTGACTTGCTATTTGATTACATTTTTCCTTTGATGGTGTCCTCTGGTTGGCCAAGTAAAGTACATGCATTAACAGGAGCTTGAAAGTTTCTGCTTGGAATGGATGTTGACCCACAAATGCCTCAAACCTGGGTTGGCTTGTTCTGGGCCCTAGTCAATGCATACATTTGGGTAGACTAAGCACTAAAAGCTTGAATGACTTCTTATTAGCCATCAAGCTAGCTAGTGTAAGAGCCGGAATGCAAACTGTTTCTTGGCCCAAGTCTAATGCTCTTTCCATTACACTGTGCTGCCTCAATTTTGTTATATATGGACAAGGGGTCAAAGGAAATGGAGGCTTGACTTTTTAAAATAAGTATGACTGCAATAATATAATGTAGATTTAATACTGAAAAACCTGGGAATCTGTGTTTTGTTTTCTACAAATGAAACTCTGTAGAGGGAGACAGCCCTATTTAGGAACACTTTGAGCCCTGAAATAATAGATTTCTGAATAAACCTGTGCTTACTCTGGATCTGTTTACTTCCAGGGCTTTGAAACAAGAATAGTGACAAAACTGTCTAAAATTTGAATGTAACAATGTACATTATTTGTTTAAACTGATGAAATTATTGTGAAAATTTTGGATTTCCAGCAAACAAAAAAGGGGCGGATAGAGATTAGGTCTATCAAAGATGCAGCATATTTATGGTGTAAAATGTGTACCTTTGCAAAATGGGTGATCTCAGCTTCTGTGAATTGTTACAACCAGCGTAATTATGTTGTTAAGATTAAATAGTAATGGGGGCAGCTAGATGGCACAGTGGATAAAGCACCGGCTCTGAAGTCAGGAGGACCTAAGTTCAAATCTGGCCTCAGACCAAACACTTGACACTTACTAGCTGTGTGATCCTGGGCAAGTCACTTAACCCCAATTGCCAAAAAAAAAAAAAAAAAAGAATAACAAGATTATATAGTAATAGTCTTTAAACAGGCTGAAATATAAGTTAGTATTAAAATCTATACTAAAAGATGCACTGGAAAATAGACAAAAATATCAATGAAATTTCATATCTTGATTAATCTATCCTGCATTAGGGAAAAAAAAACAACACTGTAAAATGTATACCAGATTTTTTAGGAGTTAGAGTTGAAAGGGACACACATAGTAGATCCTTATATATTATAGGTCTGATGACAGGGCTTGAAGCTGGAAGCATCATGCATGGCTTTTGTTCCTTTGCGGTCACAAATTCTGAAATGGAAATGGTCAATTAGGAATAGAAATTTAGAGATTGTAGGGAATTCTGAGGTCCTTTTGTATAATCCTTTCATTTAATGAATGGACAGGTTCAGAGTGGGAAAGTGACTTGCCTGAGGTCACACAGATACTAAAGAATCAGAACTGAGGTTCAAATCCATATTATTTGTCTTCCAATTCAGTGCTCTTTAAATCATTCAATGATGTCTTCTGGCATGTATGTGCCTGAGAGAGACAGAAGTAGAAATAGAGAGAGGAGAGAGGGAATGAGAGGGGCAGATAGGGGGAGCTAGGGAGATGGGGAGGTGGGAGAGAAGAGGGGAGAAGGGAGAGAGAGGGAGGGGAAAGAGATAGATAGGAGAAGGGGAGGGGAGAGAGAGTAGAGAGAGGAACGGGAAAGATGAGGAGGGCAAAGGGGGTGGTGGTTTCTCCTAAATAGGACAACTTTGGTGGAAAACTAAAAGTGAATTATAGAAAATCAAGAATAGCAACTAATATACTTAATATTTTGGTAGTTTATATATACATACATACATACATACATATATGTGTGTGTGTGTATATATATATATATATGTGAAACATCTTACAGAACTGAATTTCTGTAAGACCTGGAGGGTAATTCAGAAAATAGTTACCTATCATGTTCCCAGGAGTTGTTCATTACTATAGAATTACTTTCATCTATGTAGCCAATGGAGTTTGTGCAAATGTAACATGAATTCTATATTTATCTGAATTATGAAAATGTTCAGTAACGATAAATTGTCAGGAAGCAGAAGAGAAATGTGAAGGCCTGGATTTTGATATCTTGTATTAATCAGGTAGTAGGATTTTTAAAAATAAGTACAGATATGTATGTGTGTGTGTTTGTACACTCACATGTGTGCAAGTGTGTGCCTGCAGAAATACTCCCCCCCTGAAGAAAAGTGCCTCAGAAGTATGTTGGCTTAAAGGGAAAGTAGGCTTCATGCCTCAGCAATTACTCTGGTAGCTAGGTTTGAAGCTAAATTCAAAGCTTCGTGACATCTTCGATGACATCCTAGGTGGAAGAATTGGAGAAACTAAAAGATATCACCAACAGGCTAAGAAGGTAATACCAAGTCAACCAGAAGAAAATCACCTAAGAAAACTTTGGGCTAAATATTCAATATTCATAGGATCCAAGAATTGAAGGCTAGAAACAACCTTAGAGATAATCCAGTCTAATTTTCCCATTTCACAGAAGAGAAAATTGACACTTGGTGGTGAGTTGCTCAAAGTAACTTATAGAAAACAGTAGAATCAGGATTCAAACCCTAGTTCTTTGACTCTACATCTAATACTCTCTTCACTATGCTGCTCTTACCAGTCAATGTCATTGTTCATGTTATCTGTATAAGATCATAGATTTAGACCTGAAATGTACATTAGAAATCAAATTGCCTCATTTTACAGATGAGGAAATTGAAGTCCTTTACCAAGTTGATTTACCAATAACATAGCTGGTAGAATCAAAACTCAAATTTGGCTTTTCTGAATCCAAATTCAGTGCTTTTTCCACTACCACACATCATATGAAAAGATATTTATAATATTTTTTCAAGATTTTATCCTATTTTGTTTTGACATCACCTTTTTCTCCCTCATGACTCTTAGATACAGAATTATCCCTTATGACAAAGAATAAAAGAGAAAAAGTAGCATATCAACCAAATCTTTCAGTATATGATATGTTCAACCTCTTCAAAGAAGAGTGAGAAGAAAATTCTCATATCTCTTTTTTGGGCCAAGCTGGTTCATTATAATGTCAGTGTTCTGTTTTGATTTGTGTTGCTGTTTCTATTAATATTGTCATAAACAATGTGCATATTTTTCCTGATTCTTCTTACTTTCATTTTGCATCAATTCATATGTCTTCTAATGCCTTCTCTGTATTCCTCACATTTGTTGATTCTTTTGGCACAGTAATATTCCATTGCATTCATACACCTCATGTGCTTAAATATTCCTCATTTGATGAACATCTACTTTCAATCACTTGGTTACTATAAAACAAACTGGTATTTTAAATATTTTTGTGAACATGGAATCTTTCTTTCTAGTTTAGTATATGTATGTTTTAATTACTAGCAAAATTCCAAATTACTTTCCAGAATGGCTGGACCAATTCACAGCTCCTCAAAAAGTGTGCCTGTCTTTCTATACCTTCTCCAATATTGAGTGTTCCTGTTTTTTGTCCCATTTACTGGTTCTGGGATAAAATAGCAGTTATTTTGATTTCAATTTTTCTTATTATTTGAGGCAACCTTTGATATGATTTTTAACATGGTTTTAATATGGTTTTGAAAACCTGTTAGTTCATTCCCTTTCCACTTATCCATTGGAGATACTTTTGCTCTTAAGTATTTATGTTAGTTCCTTATATATCTTGGATATCAAACCTTTATTGTAGACATTTCATGAAAAGATTTTTCCCAAGCAACTGATCCGTTATTTATCTTAGTTGTGTTGATTTTATATTGCAAAATTTTGCTAATTTTATTTAATGGAAACTATCTATTTCTTCTTTTCTCTAAGTTTTGCTTAAGAGTTATCCCCTTGCTATAGCTGTGAAAAGGATGTGATTTGGTTCTTTTCTATTTTTTTATGTTGGGATCTTTAATATTCAGGTTTCATACTCATTTTAACTAGGTTATGACATATGATGTAACGTGTTGGTTTAAACCTCTTTTCTCCCAAACCTCTTCCAGTTTCTCCAACAGTTCTTGACAAATAGGTACATTTTTCTTCAAATGTTTTAACTCAATATTGGTAATTTAATTACCATTAGATTTTCTATCTGTATCACTCCCTCTAGGCTCATTCTCCCAATTCCCATTTATACTCTCAATTTTGGTCTCCAAAGGGTAGCTACTACTTCTCTCAGGATTCTAGAGGTATCTCTGAGAGGCTGTTTGACTTTCAAGTACTATTGACCATAGGACTCAAAGCTGGGAGTATCATGTCAGGGCTTTCATGCCTTTTCTGTCACAAATTGTGAATTAAAAATGGCCGCTCAGGAACAAAGATTTAGAGCTTATAATAGGAACCTCAGAGGTCCTTTCATTTAACCCTGTTGGTTATCCAGTTGATATAAATGAGCAAGTCACAACTAATTAGCTTTTAATTAGGGGGTATTTACTAAGGTGCTATAGTAAGAACAGTTGGTATAAAACATTCCCCTCAAAGTGCGGGACACACTTTCCCAAAGGTTTTCAGGGGAAAGTGTGCTAAAACTTAGAGAGTAAGTGTAGCAAAACGGTAATTCTCAACTCTTGCTTGGATGGAAATATTTTTCTCTCTTTATGAAGCCTTCATGGAGTTCCCCTTTGGTGTACGTAGCTCATTCCTGGGTTTTGATCTTTGGAGCATTTGTTGAACTGCAAGGCTGTTTTTTCTCCCCTCCTTCTTTCCCCCCCCCCCCCCCGCCCCGAAAAAAACAGTCTCTACACCTGAAGCTGCCTTTGCTCACTAGTTTGTTTTCAGTTCTCAGCTAGTTGTATTGTTTGTTACTAGTCTTTCTCTTTGATGACATGGTAGGAGACAGAGTAGGTGTTTGGGGAAAAGGAATGGAACTGAAGACAGAGGAAGGGGAAATGCAACACTGCCTCTGGGTTCACCCTTCCACCCACCCCAATTTCGAGTTGCCCTATGGTTACAGTTTCAAGGGTTTGTCACTTCAAAGCTCTCCCAAAGATTAACTCTAGAAGCAGGGGCTTCAATGCTCTTGCTTGATTCTACTTCTCTGATATATGTAGATATAGAGGTGTAACTAATTTTTTTCAACCAATCCCAATACATTTCAACATCTGATTTCATCTCATGAATAGAGACACTTCATTCTTTGAACCTAGTTTATACCTTTGATTAACTGATTCTGTAACTCAAAGTACTGGTCTCACAAGATAATGATATCAAAATATACAGCATCTTGTTGGTACATTAATTTGTGTTGGGGTGTGGGATACTTCTTATATATTTCTTATCTTCTACACTGGTTGATTCAATGGGGTCCCTTGAATGTCCCCAATGGGGTCCATCTTATTATCTTAGTTATTATCTTCCTTTATGCCAATAAGGTAAACATTCTTTTGTTGTACTTTTATCTCAAAATTTGCTCTTAAAGTTTTATTTTTATATTTTCCTTCCTTTTGTCTTGCCTTACTCTTCTTGTTTTTCCTCTTGCTAAATCTCTAAATCAGTGGTTTTCAAAGTGTGGTCCTGAGACCCCTGGAGATCCCTGGGAACCTTTCAAGGGGACTGTAAAGTCAAAACTATTTTCAAATCACCAAGATGTTTAAAATTTTAATAGAGTAAATGTCAATTGATATAATTCACATAAAATGAAGCTCTGGGACCCACTTTCCCATAAGTACATACAGTATCCAGGGGAAAGTAGGCTCATATTTAGAGAGTACGTGTGGCAAAAGGGCAATTTGCAACTCTTGAATGGACAAAAATACTTTTCTCTCTTGGTGAAGACTCGTGAAGTTCCCTTTTGGTGCTATGCTCTGGTCTTTGGAGAATTTGTAGAATCACAAGGCTGTTTTCACTCCCCCTCTTCAATGTCCTCAATGATTCTTAAAAGTACAAAGAGTTCCTAAGACCAAAAAGTTGGAGAACTGTTGATATAAAAGCCCCTCAAGGAAGGTCAATCAGAGCTAGTGTGGGATAGACTGTACTCCTTAGGATGACTTTAATGTCAGCTTAAGTTCCCATCCAAATATTCCAATTACATGTTTAACACCTACCAAGAAGAAGACTGGAAAAAGATCAGCAAATGAAAGAGAAAGGGTATCTCAAAGAAGACACAAAACATTGATATTATATGTAGAATTTAAAGTAGTAGTGATAGTGAAGCAGCATGACATCATAGTGCTAAATGAGGAGCTACAAAGACCTGGGTTCAAATCCCAGCTTTGGTACTTACTAGTTGTGTGATGAGGGGCAAGTGTCTTAACCCCTCCAAGGTCATCTAACTTCATTTGCACTAGTAACACCTGTAGCACCTATCTAACAGGATTGTTTTGACATTCAAATAAGATGAGGCATATAAAGTACTGTAAAACAGTTATTTGATGACTAATATGGAAATGTTTTACATGATTGCACGTGTATAATCTATATCGGATTGCTTACTGTCTTAGGGAGGGGAGAGGGGATGGAAGGATAGAATTTAGAACTCAAAACATTAAAAATGTTAAAGATTGTTTAAACATGTAATTGGGGAAAATAAAATATAATAAAAACAGTTATTTGAGACAGCTGAAAATTTTTAAAAATTCTTCATATTATGGTAAATGAATTATTCAAAAATTATGCTGTAGTGTGTGTGTGTTTGTGTGTGTTTGTGTGTGTGTGGTTTAAGATATAGAGGGACTAAACCTTTCACTTTGAGAAAAGATATCTGAACTTATAAAATTATCTGGAAAACATGAATTGATGCATAAAAAATTGGTTTGCATGTTGCTTCTTTAGGAAATGGCTTATATGTACAGTTGATTGATAGCAGTGTGGTTGCTACCTATGGAAAGAATGTTGGATTTATATTAGAAGAACCTAGGTTCAAATCCCTGCTCTGTTACTATTCAGGTAAGCTTAGCTAAGTCACTTAACCTTTTTTCATCTACTTTCTCAACTATGAAGTGAGGGGGTTGAATTACATGACCTCTAAGATCTTTTTTAGTTATAAATCTGAAATCTTGATTCCCATTACTTGATGCTAAATGTAGGATGGAATTTCTGTATAGTTCAACATTCTACTTGGAAATGATTTGTTTTTCCTTTCCTGAGAAAAAAGGAAAATATTTGTCAAAAACCTCATAGCTTTGCTGATAGTGTGAAAATGATCAGAAGGAAGTGAAATCACCTTTAGGATAAAGACCTAATTAATTGGGCTAAGATCATAGATCTAGAGTGGAGGGGATATCAGAGGCTTGATAATCAAAACTCTCCATTTTACAGGTGAGGTAACTGAGGCCCTTAGAAACTATGTGACTTGTCCAACATGTCATGGGTAATAAATGTGAGTGGCAGGATTTGAACCCAGGGTCTTTAACTCTAGCACCAGTACTCTTTCCATATAATACAATATTCTATACTATTTCATTTCCAGCTCAGAGAAATAGCAGGTATATGTCTATAATTCAAATATCAAAGTTTATTTATGTATTCAAGTTTATTCTTCCATAGAATTCTGAGAGCTTTGTCCATAGAATCACAGAACTTAGCATTGGTAAGAAGTTTTAGTAGTTTGTTAGCTTTTTTTTGTTGCTTTTGTTTGGGTTTTCAGGGCCTAGAAAAATGAATTTGTCATAGCAGGTGGTTAAAAAATATTTGTTGGTTTTTAACCTTAGGAATCATCTAGTCCAAGCTCTGCTTAGGCCCAGAATGTTTAAGTTCCTGTCTCATGGTCACACAAGTGATACAAAGTAAAGATTCTAGAACAGGGTTTCTTAATTTTTATGTGTCATAGAGCCCCTTTGGTGGTCTGGTGAAGCCTATAGACCTTCATAAATTATAATTAGTTATGATTCATAAAATAAAATACATAGGATTACAAAAGAAACCAATTATATTGATAGTTAATTATGTATGTATATGTGTGTATACATGAATACGTATGTGTGTGTATAAACTTCATGACCCCTTAGGTAAAAAACACCTGCTCTAGGAGAAGGACTAGAAGTCAGGAATCCTTAACCCCAGTCCTGTACTATTCTTCCTATCACATTACTGGGATCTTAGAATGTTGACTAAAATATTAGTTATTTATAATTATAAGGTCTGAAAAATCTTCTGAAATTCAAAAGCTGTCATGTTGCTCTATTTCTTTGTATAGAGAGTTCGCTCATCCTGTAATTCCTGAAGGTTACATTTTGGGGAAAAAAAGCAGTTTTTCATTATTCTGCATCTTCTCTTTCCCCTCCCCTCACCCCATTCCTATCCCTGGCCAACTCCACCCTCTCTTTGGAAGTCCTACTTTTAAATCTGGCTAGATACTCATGGAGATCATCTGTTGTAGAAAAATAAAGAAAAACAATCCATTAAAACCTAGATAACTTTTAAGGTATAAGATGTTCATATTTCCCAATTGTTGCTGTGGAGCCTGCAGAAGTTATATGGTAGCCTGAAATTAGAGAAAACCCATGTAGATGCAGTGACCAGTTCTAGAAGACTGTGCTGCTAACAGAATATAAATTCTGGTAGGTATTATCTAGGTGGAGAGGTTTCAATTACAGGGCTGGTGATGTGTTCGCCATCAGATCAACCTTCTTAAGTCTGGAGAGGTTAATTACCAGGTTGACTGCCTGGTGAATTTTTTTAGCTTAACAACTCAAAAGATGATCTACTAAGGCATGGAGGATTTGCCACCTATGTCACTGGAAGGAGTACCAACACTAATGAAATCACAAATTGTTGGAAATACGTTATAATAAAATAAGGATAATAGTCACAGAATAGTAGAATTTTTAGAGTTGAAGAAATGCAGAGGTCATCTCACCCAACCTAAGCCTAGTGAAGAATCCCCACTAGCACAAACCAAACAAGATGGTCTCCGGACTTCTGCTTGAAGATCTCCAGTGAAGATCTCCCACCTCCCAAAGCAGCCCATTCCATATAATGATAGCCCCCAGGAGGCAGTGTGGTGCAGTGACAAGGATATTTAATTTTGATTTGGAGGATATGGGTTTGAATTCTGACTCTATTTGGGTGATCTAGAGTAAGCAACTTATTTTTCCATGCTTCCATTTCTTCCTCTGTAAAATGAGAGGGTTGGACCAGATGGCTTCTATGTTTCTTTTCATTTCTGCCTCCACGATACTGTGGTCCTCTGCATGTGGTCTACTAAGAAAAGTAACACATTTTAAAAACTTGATGGCTTGAGCAGTTCCATGCATGTTCTGGAAGTGAACTCAGAGATTTAGACCCCCATGAGTTGCAGGATTCAAGTTAGTTTGGGCTCATTTTTGGATATCTTCTCTCATTTTTCTCCAGGCTGTATTCCAGGTTTTTTCTACCGTGATCCAGCTTTTCATCCTGAAGCATCACTTCATCCCTGGAATCCACACACTAGAAATACCTTAAGCCCTTGTGTACTTTCTGATTGGATGGCTCTTCCAAGAATCTCCATTTAAGGAAAACACCCCAAGTTGCCATGTCTCATTATTTTCCAAGCTTCCTCTATTATGCCCTCAAGCCTAGTACTCTGTCCATCTTTTAGCTTCATTTTATAGGTTGTCCTCTTTTATTAGAATGTAAGCTTCTTGAGGGCAGGACTATCTTTCTTTTCACTTATATTTGTACTCCCATCACTTGGCATGGTGGTTGCCACATAGTAAGCACTTAATGAATGCTAGCAGATTGATTCTCCAGGCTTCCAAGGGAAGAGCACTTACATTCAGTAATTCAAGGTTAAGCACATCTTATTCTTTTTTCTTTCTTTGAAACTGCTTACCCCATGCAATCTCTCTATAGATGGATATCTATTATTGTGTATATAAACATACGAAGTACTTCACAGGGCCTGAACTTGAAATCTTTCCAATTTGGTCAAAGCTTAAGCCAAGAATCATTTTGCATACTCTTTGAGAATCCAGGTTAATCTCCACACCATAACAAGCTAGCAATTTAGTGGCAAAAATACTGAAAAATGCCTATATTTCTGTTATGAAGATGTACATTGTATGTATAAACATGGATATACACACGTATGGATATGTATGTAACTATATATACATATGGACACATATGCTTATGTGTACATATATGTATATACAACTATATATACACCTACAATGTATTACATATAACACACATGTATGTGTGTGTATGTGCACATGTGTTTATGTGTCTAAGATAGTCTTCTGGGTTTTAGAACTGCAATGATGAAATCACAGATCTTTGAAGTGTTGAAGTATGCATATAAATTGTATATGCAATATAAATTATATACATACATATGAAAAATGTGTATTATATATATATGTACATGCACACATGTATATTTAATAAATGATATCTGACTGACTAATTCTCCAGGTTCTATAACAGACTGCATGTCATCATCTGGGAACCAGCTTAGCTATATGGAGGTACTTATCATTAGGTTTGGTACAAGGTAATAATTTTTTTGTCCACAAATGTTGAAGACAATCTACTGGGTTTTAGAACTGCCCAATGATGAAATCACAGATCTTTGAAATATTGAAGTATGCTATTATAAATATATCTATGGGTATATATGTACATACACCATGTATACACACACACACACACACATATATACCATGTATATACATATGTAAATCTACCTGATTGTGTTTATAACTAGAAAGACAGTAATCATTGGTATAGATGATTGAAAGAAATGACAAAGGTTAGATTGTCTGCAGCACTTTTTGGCTCTTGATTTTGAGGTACAACATAACCTGAATCATGGGACATATCTACTCAGAACTCTGGGTAATTCCCCAGATACACAAGCTGCAATTGCAGGATTTTATAGGTACTTAATCCCTTCAAATTCAAAAGACATAAGATCACAAATAGGGTAAAAATATACTCAAGTGAGAAATAGGATCAGTACGACACTTAGACAAGAGTTATATGGAGTTTATGGGTCATTTCATTCACTTTTTTTTTTACCAGCTGAAGATTGTTCAGTAGAAATCTGGCTTGTTGGATGAAATAAAACTTCTAAAGGAATATAGGGAATGGACATAGAAGGCTGCACCAGGCACGTGGCTAGAAAGAATTAATTACGGGTGTGGGATGAACAAAGCAGTCATAATATGTGCTTGACTGCAGCAGAAATAAGGGGAGTGTGAGGGCAAGGGAAGAGATTTAGACAGGTAGAACAACCTTGAAAGAGAATTCCAGAGATTTAAGTAGACATTGAAACAGGGATGATGATTTCCTTCCTCAGCTTTCCTCTCAGTGCTTATGAAAGAATTTGTACCATATCACAGAAGCAGAGAATTTGAGCCTTGGAAGGGACAGCATTAACCATTTAGTCAAACCCATCCCCCAAAAGGAATTACCTCTATAATACATTAGACAAAAAACCATTCAGCTTCCGCTTGAAGTCCTCCAAGGAGAGGTAAACTACCACCTTTCAAGGCAACTCATTCCACTTTTGGACAGCTCTAATTGTTGGGAAGTTTTCCCTTGATATCAAGGCATCATCTTTTTTTTTTTTCAATTGTGAATTCAATCACCAATTAAGCTTCCTATTTACATTGTAGAACAGAAGAAGAATGTACACGAAACTGTATTATGTACATGAAGCTCTATTATGCGGAGCTCACATTTTCTTTTTAAATATATAATATATTCAACATTTAACTTTCAAAGCTGTCCTGCTGGTCTATGATTCTTTCTGAGGGCATCATCTTATCGACTCTTAGTTGATGTTCTTTTCCTGTTATGTCTGTGGTTTGTTTTGCTCTCAGCAGCTACTTCTTTAAGCTCAGGGTACATGTTATCAACTTATTTTGCAATCTCCTTAGCACCTAAGTAGACTTCTGTGTTTGAAATAAAGGCTTAATGAATTTCCATATGTATCCAATAAATTATTCTATGTAAACAGTGGTTGTTAACTTAAAAAAAAAACTACCACCACAATATTTTTCCTTGGTTACACAAAACAACTCAGATTCTCCTCTGATATGCTTAGTGGTGTAGTGGTAACCACGGGTTTTCAAAGCCTATGCGGGTGAAATACACTCTACCAAAGTCTCAACTCTTTAAGGATGGTCCAGGGGATGCACAGCACAGCTTTTGTCTGAAGACAAGCCTAGCTAACTTTGTAGAGAATTCTTTTAGTCACAAAAATCCTTGAAAATTGTGTACTATGTCATTTGAGGGGTTCTGATCTGTGACACTTGAGGGACATGAAGTTGAAATATTGAACTAAGTACTAAAAGAAAAATGCAAAGGAGATGAGATAAAGAACCAGGAATTACGTGGCATAGCTGACTCCAGGCCTACACACTTATGTACCCTGAGGACAGCCCCTTCACCTCTTGGTCTCAAAAGCATGTATCAGTTGAACCAGGTGACTGCACACAATACTCTCGCCCTTTAGAACTCTGTGGTGAAGTTGAAAGAACACTGGATTTGGAATAAGAATAGTTAACTGACTTGTAGTCATGGCTCTAAAATAAGTTGGAAGCCCAGAAAAGTTGCTTACCCTCTTAGGGTCTCAGTACTCTCCTTTCCAACATGAAAGCAGATGATCTCTACAATCTTTCCCAGAATTTCGATAATTCTAATTTATGATCCTGGCTTTCTGGCCAGAAAGCTGCTTTTCTAAAGTGGAAACAGAGTAGGCATATACTTCCATTATTTCACTGACTAGACAGGAAAATTCTTTTATCAATGACCTGTTGACCACATACCTAAAGCCTTGCATAGAATGGATATTAATTAGAACAAGAAAAAATGTAAATGGTTGGGTAAAAGGCCACTAGTCTTCTGTCTAAGGAGAGTTAAAACTCATGCTTGTTAATTAGTAAAGAATGGTAAGTTCATTCTAAGATCTGGGCAATTTCTGTAGGGAAGACATGGAAATAAACACCTGTGGGTTGGTCATTTTTTCATAATTATTTGCAAGGCTAAACTTGTTATTCCCTTTCATATCAACCACCATTATATCAGTTTTAAGTGATAAATTTGTAGTCATAAACTGATTTTGTGAGCATTGCTAATACTGACAGTGTTTCCATAGTAACTAATAGTGTTAAAAGGAGGGAGACAGGATAGAAGTGAATAAAAAAAGTAAATGGCAAATAGGATAAGTAATAGTGAAGACTAATATCATATTTGCTGTTCTACCTTCTCTGGAAAGCCATAGCATCATGGGATTATATAGATACAGGGCTGGAAAGGATCTTAGAGGCCATTTATTTCAATTCTCCCATTTTATAAATGAGGAAACTGAGGCCTAGAGGGATTCAGGGACTTGCCTAAGGGCACTCAGGTAGTAGATAGCAGAACAATGATTTAAATCCAGGTCCTCTGACTCCAAATGCAGTATCTCTTCTAATGCAGCCTGTAGCTGCCATGTGTGTGGCATATGATTATCCATAACTTTAACTAAAAAGGTTTACCTTAAATTTTCATAGTTATAATTACAGTTTATCCTGATGAGGTGCAAACTACACTATTGGAGGGAATGCCTACATTGATGAAGTCACAGATTCACTGGAGCATTCATGTATTTTAATTTTCTTGCATCTTAACTTTCCAACTAACATGAAATTCTGTAAAAAGAGTGAGGGTGTTGACATTGTTTTAATTCAAACTGGAGAAGACTTGGATAACAGTCTGTCAGGGGCTTCTCATGGAACCCTACATACAGAGCTCTGTGGCACAGTGGCTAGAGTGCTGGGTTTATAGTCTGGAACACCTGAGTTCAAATCCATCCTCAGACACTTACCAGCTGAGTGACTCCTAGATAAGTCACTCTGTTTGACTCAGTTTCATCATCTGTAAAATGGGGATAATAATAGCACGTACCTCCCAGGGTTATTATAAAGATCAGATGGGATAATATCTGTAAAGTGCTTAGCATAGCACCTGGCACATAGTAAGCACAATATAAATGTTAGCTATTATTATTATTATTATTACCAATACCTAACCTGTGATGTATCAACAAGAATAGCACAGACCAACTGGCCTCGAAGGTGCTGGTATTCAAAATTCAAAGTAAAAACAATTCTCACCCTCTGGTCTCTACTTTGTTCTGCTCTAATGTCAAATCCAAGTCAGGAAACCTCCTTCCCCTTGCTCCCCCATCATGCACCCCCACTGATTCCCATAGCCAGTGTTGCAGCCAGCCAGCCAGAATTGCTGACAGACATTCAAATGTATTCATCTGTTGCATCTGTTGCTTGGTTCTGGTCTGGTACCTAAGAGATGGTGGCTTTCAACCAACTACAGCATGTGCAGATTTCTTCTATTGAGGAAGAGTCTAAAAAGTTCTAGAGGGACACTAGATATTTGTCATGCCACTAAAATGGACAGTTACTGTTCTTTTGAAGTGACACACCCTGCCTGGCTTTAGTTTTATATAGTACAACTATATATAATGGAAAGGCTTTTCTATTTTAGCAAATGAATACGTATTTTTAAGATGAAATCAATTTGTACTGCTTGGTTTCATAATGAATTGTTTTTGTCTAGTATTTTACCTTAGAGTGCCCCACAAATATTCTGCCTTATTCCAAGTTCTTATGCATACTTATATATCTGCTTTAAACATTTATACCTTTGAACAATTTTTAAAAATCTCCCTTAGTGATACAAATTATATTTGGATGGTACTGAAGAAATATGTCTGCATTTGAGAAAATAACATTGTAATGTAAATTAATTTTTCAGATGCAGCATTTTTTGTGTTTTACGCACCCATTCACATTTATATAGCACTTTTAGGTTCACAAAGAACTTCCCTTATAATACTTCATAAGGTGGGTAGCAAAGATATGATTTTCCTGATCTTACAGATTAGCCAACTGAAGTTCAGAGAAGCTATAGAACTTGCTCCCAAAGGATCAGAGCTGGGATTTGTCTTCTGAAACAAGTCCCCTGCTCTTTTAATTATATTGTGGCAATTGTAAATCCCAGTCAATGACATTAAATTTGTTGTTGAGTTTTTGTGACCACATTTGGGATTTTCTTGGAAAAGATACTGGAGTGGTTTGCTATTTCCTTCTCCAGCTTATGTTTTATAGGTGAGGAAACTGAGGCAAACAGGGTTAAGTGACTTGCCTAGTAAGTGTCTGAGGCCAGATTTGAAATCAGGAAGACGAGTCTTCCTGAGTCCAGGCCCTGGCACTCTATGCACTGTGCCACTTAGCTGCTCAATATTAAATTTAATTAACAACAAAGAAGTTTGCTATTCCCACTGATTCATTTATTATTTTTATGTCTCTCAAAGGAAGAATTTATCAAATTAACATCATCGTGCTGAAAGATTAAAGGAAGAGGAAAAATATTTGACTATGGGGTGATTTTTATTGGTGAGCAATCTACCCTTTTTTTAGGTCGGTTGATTGTGACTTAGAGTTTGGACCTTAGAGTCTGTTTTCCAGACTGACCAGTGAAGCAACACTTTCACGAAGGTGACCTTTCTCTCTGTGTTAACATAATAAGCTACAGGCTCTTGTGGCTCTTAGATGGAGATTCAAAAGTGATGGGCAAGTGGTTTAAATCAATTTGCTTGCCTTATACCAGCAATCCACAAAGGCACTCTTTAGCTAGATAGGCATTTTTTTTTTTTGCACATTACTATATTAACTATCACATCTGTATACATCTGGACCTATATAATATGAAGCTGTGACTTCTGCCAACATCTGCCTATAAAATATCCCAGCATTTCAGAGTTGCAATTAAAAGGTCTTTATACCACAGCTCCACTATATTAATCACTCTCAAGGAGGATAGATGCATTTGACATTATCACTGCAAACCTCTATCAGGCTGTATACAGCATATCAAGTTGCAAAGGCAGTCTGGGTATTTTATCTCAGTCCCTTCACCTCTCAACCCCCAACAACAGAGAGTAAGAAAGCTTCAAGGGTGGCATAATAGAAAGGGGAACAGGATAGAGTGTCATCTGACACTTTAAGAAATTCATTCCAGGAGGCTTCTGGCCAGGACTGGTGAGAAACTAACACCTGAGATATATGTGTGAGATTAACTCTGTGCTGCTGTAGATAACATACTGGAAAATAGCCTCTGTTCCTTCTATAAACACATATTGCTAAAATATGAATGGACCTTATTTTTTTTACTTAGGGAGGTTTGGGGGAACATGTCATTGCCTCTCTCCCCACTCCCAGATACCAGGTTCCAATACATGCCTATACATAGAGATAGGGACTGAACATGTGATTTCACTGGTATAGGGAACTACTAGTGAGGGGACTACATTAATTCAAGTCAGCACCTTTCTTTCAACTTGTAGCCTTCAAGAGCTGCCTAGAGTTCAGTGAAGTTAGGTGACTTGTCCTGGGTCACATAGCCAGTATTTTTTTAAATAAATGTACATATTGCTATTCCCCCCCCAAAATAATTTCATAAAAAGCACCTGATATTATTCCCTTTCCTATCTTTACAGCCTCTTACACTTACTGTCCTCTGAGCACTAGACTATCCAGTGATTTTTGTTGTTCATTATGTAAGTCACTGCATCTCTTGATTCTGTGTGATTTCACTGACTGTATCCCACTCCTGGAACAGCTCCCTCATCCCTTCTTATCTGCACCTTCTGACTTCCTTCAAGTCTTGGCTAAAATTCCGTCTTCTGCAAGATGTCTTTCCCAGTCCTCCTCAATGTTATTGCCTTCCCTGTGAGATTATTTCCTATTTATCCTGTTTATATCTTGTTTGCATATGGTATTCCCCATTATACTGTGAGCTCCTTGAAAGCAGGAACTGTTTTTCCCTTTCTTTGCATCCTCAGAGCTCGACATAATGTCTGGTACATAGTAGGTGCTTTGTAAATGTTTGTTTACTTTTTGACTTGACTCCCAGCTTTCTCCCCCAACCCATTTTAGAATGCAATTCATGTTATCGTTGAATAGAATGATACTCATAGCAGGAACAACAAATAAATGCGAAGTTGCAGGATCAAGTAATAGGATCTGTACATTTAGGATGACAGAGTCAGAGGGAGAGGAGGGTATGGACATACAAGTTCAGAACCCAGTTTAAGGTCAATTTCTATATAAACGAAAGAGAACTGGTAGCTAAAATGTACCAAACATGGTAAGCACTCCCCAAGATTAAAAGAATGAAGCCTTTAGCCAGAAAAGAACACAGACATCAGGTTCTGTCTTAACTTCCCTGTGTTAAGATTTATGCAAGAAACTCCCATTAATGCTAATGAGACTTATGCACATAAATCCCCCATGAAATGATGGGCAGATTGGCCTCATCAATCACAGATGCAAATATTAAAACTTCTGGTGGGAGTGCTACAGTCCTGGTATCGCTTCACTGGGATTTATTTTGCTCACCCCACCTGAAGGTGCTGATGCAGCAGTTAGTAGTACAGAAGGCCAGTTAGGGAGGAAGGACCTTGTAGAAGAAGGTCTATCTTATACTGTTGCAGGGGGTAGCACATCTGTGTATATGCGTCGGGAGGAGGACATATCCACTGATTCAAAGAAATATTATCCAGAATAGCTCCTAGGCAGCCACCTGTGTGGATGATGAGCATATCATCAGAAAAAATGAATGGCCCTTCAGTCTAGCGTGGATAAGAAGGCCTCTAGAATAGCTCATGCTTTTTATTGTTTGAGGAAAGCAACCAGAGCTTAGAAAGCATGCATGGAAATGTTTATCAGCAATTCTCTGTGCTATGATACGACTTTAAAAACTAGACTCTTAGCAAAGCTAACATTCAAACTATTGAAATTTCCTCTTAGAAATCTCAATGAAAGTGTTTCATCTGAGGACAAGTACTTTTCATCTCAGGAAGGTTTTCATCAGTTTTCTCTCCCTTCAGCAATTCACCTGGATTTCTTTCAAATTCAAAGAAAAAGGTGTTGGAATCATAGCCAGTCGGTTCTACTTCTAGCTTCTGTGGGAGAAGAAGCAAGAGAAAATAGAAGGGTTTGAAATGAAAAAGATCAAGAAGGAAACTATGTGAATGATTTAGAGGGGTTTGGATTAGGAAAGTGGGTCAGAAGTTGAATTAGAGGAGGAAAAAATGGGCAAAAATTGGGAGAAATTGAGAATTTGAAGGCGAACAACCTCCAGGCAGAGATACCCATCTAGCATCTTCAAGATTGAAAAACAAATAAGATCAAAGACAATTAAGGGATATATCATATACATATATATATGTACATGCATGCACATATATGCACAGGCATATAGGTATATACATACACATACGTTACATGTATATATACACATATATACACATATCACACATGAATCCATACATATATCTTAATAAATACATACATGTCTATGTATACTAATATGTATGGATTAAGGAGGAACAACAAAGATGCAGGAGTAGACCCTGAAGTGGTAGACTAAAGAAGGAGAAAGAGAAGGTATAGGGCAAGACAAGGTAATATAAGTTTTAAAAAAAAAGGTAAGTGGAAAAATAAAAGTGTAATATTGATAGAAGGGATCAATGCGGGGGAGGGGCAGCAAATACATGAAATGGGGATTTGGTGCAAGGCTAAAGGGGAAGTGGGTATGACAGTAGCTAACGACTTGTTGAGACAAAGGAAAGGAATTTGAATAGGGGTGATAGATAATTAGCTATAAAAGTTTAAACCAGATGCTTAGGGTCAAGATTGCAGTACCCACAAGAAGTTAGAAGAAATAAGAATGAAAATTTCTCAGCCATCATGGGGAGCAGGGAAAATAGTCAGTGACTTCCATAAAGTGCGTGACATTTATATTTCTTTTCTACCACAATGGAATGACTGTTATTTGTGTTCCAAACATAGTCTGATCTTCCTTTTGGAGGAGAAGGTGAAGGGATTTTCCTCCATTCTCCAGGTTATAAGGGAAAATGAAACGTTCCTAACATTTACATAATGTGAAACAGCAGTGAGGTTTCAAAAGGGTCGGGGAGAATTTTGGAGAGGAGGAAGTGACAGATGACTCTTGTCAGGCTAATGGCAAAGGGAAAGGCACAAAAACAGAGGAGAAAGGAAAGGAAAAGGACAGCCATAAAACAGATTTAAAACAGATGTAAGACTCTTTCTGAAGAGGAAGGAGCTAGATGCTCTAAAGAAGCAGGAGCTCCTTTTCCTCCAAAAAATGATATGCAATAATAGGATCAGTCAGTCAACAGGTATTTATTAAGCACTTACTATATTCTAGGCTCTGTGTTATGTGATGAGGATATAAAGAAAGGCCACAAAATAGTCTGTGCTCTCAAGAAGTTCACAGTCTAATGTACAAATAATTATGTACAAGTAAGATATACACAGGATAAGTTGTAGATAATTTGCAAAGGGAAGGCATTTAGGGAGATTGGGAAAGGCTTTTTGTATAAGATTTAGCTGAAACTTGAAGGAAGCCAGGGAGGTCAGATGAAGATGGAGATTCTGAGGTAGAGAATTCTGGGCATTAGGTACACTGAATGAAAACTATTTGCCAGTCTGAGAACAGCAGATCTGTTATCTTCCCAGGTTATACATCCTAGATATAACAGAGAACTGCTCAAGAAAACTATCAAGTTCTTGCAATTCCCATGGATATATAGTATGCTTCCAGAAGGAATCTGAAAACATTGCCAACCATTATGAAGTCTTGGTAAGAAACTGAAGACCACAAGGGCACAACTGTTTTCTTCATTGTTGCGTATTGAAGGCAAAGAAGGAAGAAGAGAAAAATTAATTTAGGAAGTGAATGGCTGGTTAATAAGGTGAAATCTGAAAATAAGATTTGGATTTCTGAACCACAGCTTAAAATATAGAGATGAAAGATTTCTGCCCAGAAATGGTGTACATTTAACTAAGGCTAGTGAGCATGCATTTGCCAAGTATCTTGCAAAATCTAATCAAAGGGGCTAGGAGGGAGAAGATTGCCTATGTATATCCCTCAAGTTAAATAATATAGAATGTAGTGACTAAGAAGGAAGAAGATCCAGAAAGTGACAGGGGATAAAATCCAAGAAAACAGTAAGTAGCAAAATGGCTTCATATGTCTATATACAGATGCCCAAAGTTCACAAAACAAGAAGAAATAGAAGTCTTAATACAAGAAATTAAGTTTCACATCAGGTGTATCACTGAGGCTTGGTGGGGTGAAATCAATGATTGGACCATGGTTCTAGATAGGTAGGATAACATTGCTTATTAAGAAGGCATATTCATGGGAGAAAATCTGGGTACCTAGGTGGTGGTGGTAGCGGTGAGAGGAGGGATGAGCATGACAGAATATTTAGGTAAATGTCACAGGAGGGAGAAACAGAAGCAATTTTGTCATTATAATCTAGACCTCCTTGACAGAAAGTAGAAATAGGTGAGGAATTTGGAGAAGAAATCACAAGGCTGGCACTGAGGTATGACATAGAATTGATAGTGGACTTCAATTATCCGGGCATCTGCTGAAGCTCTTTCACTGTCAAAAAATGCTGAGTAGCCAATAACTTCTCAATTTGACTTAGTGATAATTTTTTCCTTCAAAAGATATAAAATCCATCCAGGGGGAATTCTATCCTAAACTTGATTTTTACTGACATAGAGGACCTGGTTGCTGAGGTGGCACCATAAGGGGAAATGACCGCTCCATTCTAGAGTTTGTGTTAGACAAAGGGATATCTGGACATAGGCTGACACACACCCTAGATTTTGGAAAACAGACTTCAAAATGGTGAGATGAAAGATAGATGTAGGGTCCCATGGAGTAAAATGTTTCAGGTGGAAGTCATTCTAAGAGGTATGATGGATGTTCAAGAATGAAATTCTGAAGACACAAAGAGAAACAATTCCAACGAGAAAGAAAAATTGGAATCTGTCTGAAGAGGTTGCAAAAAGAACTCACTAACCAACTTAGATTTTAAAAAGAATTGTGCAGCATATGGAAGCAAATCCAGGTAACAAAGAATGAATATATGAGTGTTGCACAGAACTCTAAAAATAGCTTCAGAACTGCTAAAACTCAGAATGAGCTGAGACTGTCGAGGGAAGCTAAGGACAACAAAAAGGGGTTTTGCTATTTTGAGAGAAAATGGATGATCAAAGAAGGGAAATACTTTTGCTTCAGTTGAGTGGGGGCAATGACAACTGACAACAGAGAAAAAGTAAAGCTGCTCAAGCCTTATTTTTGCTTCCATTTTGTCTGCAAAAAAGAATGGCTTTTACACTGGGGGTGACAGAACAAAAGTGATTACCAGGGAGTTGACACCCACAATATATAAGTAGGCAGTAAGAGAATAACTAGCTGCCCTGATTGCATTCAGGTTACCTGACTCAAATCAACAATATCCATAGATTGAGACAGAACTGGCAGACATAGCCACTATTAGTGATGCTTAAAAGATATGGCCTCAGAGAGCAGAACCAGGAGTCATGGGCAAAAGTTGCAAAGAGGAAAATTCAGGCTGGATTTCAGGAAAAACAAAACAAAACAAACTTCTTAACAACTAGAATTGTCTAAAAGTAGAATCGGTTGCCTTGAGACATAGCGGGTCCCCCTTCCTTGGAGATGTACAAGTAGAGATTGGACAAACTCTTGTCAGGTATATTATAGTGAGGATTCCTTTCAGGTATAGGTTGGATGAGAAGGCCACTGAGATTCCTTTCAATTCTCAAATTCTGTGATACTTTGTGTCTGTGGGTTAGTATTCTAGTGGGGAGGTAATGTGGAGTGGAAAGATCATCAGGGTCTGGAATCAGAAGATCTGCAATGGAGTTCCAACTTTAATCAGTCCTAGCAGAGCCATTACTAAGGTAGGGCAACTGGGGCTTTGTCCAAGGTATTGGAATCTGGGGGGGGGCACTGATAGTATTTTCAGTCCTTCAGCAGCATAGATACAACTAAACAGCAGCTAGGTAGCAAGAGTAACTGACTAAAATTAGAAACAACTGATTTTCTACCTTTAGTGGTTGTAGCTCAAATGAGATCCTTTCTTGTCTCATCTTACATTGGTACCTCCCTTGCAACAATCTGACAGGGACTTAGTGTGTTAGGCCTTCCATTCATCAACGTTTTCTGACTAATTGCAAGACAAATTGCATGTTGTTTGCCCTGTCTATAAAACTGAGAATTATAGCTTTGTTTAATAGCCATGAATCACTTAATAATTATAACAATAACTCTGAGCCTCAGCTTCCTCATCTTGAAAGGGAAAAGAACTATTTTAATATTGTCTACTTTTTGAGTTGTTGTTAGAAAAGTACTTTTAAAATTATAATGTGTCCTATAAATTAGAACTATGCTATTAATAAAAATATGAACAATTTCCATAATATTGGCTATGGTTATGATGATAATGTTTTCAATGATATTTTTTCTAAAAATCATCTCCTTTGTGGAAATATAAATTCATTTCATTTCTATCTTCATTTATCAATTTTAAAATGGAATTCTTGGAAAATGGAGAAATGAGGCTCCTGATGTGTTGCTAAGCTCACATATACGTGTAGGAGAGCCAGAGGGATACAATGAAAAGAACTCTGGATTTGGAATTAAAGAACTTGAATTTGAATCCTGATTCTGCCACTTACTACTTCTGTAAACAAGTCAAATAATTTCACTGGGCCTGTTTCTTCATTTATAAAATGAGTGGGTTGGACCAGATGACTTCTAAGATTCCTTTTAGTTCTATGAGGGCTGTTTTTTTGGCCGTGTGGGATTTTAAAAATTCAATATAAAATAATGAACATACCAGTACCTCTATCATTTTTCATACTCTACAAAGTAGCTTACAGTTGAAACTGTTGTCTGGATGTCACATCTAGATCACTGCATTTAATAATTTGAATTCTTAATTTTTCAATTCAAATATCCTTTTCTTTCTGTTTATATTTTTAAAAGTTTATTTATTTTAAAATTCTGGGCAGCTAGGTAGTACAGTGGGTAGAGTGCTGGGCCTGGAGTCAGAAAAACTCATCTTCCTAAGTTCAAATCTCACCTCAGACACTTACTAGCTGTGTGATCCTGGGTAAGTCACTTAACCCTGTTTACCTCCATTTCCTTACTTGTAAAATGAGCTGGAGAAGGAAATGGCAAATAACCCCATTATCTTTGCCAAGAAAGCTGCAAATGGGGTCATGAAGAGTCATGGATGACTGAAAAGGACTAAACAACAACATTTTAAAATTATAGTTCATATATGTGGCATATCCACCCCTCTAGCTGTAAGCTCCATGAGCTCCAGGGTCTTGTCTCCCCAGGGTCTTTTTATCTCCCCAGTGCCTGGCACAATATTTAGCATATAACAGACAATGAATAATACTTGTGTATTGTATTGGTGCATTGATTCTTACCTGTCTTCACTTGGGGCAGTTTGCACTCGATTCAACTATTTAAGGAGCTGCCTATTAAACTGGGAAGAGAAATCTTTAGCTATGTCAAATTAGAATATGCCTACAGGTTTACAGAATATGAGGTTGAAGGAAATAATTATTTTTAAATCTAAACAAACATAATTTTACCTGTTCTGAATGTAAGTAATATTGTAGGAACAATCTTTGAGTATGTTGTTGTGGAAATTCACCTGTGTTGGTGAGTGGAGTATTTTTCTTTAGATAATCAAGGGTAGGTCCAATAAAATGAGAATTTTGAAAATTTTGCACATACAGCTTTTGTCTTGGGCCTGATAGTTTTCTTTAGGCTATTTATAAGTTTTATTAATGTAAGAATATTGAATTATTTCCTAATGTATTAATCCATCAAATCTCTCTCTCTCTCTCTCTCTCTCTCTCTCTCTCTCTCTCTCTCT
>NW_020954619.1:37038661-37210947 GCF_900497805.2 Vombatus ursinus
TCTCTCTCTCTCTCTCTCTCTCTCTCTCTCTCTCTCTCTCTCTCTCCATAAGTCCATTTAGTTATGTCTCTGAGTTATGGACACTAGAGTCACTGAAGAATTGAAGTTGAAAATCACCTGGAGGGCTATGGAGAGGTGTATACTGGGTGTGAATAGACTGACATACACATTACAAACCAAATATTAGGAAGGAGAAGCAGTGTAAAGGATATCACCAAGGAAATGAGTGAAAAAGATATGCTAATCTCTGGGGCAAAGTGAATGGTGGGCAGCCCTCCTGGTCCATTGGTGTCACTGTAAGCTCAAGTGAAATAAAGAAGACCTCCCCCTCGACCCCCAGCATAATGAGTAGATCTTGGTAGCTAATTGTTGGGAGGACAAAAGTCACATGGGATGGGCAAACAGGAATGGGCTGTGATCTTCATCACTGGACTGAGAAGCCATATCAAAGAGATATATTTTAATACCTATTTCATTGACATTTGTAGGGATGTATGAGAGCCCTAGATACTATTTCTCCATCTCAGCAGAGACCAGAGTATTTTGTTTGTTGACCTAAATGTGGTGCTCAAAATAATACTCTGTAACTTCAGGTATTTGCCTGTCTGAGTGTGTGTATAGGCTTTAGACCCTTCACTGAAAGTCAATGCAAATTAGGTCAGTTCCCCTGGAAACAGAAATTAACTGGCTACACTTGAGGATATTTTGGGACAGCCATGCTGTATATATAAGTTCTGTACAGAGAAGGCCTGAAAACAGCTTTTAAAACAGAGCTTTAGAAATTAAAACACCAAAGAGACAAAAACTTGGTTATTTTATTCTTCTTTTAAGCACTTGTCTTTTATAAACCGGTCACAGCAGTCTTTTGAATTTATCCCCTTCCCACACTGTATGGAGTACTTCAAGGCCCTTGATCAAATCTTTCCTGGTTAAAATTAGTATTTAATGCCTCACCGGGATAAAAGTGTTTATTTTTGATTATGTGATGAGTTTAACTCAGATTACAATGCATAAACTCTAAAAAGATATTATCAACATTTAAACTATTCCATAATTAAGGATGTTGGGAGAATTTGAAACAGGATTGGAAGAAAGAGCTGAGGGTAAAATAATTTAAAAATTTTTTTAAAAGTTCTTAAGGATTTATGGTTCAGGGAATGTGAAAGGATTCATGGGAATGAGGGAGGAAGGGAGTTAAAGGTCAAGGCCAATTAAACTCATACACTGATGATAGTGACCTTATAATCTCATTTTATTTGTCCCCAAGGTTTCTGTCCATTTCCCCCATCCCTGTCTCTCCCTTGCATTGCTTTCTTAATGCTCTTTGTGGGCTAGCTCTACCCTCACTGATTTTTAATGTGAATGTAGACTATTTCCCCATGATTTTTGGACAGAAGAGCTGGCTTGAGCAGGTTCCTATAGAGCTTATCCCCCAATATGTGACAGTTCTGTCCTCCACCAGGGGCAAAACCAGAGCTTTCTATCATTAAAGGTTAGTATCCCATGAGCTGAGTTAGGCTGTTCCAATTCAAGATCTTCTTCCCCGCTTCAAGTCTTCCCTCTGAGATTACCTTCCATGTTTTCTAAATATGTCATTCACTTAGTTAATTACATGTTGCTTCTCTTGAAGGTGAGCTCTTTGAAGGCAGGGCAGTTTTTTTTTTAAATTTTGACTATTGACTGAATGTTCCTCATTTTGGTAATGAATTTTCTTTTGAAGGGAGAGTTGAAAAAAATCCAAATCAATTTGCTATTACACATGACATAAAAAACAGGGATGATCTTATTGGAGTATAAAGAGATCAAACCCCACACTCACCTCAACCCATTGTTTTAGAGAATATTTTACTGAGATATTTCCAGTGGTTTGAGCAAAAACATCAAACACCTGTTATTATCAACAAGGGATCTCTTTAAATAAGATTTAGCTCAGTATTGATTCAGGTGCTTATTCTAGATTAAATTCAAGCTATCCTCTTCAGAAATCACCTGACAATGACATCTCCCAGAACTTTTTAAGTACAAACTATTATTCCAAAAGGAAAGCAATATGAAAGTAATTCTACAATGAGCATATTGGCACCTTGCAGTTATATAGCATTAGAGAAAAGAGCAGGAGCAAGGCACAGGATCAAAGTGTAAACTATTTTAGGGAAGAAATACTAATGAGCAAGCAACCAAGGAAAATATCTTATTAAAAAAAGAAACAGCAAAGGACATTTCTTTATCTGGTCACATTCCAACAATGTATTCTCAAAGGAATTTACATTGTCTCCTCCCAACCCACAATGTGGTGCTGCTGTCTATTGTAAACTGCCAAATGCATGAAATTATGGTATAAGTCCCTTAGGAGAAATTTTTGAATCTCCACAGCAAATAAAACAGTGACTTTGCATATTAGGTGCTGAATGAATATGGACTGACTGGTTAATAAGTCAAACTCAGTGCTAAATCTATCTGAGAACCACCAAATGACAGAGGCTCTTCATGTACACCCCATGACAATAATAGAACAGATTTTTCTATTCCCTGGTATACCTCTCAAGATGAGTGAAATCTGGAAAGTGTATGTTTTAGCCGACTGCTAGACCATTAGAAAAATAAGGCTGACTCTGGGATCTCTCTGAAGTTTTTATCTATTTCAAACCATCCTGGGAGAAGGGCAGAAGTATCAAAGTCTGGGACTACACGTAGCATCGAAACTTTTGAGTGGGGAGGAATCAGATTAAAATGTAATTGGAGGATTTTTAACAAAATAAATAAAAATATGATACCACAGAGATGTTGTTATTTTGTGGTTTTCTAAGTCAACATATGACCCATAAAATCCATTTCTAATCGAGTTTGACATTACTGCTTTATGTGATTTCCAGAGTGTTCCTGCAGAATATAAGGAACCTTCCCTATACCTGCATCTTTCAGAGAGGGCATGAACTGATTCAGGTACTTATTCTAGATTAATTTCAAGCTGTCCTCTTCAAAAATCACCTGACAATGACATCTCACAGAACTTTTTAAGCACAAACTATAATTCCAAAAGGAAAGCAATATGAAAGTAATTCTACAATGAGCATGTTGGCACCTTGTAGTTATATGGTACTAGAAAAAAAGAGCACTAGCTTGGTAGTCTACTCTAATTATTACTGCAATTATTGCTAGTCAGAAGACCTTGATTCATGTGTTGGCTCTGCGGCTTGTGTGCTATTTGACCCCATAGAAGTTAATCTTTGAGTCTTACTTTCCTTAAGCATTCCAGCATAAACAGAGATACTACTTGTAGTACTGATCTCACAGTGAGAAAAAGGTTTTGTAAATTTTAAAATACTATATAAATACGAATAAGTATTATTCAATGGCATCTGGTGACACTGTGTATGATGCAACATTCTATTACTTTTTGGGGATTTCTAAAATATTATGTAATTTCACTTCTACCATCTTCTCCCCCCAATTAGTTATTACCTAGACTGGACTTTAGTAACTTGTAACAAATATGCTAAAGATGGAATAGAATATAACATTCATTGACTTCCACCAATGACTGTGGCAAAATGATTGCCATTGCTCTTCCCTTCCCGGACTTCTCTCTTAACTCGTGTTTCCCATTTCCCAGCACTTTTCTGATACATTTAGACTGCCTAAGTCTTCTTCACCGTAGCATCCAAATCAGGGCAACTTGCCTCCAGGAGGTTTCATGCTCTTAAATTATCCCTCCTTCTACTTTAGCCTGTCCTTTCCACCTCCCCAATCAAATTCACATTTCCTCAGTGTTCTTCCATTTCAGCTGGGAGGAAAGCAGCACAGTTACTTGCAGCTAGCCCCATGACCCAGCTTTGAAGAGCAAGGGTAAGTAATTTGAGTCTCTTGCTTTGGAAAGGTTGCTAATCTATAGCCTAGATAATCTCAGATGGAGGAGAATTTTAACCTTTACCCAATCGTTAAGTGACATTTAGGTTGATCAAAGACTAAATGCTTCTCACCTATCTTTAAGTGAACTGTTTTCAGAGAAATACAGTATAAAAACATCTTAACTACTGCTCCATTAATGCATGATGAGTTTATTTCAACATATGATACCTTTTAGACCCATGGTACCCTATGCTTTTTTTTCTCTCAATTATTCACCATCCAGAGGAAAATTCTGCAAAACTTCCCCTCCCTCCCCAAGTCAATATAATTTTCCTACAGAAGTCTTCACTACTAAGATTTAATGAAAAATGTGATTTTTCTCCTTGGGCTCCAGTTTGCAGGAAATTGGATTTCCTACAGTGCTGGCTACCATGGCCTCCTTGGGTATTCACAGCTCAGCAATCATGGAGTCTAATTTTGATGCACCAGGCAAAGACTTCTCCTAAACCTAAATATTGTTCTCAACCTAGAGGAAAGACAGTGGTTGATAGAAGCTCAAGGATGAAAGGGGAGATAGGACAAGGGGAGAAATTTGGGAGGAAGGTAGATGCATCATTGGAGGGGAGCTAAGAATTTATGAACACAGGATGGGTCATACTAATATGGAACTGGTTTCTAAAGAATAAGAGTGGCAGGAGAAGGGTGAACCTGGGAAGTTGAAAGTTAAGGAAATTGACAGTGCTCATAGGAAGCAGTGTGGTAAAGCTGAAGCATCAATTTGGGATTAGAAAGATTTGAATTTGAATTCCAGTTCTTATACTTCTTGGTCATATTATCTTGGGTTAGTCATCTAGCTTCCCTTGGCCTCAGTTTCCTTATCTGTAAAGTGGGGATAAATAATACTTTGTATATATGGAAAGTATGTAAATACATTTAATAACTGAATGCTTTTTAATTAGTTAATTCATTATGTCACCTAACTCAATGAGTTATGAAAAAAAAAAGCATGGCTTTTATTATTGCTAAGCCAAACAGAATACAGTGATGAAATGGGATTAGGTGAATTTAAGAAGGTCTAGGCAAAAAGTTCATAGATGTGTTCAGATTTTTCTGGGTTTGGGAAGAGTTCCGTTAGCTTTTGTATTAGAAGGATATACTGGCTCCACATTTTCCACCAGTCATACTGCTTTCGGACTTCTTTGGATCTCACCATTAGCCCTTCTGCAAGGTACCTTCTCCCTCAATACTTTTCACTTTCCTTTTGTGTGCTGCCTTCTGCCATAAGATTGTGAGCTACCTGAGGGTAGGAACTGTCTTTGGTTTTATTTGCTTTTGTATTCCTTTGCACAGTACCTGGCACTTAGGAGGCACTTAAATATTAATTGATTGATTGCTGAGTTCTGCATCTGACTCTGTAAACATTCTTACTAAAGGTTTTTTTTTCTTTTTTTTTGTTTTTGTTTTTTTTTGGGCAATGGGGTTAAGTGACTTGCCCAGGGTCACGTAGCTAGTAAGTGTTACAGGTCGCATTTGAACTCAGGTCCTCCAGGGCCGGTGATACCTAGCTGCCCCACTAAAGAATTTTTTTTTAAAAAAATTATTTCTTGTTCTAGTTCTGTTTATATGTCTGTTACTTATGTGAACATAGCTATGGGTTAAATCATGTTACTGTAATATGAGGCTAGACGTAGAAGTTAGTTTTTGGTTTTTTTGTTTCATTCAAGACCTGTGATTTCATTGGTAGATGGAACTTCCTATGAGGAAACTCTGTTTACTAATAATGTTCACCAACTGTTTCACAACTTAGACACTGAGGAGTTAAATGATTCATCCAGACTCACATAATTCAGGTATTAGGAGCATAGGTATGGAGCTGGAAGAAACCTCAGAGGCTACCCAACTCCCTCATTTTCCAGATGAGAAAAGAGGCCCAGGGGCATAAGAAACTTCACAGATAGCAAGGCCAGTTCTCTATCCTCAAGGCCCTGACACTGCCTCTTTAGCAATTAGCTTAGATAGTGGACTATTAATACTATCCTCTGTCACCAGGGTTATAAGGGAATGAAATTGTTAACTAAAGAGGTAAAGAAACTCTTGTAATTTAGAGGCAAATTTGATGAAAACAGCAGCTGACTCCTGAAAGAGCCTGGGGAATCAGTCAGTCACTCAGTGAGCATTTACTCTGTTCTCTCCTATGCTGGTCCATGAATGAAGGAAGCAATGCTGACCAGAAATCATACTACAGGGAACAGAACCCTGACAACCTCATGTCACTTCCCTGTTCAAAAACCTCTAAGGTGTTCCCTGTGTAAGTGGGAACTTCTCTGCCTGCTACTCAAAGCTGTATGTATCCTTTGACCTTGATTTTTGCTTATTTCCCACAACTTCTCAGCTCTTAGCAATCTCTTCAGCAAGTAGACTGAATTCATTGTATTTGGGACAAGGTCTGTTCATTGAGGCGCATTGTTCACTAAAATGCAGTGCAGAGATGTCAAAACACCTAGACTGGGAGCAGCAAGCATATGTTCCATAGCATTCCTGAGGTTAGTCAGAATCAGATTAAAATGTAATTGGGAGATGTTTAAAAAAATAAAAACTACAATAAAACATAGATAATGTTAATATGTGGTTTTCTAACTTAAAATCCACTGGCAGGGATCATGAAGGGCAGTTTAATTGCCCTCCTTTCTATTTGAGTACAATACCACTGGGCAGTAGATACAGCATTGTATTGCAGCGGGAAGTTATCATGGTTGTTCAGTGATTTCACTTGTGCCCAACTCTCCATGACCTCATTTAGAGTTTTCTTGGCTAAGTTACGGAGTTGTTTGCCATTTCCTTTTCCAGCTCATTTTATAGATGAGGAAACTGAGGTAAACAGGGTTAAGAGACTTGCTCAGGGTCACACAGCTAGTAAGTGTCTGAGGTCAGATTTGAACTCAGGTCTTCCTGACTCTAGCCCCAGTGCTCTAACCACTGTGTCACCTAGTTACCTAGGAAACTCAGGAAGCCTGAGCTAAATTCTTAACTCACATACTCACTAGTTGTGTGACCCTGGGCAAGTAATTTTTCCTTTCTCATACTCAGTTTACTTGTCTGTAAAATGGTAATACAGACTCAATTTCCTTGCCTAAAAAAATGGTATCTTCCTCACAGAGTTTTACTAACTTATTTGTTTTGCAAACCTTAAATCATTAAATAGATGTTAGCCATTCTAATGTGAAAATATATTTTACATGACTTCACATATATAATGGATATCATATTGCTTTTGTTCTTGATAAGTGGGAGGAGGAGCTGAAGGGAGGAGAGAATTTGGAACTCCGAATTAAAAAAAATTAATGTAAAAAAATAAGAAAGTTAGGATTATAATTACTGCTGTTTTCCTTCACGCTTTCAAATATTCTGTTTGCCATGTTTGAGATGTCCTCCTTCTACTGCCCATCTATATCATGTTCACCAGCCCTTTCTATGAAGTCTTTTTCCAGTGATCTCTGTCATGCCCCGCCCCCCAACCTCTTCTCTGAATTGCAATATGTTTTAAATGGACCATTTGTTTTTCTGCTCTATCACTCACTGCCTCCAGTTGTTATTTAACTGTTCCCTGTGTATAGCTCTAGCCTCCTCAACTAGAGCCCTAAGGATATGGTGTACAACTTATAATTCTAATTTATCTTTTGAATCTAACTAAAAGAACCATTATTAGCAAATTTTTAAATGAACCATTATAAAAAAACCATTATTCGCAAAATACTGTGCTAGGTGCAGGGGCAGGGGGTATGTGGTGGGGAGGAGGGATTTTGTTAGGAACTGGGATTACTGTGGGTCAGAGGAAGGGCGAATTGCTGTGTGCCAGGAGACTGAGTGCATGTGTATGTCGCCGGGGTGGGGGTGGGAACAGAGGAAGCAGGTGCTTGCAATTCTCCAGGCTTATTTAAAAGCATCTGGCTAGAGGTTCACTCCTGGGGTTTGGTGTAGTCACTGGTTAGAGACCAGCCTGAGAGTGATGATGGCAGAGAGCTAATGCTGCTGGGCTGAGAGTGATGGGAGAGTTCAACAACAATGTCACGGTGGGGATGAATTAAGGGGAAAAGTGAGAGAGTTTCCTCCTTAGTCAATGTCAGGCCAAGTTCAGATCAGTAGAGCCCTGGCTGTGCTTTGAGCTGTGATCTGAGAGAAGCTGCTTTCAGAATGACCAGAGACCAAATGCCCCTTCTATGCAGTGATCTGCCAGTAAGATATATGTGAGCTGTGACAAAAGCTGAAAGATCAGTTTCTCATGCAGCTTTATCTATATCCTGTAAACTCTCCCTAGCCCTTGTCTTTGGGGCACGGAGGCAGGGGGAAGAGATTGCTTATAGGATCTGCTAGGGCCCAAGCTGTACCTGGCAGTTTCATGACAGACACTAACATGAACGAGGGGAATGTGGGAGATGGTCAACAAAATTTTTAAATGAACAAGTAAGACCAATGAAATCAACGAAGAAAGGATCAGCTAGTGCTACTGAAGGAAGGAGCCTCTCTGCTGGCCAAGAGAAAAATCAGGGAAGGATCTTCTCTATCTACCCAATAGAAAGCTATAGAATCAATCAACCAATAGTTATTAAGTGGTAGGCACTGTGTTAGGTGCAGGGAATAAAAAAGAAAAAACCGAGAAATTATCTTCTCTCAAGGGGCTTATATCCTATCAGGGAAGATTAGTGTGAGTGTGTGTGTACACACGTGTGCATGTGTGTGCATCTATATATATATGTATATATGCATGAGTATGTATATACATATACATACATAAATATATACATATATATATATTCCATCTAATATAGCCCTGCAATGGAGGGGTTTCAGGAATATCCCCTGAAAAGATGAGGTCTCTTGTCATTAAAGATTTGCTTATTTTGTAATGGACAAAGATTAAGATTGCCTTTCCAAAAATTTAGCTTCAGGACCAAAATCTTAACATTAGCTACTGATCCCAAGTGGTCATCTTGCCTTGCACATAGTAGATAATCATTTCGGTGTTTTGTTTTTTTTTAACTGAATTGGACCAAATGACAGCACTGAATTAGCACAGATAGACTTAGAGCTCAAGGGTGGCAAGATATTGTCCAACCCTGTCATTTCACAGTTGAGAAAACTGAAGAATGGAGAGGGGAGGAGGTTGAGTTCACATATTTAGTTAGTGGCAGAGCTCTGAATAGCATAAATTTCCTGAATGGTTAGTTAAGGAACTACATGGCAGTAAAATGACTCATTAAACATATTTTTAAAATAACCTTTAGAAAAAAGTGAGCAAGATACCAGAGATACCTTCAGACAGAAGGCTTCTCATGTTTACTACTGGTCTTAGTTGTGATCACTACCCAGAGGAACTCTCTTTAGACTATTACCTGGACACCAAATCATCCAAATCATCATACTAAGCCTACTGGTTAAGGTGCAAGATGTGATTTACTGAGGCTTGGGAGATTAAATGACTTGCCCCACTGTCACATAGCTGGTAAACATCAGACCTTCGACTTAAGTCCTAAGTCCTCTAGACTTTCAAGTTTGGTGCTTTTAACTGCACAGTATTGCCTTAAAGTACTATAAAATCATGTGTTGTTATTATTCCTAAGTCAACCAAACAGGAGTCAAATACTCATTCTTTGGGTAGGTCTTTATAAGATTTTTCTGCTCATCTTCCTATGTAAATTCCCTGTTTCTCAGTGGCAAGGGATTTTGAAATAGTGGGTAATGAAAAAACATTTACTTAGATTGAAAATTATTGTTTAAGAAGATGACACCAAGGCTCAAATTGGATAAGGAAAATCTGCTATTGAAACATAAGCAATTTAATAACTATGTATCTTTATTTGACTAAGAAAGCACATTATAACCTATGGTATTGAGGTGAACATGGCTCTAAACACTCCTTGACTTTGAATGCGGTTCTTTGTTCACTTGAATTGTGGTTAGCCAATGCTGCTCTCTAGCAACACAGGGTGTCCCAAAAGTCTTAAGGCAATTTTAAGCTATATATGGAAGCCCCAAAGTCATGGTCCTGTTAATTTTTCTACATAAAAGGCATACATATAAAGGAGAAAGACAGTGGCAATAGAAGAAAATGCTTTTTGGATGACATTCTTTTTCCATGCAATTCTCAAAGATAAAAGACTTGGTGGGAGAGGTAGATAAAAACAATCTTAAAATATTTGGATGGTTGTTGATAGATTGTTTATTTTGCATGGCTACAGTTGGTGAAAATTTAGCTTTGCTTAATGAAGTTCCAACTAATAGAGATACCTATAGAATATGACTGGACTATAGAATGCACTGCCTATGGAGATATTATATTCTCCATCACTGGAAGTGTTCAAACACAATCTAGACCAAGTAGAGTCATCATAGAAAGAAGTTTTACAAGGGGTGAGATGATCTCTGCAGTTACTTCCAACTTTAAGATTCTATGAAGTAAATAATTTAATTAATTTTAACTCATTATTATGAACATTCTAATATGAATATATTGTGTTACAGAGGATAGGGATTTATGTTATATTTAATATAATCATATTTGAATCTGTGCCTAGAAACAGTGTATAAAACTGATATTCCAATCTACAGTCTATTATTTTGTCTGAATCTATGATTTCATTAGTGTTGGGGAACTATACATGAGAAAACTCCTTTTGCCAATGCAGATTGGCAACTGTTCTGCACCTATAGTCTTAGAAAGTTGCCTGCAGCCCTAAGAGGTGAAGCGATTTGTCCAGGGACATATAGCCATTTTATACTCTTAACAAGTACAGCTCAGAATAATTAAGGGTAGTTATTCTTTGCCATTAAGTAGGCAAGAATAACAATTTTCATTGCTGTTCAGTCATTTCAGTTGTATCCAACCCTTTATACCCCTTTGGGGTTTTCTTGGCAAAGATAATAGAGTGATTTGCCATTTCCTTCTCCAGCTCATTTTACTTATGAGGAAACTGAGGCAAACAGGGTTAAGTGAGTTACCCAGGGTCACACAGCTAGTAAGTGTTTGAGGGCAGGTTTGAACTCAGAAGATGAGTCCTCCTGACTTCAGGCCTGACACTCAGTATTTACTCCATCACCTAGCTGCTTTAAGAATAACAATACTTTCATTTATATTAAACATTGGCTGTATAGAATAAGATATTATTGAAGAAACACATACAACTTTATAAATCTATGACAATTCAAATATAGTTCAAGGTAATTACCTTTATGTGGCTTTTTGGACTTCCATATGTCTATGTCAACAAGTGGAACCTTCTTTGACAGAATTCTGATGACAATTTCTCAGGGATTAAAACTTGACTGAATGAGAAAACTACATCTTTCTCTTTTCACCAGAGGTGGTCACTCTAGAAAAGGAGAGAAGGAAGGTAATAAGATTACATGGGTGCTGTATGTCTGCTATGAAACAATTAAGGAATTTTGAAGGCATATAAGCATACATGGCACCAGGGCTTTTGTTTTTAATTCACCTAAACACTGGAAGGGAGTAATGAGCAGGCTAATCAGAAAAAAAAAACTATGGAAGTGAACTGAAAAAAATAACAGGAATCATGTTTAATGTTTTTACTAATTCTTTATTTTGATGGATCTATGTTTTCATTGCTCCCTTTCCTGATGCACATCACCATTTCCTCATTATCAACTGGTTTGGGTAAAGGGGGGTTTCTTGAAAATTCTTTTAAAATCAATAAAATCTACTATTTATTATGAAGAGAAATGCACAAACTCATGAATTAATCTATCTCACTTATAAGGAAAGAGACTGTTGTTCTTAGATTGAGCATGAAAAGTGTAGAGAAATGATAAATTATTTAATAATGAATCATATATATATATATATATTAAGGGGAAATGTATGTGTATGTATTTTGACTCAGTTCAAATTTAGGTGAGGGTAATCCAAATAATTGATCTGAATAACATGTAATTTATTGATTTTTAAAACAGCATCTGATACAAAATCTAACCAATTATTATTTATGTAACATTTTTGCTTTTATAGTTTTGCATGACATATATGACATAGAACCTCCACTAATGTCTCCTGTGATGTTTTATCTAGGTGTGGAAATGACAAGGGGTTCTCAAGCCCTATGCCAGTGGAGCACCAGCTGAGAAGGTGTCATCTGTTGTAGAATCTACCACCTCAAGTAGCTTCAGCTACTGAAGACCTAGAAAACAAAGGTCTCCCTCATCAAAGTCTTTGTATTCTCAGGTGACTCAGTTTTATTTGAGAAGCTTTGTTTCTCTGCTTAACTTCCAATACTATTAACATGTTACACAATTGCTCAAAACAGTTTTGCCTGATTTTTTTAATCATTAAGATTCGGGTAGCTAGATGTTAGAGTTGATAGAGCATTGAACTTGAAATCGCAACTAACTAAATCTGAATCCTGCTTCCAATAGTTCTATTTTTAGCCAAGTAACTCTAAAGAACATATTAACAACAGCTTTGCTGCTCCATCCTAAGGAAAACTAGGGCCTTTCCATTTGATTTATAGCTGAAAACACCCTTGTATTTTCTCCCTCATTAGAAAATGAATTTCTACATGTGGATCCTTTTCCCATTTGTATGATCTCTTTGGGATATAGCCCTAGAAGCGCTATTGCTGGGTAGCAGCTCTTTATGGTGGCAAAGAATTGGAAATTGAGAGGATACCCATCAATTGGGGAATGGCTGAGCAAGTTGTGGTATATGAATGTAATGAAATACTATTGTGCTATAAGAAATGATGAACAGGTTGACTTCAGAAAAACCTGGAAAGACTTGTATGTTCTAATGCTGAGTGAAGTGAACAAAACCAATAGAATGTTGTACACAATAACAGCCATGTTGTGTGATGACTAATATTGATAAACTTAACCCTTCCCAGCAATACAAGGATCTAAGACATCTCCAAAGGCCTCGTGATGGAAAATGATATCTTCATCCAAAGAAAGAACTACGGAATTTGAATGCAGTTCGAAGCATACTATTTGCTATTTTTTTCTCTTCTGTTGAGTTTTGTTTCCTCTTGCTGGTGGTTCCTCCTATTGGTTCTAATTCTTACTTACAACACCACTCATGTGAAAATATGTTTAATAGGAATGTATATGTATAGCCTATATCAGATTGTGTGCTGTCTTGGGGAGGGTGGTGTGGAGGAAGGGGGAGAAAAATTTTAAACTCAAAAGCATATGGAAGTGATTGTTGATAAATCAAAATAAATTAATTTTAAAAAAACTGAAAATGAACTCCTAAATGACAAGAATCTTTTTTTTTCGCTTTTCTGTTTGTATTTCCAATGCTTAGAACAATACTTTGCACATAGTAAGAGTTTAATGAATGTCCATACATTCATGTATGGGGACTGGTGAAGATTACACATATTATTGGAAGACCAGCCTTCGCTAACTTTGCAGAGGCGCTTTGCCAGAATGTTGACCACTAGGTGACAATATATTTGTGACTCCAAATCTACTCTATTCATTATACCATCAACCTGCCCTGCTTAAATAAATCTAAAAAACAAAACAGTATCAGGCAAAACTAATCTGAGTTATATTGTAATATGTTAATAGCTCTGAAAGTTAAGTAAGATATAAAGATTATCAATTTGGTATCTTGCCAAGACTTCCAAAGGGAAAAAAATATGTACAGTATTACTAAATAATTTACATTCAATGTCTCACTTTTTAAGAAATCCAGCTCTATCACTTTAAGGATTTTTGTTGTTCTCTGAAGATACAATATATGGTTCATCATCAAGAAGGGAAAAGCAGTAGTTTTTTTTGGTTACTCATAGATCATGGGATTTAGAGATGGAGAAATTATCAAGTTCACACCTTACTAATGTGGCTTATATTCCCTTGGCAGCAGATGCATATATGATATTAATTTTCCCATTAAACCAATATGCATCTAAAACCAGAAATCTGCTATGAAAATGTAAAGCATGTTTTAGTGTGAACTCTCTCTTTTGCTTCCTCTAATATGTAACATACATTTTCACACCCACAAACCAGAGAACCCTTTGTATTTCTCATACTAAATGTTCTGTACTGCTCTCTTAAAAAGAGTTTTAAAATATCACCATCTCTCCTGACATCTTTAGGGTGACAGAATTACTCAGCATCATTTCATGGGTTTTCTTTTTTCCCCTAACAGTATGTGAGGATGTACTTTCATAACTGTAATAATTCCTCCTATAAGCAGATAGGGAAATTGCAATATAATAAATACTCTATTCATAGTGCAGACCTCTATAACTTCAAGCCTGCATTTTTGTCACAAGGATGTATTTTCAATGAGACTTTTTAAGGAATCTTCCACACAGTTACTTGTACACAGAAATTGTTGATAAGATACAGAGGAAGAAATAGTCGGGAACCTGTAAAGCTTTTACGTGGGGGTGCTCTAGATACCTTACTTCAAGAAAATTCGTATAAGAGGGGTACTTAATTACCTTATGTTTTTCAATTTACAAAAGGATCCAGCACTAATGTAATAAACTTCTCCACTGTATTTCAAATATTTTAAAATATTCTAATCTATACAAATTCAATAACTACATGACTTTTCAGATATGAATCTGGCCCATATGAAAAGAGATACCTGCTGCTCAGAATGCTTAGAGCTAATTCCATATTCTGCACATGCTCACTTTAAAAGGAATTCCCTGGGTAGGCAGTTCAATGGAGTAGGCAGCTCTAGCAAAACAAAAGAACTCACGACCAAGCTATCTCCTCATGCAGATCCAGTCATACTTCTGACCTTAGGAAAGGCTTTGTACAAGGTCCTGAGAACCAAATCAATAATTCCTTCCTACCTACCTCATTTCTTTCATCAGAGATACCATTTTTTCTGCCTCTCAGGCTAAAATCCTTCTTCAAGTATTTCCTAGCTATGTGACTCTGGGTAAACAATTTAACCTCTCCCAGGCTCAGTTTGTTGTTGTTGTTGTTGTTGTTGTTGTTGTTGAAGCTTTTAGTTGTGTCTGACTCTTCATGATCCCATTTGGGGTTTTCTTAGCAAAGATATTGGAATGGTTTGCCATTTTCTTCTCCAGCTCATTTTACAGATGAGGAAACTGAGGCAAACAGGCTCAAGTGACTTGCCCATGGTCACACAATTAGTAAGTATCTGAGGCTAAATTTGAATACAGGTCTTCCTGACTCCAGGTCCAGTGCTCTATCCACTGTGCCACCTAGCTGCCCAGCCTCAGTTTATTCATCTGTAAAATAGGAATAGTAATAGTACCTACTTCACAGGTTATGAGTATCCAGTGATATAGCCTATGATAAGCTCTTTTAAAACTTCAAAGAACTATATAAATATTATTCTTATTATTATCTTGTCCAGTTCCCTCATTTGACAGATGAGGAAACTGAGGCATAGACAGGGGAAGGAACTTTTCTGAGGTGACACAGCTTGTTGGTGGCATAGCCAGGATTCCATCAAGCATTTATTAATGCCTACTATGTGCTGTTCATTCACTGTGAAAGGCTCTGGGATATAAAGAAAAGTGTAATAGTCCCTGTTGTCAGTAGCTTATATTTCATGTATCATAGGTTGCAGAGACTTTCCTTTTTTCCTAGCTTTGGGGGGGGGAAGGGGGGGGAAGGGTGGGTGGGAGTGGGGAAATGAATCTGGAGAGAGGAAGCTTTCTTCCCACACTATTCTGGAGACCACGGGAATCAAGTAGGAGTATATTTATTTGAAGAATGGATGTTGAATGTATTATTTCTATTGTTTTTTTTGTTTCTATTTCAATGATAATTAAATGCTCTTACTGCATCTATTCTTGACAGTTCTCTCTCCGCCTATATTCAATCAATTGCCAAATCTTATGAATTCTACTTTCATAGCATCTCTACTATCCATCCTCTTCTCTCTTCTCCCATAATGACCACTCTAGGTCAAATCCCCATAACCTGTTACCTGGACTACTGCCATGGTTTCCTAATTGGTCTTCTTGCTTCCAATCTCTCCCTACTTAATTTGCTGTTCCCTACACTGATGCTAAAATCACCTTCATAAAGCATAGGTCTGACCAGGTTACTCCCTTGCTTAAGAATCTTCAATAGGTCCTTTTTGATTCTAGGAGAAAGAGACTTTTCAATTTTGCTTTTAAAGTCCCTCACAATCTGGCTACAGCCTCCCTTTTCAAACATTTAATTTTGTTCTTCCTCATGTTCTCTATATTTCAGCTAAAATGGCCTATGTTGCTGTTCCTTAGATTTCACATTCTATATCCTTGCTCTGTGTGTTTGTACAGGCTGTTACCCTGCCTGGAATATGTTCAGCTCCAGTTTTGCAAAGCCTTTCTAGATCTCCCCAGTTGTCAGTTCTCTCTTTCTCAAATTACTTGGTATTTACTTATCTGAAAATATGTTGTCTTTCCTAGTAGAAGGTAAACTTCTTGTGGGCAGGGGATCTTTCTTGTTTTTGACTTTGTAGCCACAACAGTTACCACAGTGCTTGTCTATAGTAGTTACTTTAATAAACACTTATTGAATTGTTGTTGAATTTATTATGTACCACTCTATAAACCTAAAGAACTTAAAAATCTACTTGAGAAGAACTGCTCAAAGCCCTCTTTCTCTATGAAGCTTTCCATGAGCCTTCAAGGAAGGAAGGTAATAAGTTTTTAGTGAGTGCCTACTAAAAGCCAGGCATCACATGTGCTAAGTGCTTCACAAATATTATCCCCTTTGATCCTCACAATAGCCCTGGGAAGGAGGTGCTATTATTGTCTCCACTTTGGAGTTGAGGAAATTGAGGCAGACAGAGGTTAAGCGACTTGTCCAAGGATATAAGTGTTTGAGGCTAGATTTGAGCTTAGGTCTTCCTGACTCTAGGCCCAGCACTCTATCTACCATTCCACCTAGCTGCCTTGAAGTCAGAGATGACCTCTCCCTCCCTAGAACTTTTACAATTAAAACACTAAAAATCAGTTATACCATCAACTTAGCAGTAGCTACCCACTTCTGAGTTGTTATAAATGGATGTTACTTCCTTATATGTAATGTTGTGAAACACAGTAGATTTGGGGTCAGAGATCTGGCTTTGGGATCAGGTTGTTATAAATGGATGTTACTTCCTTATATGTAGTGTCGTGAAACACAGTAGATTTGGGGTCAGAGATCTGGCTTTGGGATCAGGTGCTGGCTCTGCTCTCCATGACGTATCTGACTGTGGCTGGATACCGTACCATCTCTGTTCCTCATTTTCTTCACCAGTAAAGAGTGGTTTGTACTGGAGGGGATGGAGGCAGGTCTTTAACGTGTGTGTGTGTGTGTGTGTGTGTGTGTGTGTGTGTGTGTGAGAGAGAGAGAGAGAGAGAGAGAGAGAAGGAGGAGAAGGAGGAGGAAGAGCCTTTTGGGGAATCTATTTTAAGTACACAGAGTAAAATATATAAAATTACAAAGGAAACTATTGAAATAGTCATCAAAATATATTTAAAAACCAAGTTCACAGATTTCAGGTTAAGAATTTCTGGTCACTAGATCATCTCCAGGATCCCTTATCAGCTCCAAATCTGTGATCCTATGGACTATTATGAACTGAAGTCTTGGCACAAACTCGTGTTAGCGAACTGATAATTATACCTTCAAAATTTGACCACTGATATATTCATCAACGTCTCTCATGGACCACACTTATAGATATTCTTTACATTAAATCTATGTGTCTTGTGATGACTCCTTCCTTCACTTTATCGAGATAACAGAAAATGACACGTAGGCATGCTTAGTTTAAATGGTCAGCATCCACATTTGTGGCACTGGAATTCTGCCTTAAATGGACTGTGCAAAGTCCTTCAAGGTTCTTGCAAAGTTCTCTGAAAAATTTTTTTCTTAAAAAAAAAGTCATACATCCCAAGATTTTGCATAACCCTGTTCATCTAAACATAATTCTGTGCTTCTTTCTTCTTCAACATCTCAGAATGGAGGCAGAAAATAAGTTTTCCCAACTGTACATGACAAGAGATGACAAGAGATGTCCTGGAGAATCCTCAAGAGCTTTTTTTCCCCTTGATCTTTGCCTCCAGGCAGCATTAAGTCCACACTGGTTGAGACAGATGTTTGCCTACCTCATTCTTTGTGAATAGAAATATAGAATGCCTTACTAGTTTGTTGAAGTTTTAGAGGCAAACACCTTTTCCTGATTACTGATATATTTCACTTCCTACTGTACTGTCTTATGAGGAATTATACTCAAAAACAATTAAGTAGCCCTTAACATTCTACTTTCTAGATTGACCCACCCTATGCCTAGGAAATGTTACCTCCTGGTACTATTTAACATACAAGAGAAGTTAAAGATTCATAGAACCATAGAGTTGGAAGACTTCAAATAGTCTGATGGATGTTAGGCTAGAATGAAGGATCATTTTACAGAGAAGGACACAGGCCCAGAGAAGTTAAGGGACTTGACCAAGGCCAAACAGCTAGGATGTAGCAGTACAAGGACTAGAACCCAGATCTCCTAACTCCTGGGACAGTGTGTTTTCTACCATATGTTGCTTAGCACAATGCCTGACACACAGTAAGTACTATATAAATGCTAGCTATTATTATTATTGCTATTATTATATGTTGTTGTCACTTAACCTTTCTCTACATCTATCCCCTCTTTTTATAAATGAGGACAATATCTTCATTAGTTTATACTCAGGAATACCAAGGATACCATTGAGAAAACAGTAGAGAGCATATTGAAAAAAACAAAAAGATGGCATAAATAACAGTAGCTTTTGTGTGTAATCAGGGAATTGGAATTTGGGTTCATCAAATATTTTGGTTAGTAGAAAGTTATAGTATGCTGTCAATATACTGTTCACATGTCACTAACTATCCAGTAATTAGACTAAAACAAAATGCACTTAACACAAACAATTATTTTGAACAACACAGAGGCCTTCTCAGATCATTTTCAAGATATTTTAGGATTAAGCAAGACTTCAGTTTCAGTATTACAAATATCATTCTTGAATTTATTGGCAAAACAGAAATACCTGTAAATAGAGATTTTTGGTTGAGGAAATCCTAGGTAGCAGAATTTATAGCACTAAGACTTTTTTTCTCTAAACTCTTCATATCTCAAATTGGTTGTAGTATGCTACATACTATTGTTCAGTCTTTTTTTCAGATGTGCCTGAGTTTATGATTCATTTGGGCTTTTCTGGGCAAAGATAGTGGAGTAGTTTGCCATTTCCTTCTGCATCTCATTTTATAGATGAGGAAACTGAGGTAATCAGGGTAAAGTGACTTGCCCACGGTCACACAGCTAGTAAGTATCTGAGGCCAGATTTGAACTCTGGAAAATGAATCTTTCTAACTCCAGTTCTGGAGCTGTATACACTGTGCCACCTAGGTGCCCCTAAAATACTTTTAGTTTCTACTAAACATATTAAATTATCTATCTATCTATCTATCTATCTATCTATCTATCTATCTATCTATCTATCTATCTATCTATCTATCTATCTATCTATCTCTAGTAGAATGTGAGCTCCTTGAAGGAAGGGACTTTGTTTTTGGGTGGGGAGGGAGGAAAGGGGTCAGGATCTCTTGGTATAGAAACTTCCTCCATTAAGGTTTAGTAGCGTTATCTGCAACTTAAGATCTTGGATGTCTGTGGTGTTGAGCAGTAAAGTGATTTGTTCAAGGACTCAGATGTGTGAGAAGTAGAATCATGTCTTCCCAATGCCAATACTCATCCTCTAGCCACTATACAACACTGCCTCTTAACTTGCTCATAAATGTTTATTGATGTTTGTTGCATTGATTTTATATTAGCTATTACATAATCCTCCATAAAGGAGACATTCAATGTTCTGCAGACTGTCCTCTAGTTCCTTTAATATTTTGTGGATACCAGTGCAAGATTCAACATCTGTTCTCTGGCTCTTGTTAGAGAACCAGTCATCAACTTTTCCAATTACATGTGTTCCTGGTGATGTATTTTTTCCATACATTATTATACATAAGTCATCAAAAGTGATATGCTGGAGCTCACTTGTCCCCTACATTGTCCTCAATGTATCTCTTTCCTTTGCCCTTTGGGAAATCTACTAGCCTTTTTGTAATAATGTCACTACAGTGATGATTTATTTACAATTGTGATACACTATGTGCTTCCTTCTTTCTACGTTCCCATTTGTAACTGGGGAACTCTCTGAACTGCTCCAAATTGTTTTTTGCATATGTACATGTACATACACGTACATGTTCTTGCCTTAATATTCCCAATGAAAGAGACTAGAGTCTCTCAACAGTAGGCCACACAAAATTATTTTTTTTACAACAGCGTGAAATAGATTTATGACTACTCTATTCCCTAACCCTGGAGACAACTAGGCACTCTCCAAAAATAACTGACAAACTCCTGATGTTGAGATGTCACACACTTTCTGAATAAAGCATTGTAAACCAAGAGAGAAAATGAACCTGGATCTACAACTTGTCAAATAATACTCAATGAATTGACCACACTTCTATGAAGAACTCTTTTTTATTCCAGAAGCACTTAATAAAGCCTACTCTTGTCTAAAAGAAGGAATGCACTCTTAAAGGAATCTTTGATGAATCAATGGCCCTTCATGTTCCTGAATCCCTTCAGTAAGAAAAAAGGGCTGCATGTTATAAGGAGTGGAAGCCAAAGTATAAATAACTGAGCATTTTTCCTCTGGTTAGAATATTAACAAGCTGAGCCATAGCCCTGAAAAACCAGATCCTTGCTACTATGCTTATTTTCCTAGAATGCATCAAAGAGAAACAAAGTCCTGTGCAACTGACTCAGGCCTACCAAGTTCAGAAAAACTCATTGAGGGTGAAGAAGCAAGAAAGATCAATAGCTTTTTGGAATGACTGCTGATTCCATTGCTTAGTTAGCTTGTAGGGCAAACATTCTTCTTTTTCATTTTTCCTTCTAACTGGACTTGATCAGTGTATCTAATTCCAAGATAAGAAATAGTAAAAGAAATGTGGCACAACTTTTTTTTTAAATTCTAGTGACTTTGTAAAGAGATGGGGCACACCTCATTTTATGTAATGATTGTCAGCCAAAAAATTTCTCTCCAGGAGTTGAAGTTGAGTAGTGTGTGTGTGTGTGTGTGTGTGTGTGTGTGTGTGTGTGTGTGTGTGGTACAGGAGAACCAGAATGGTGTCTTTATTCTTGTACCTATAGAAACAAGGTGGCTAATATTTTAAGAAAAAGTAGAATCAAGTATGGTGGGTCTATGATGACCAGTGGGTATGGAGCCGGAGCAGCTGGGTGAGGAAATATCTGATTTCAGATCCACAATTCTTTGCAAAATACCAGGATCCCTTTCAGACAAACAGGAGGGATACAGAATGAAAGTTAGTGATGGTGATCGTTTTTAAGAATAGGGGTTACATAGGGGCATTTTAGGAAACAGGGAAAGCTAATAGATAAAGAGATATTGAAAATAAGAGAAAGTAGGTATAGAAGTAGAGGCAATCTGCTAGAGAAGACAGGAGGGGATGGGATCAAGGGTGCATGTAAAGATCTTAGCCTGGGCAAGAAACATCATATGCTATATCCAATTCGAATACATTATAGATATACCTAACATATGAAATGTTATATCAAAAGCATAAGAAGATGGGATATAGAAATAACTTCTGTAGGGGATGCTGTTCCTTTTTGTTGTTGAGTCATGTCTGACTCTTTGTGACTCCATGGTCCCTACTGTCTATGGGTCTTCTTGGCAAAGATACTGCAGTGGTTTCCCATTTCTTTCTCTAGTGGATTAAGGCAGACAGACATTAAATGACTCATCCAGAGTCACACAGGTAGTGAGTGTCTGAGACTGGATTTGAACTCGGGTCATCCTGACTCTAGGCCCAGTGTTCCATCTACTGAGTCATCTAGCTGCCTTGCTATTCCTTAGGGAGGATATATAAATAATGGGTTTATGCGAACTTAAATATTTAATGCATTAAATGAGTTTGTGTTAAGTAACAGTTATTTTGATACTTTGAAGGACCTGTGATCTCATCAGGGTGAGTGTTCCTGCCACAGACATAGGTTAAAATCCATTTACAAATGATGTTCCTCTGATGTGTCATCAGGGTCTAGAGATGGGCCTTTGTTTTTGAAGGCTATACCATCACAGCATAAGCTTAGGGGAAGGATCTACCAAGACGTAAAGGCTCCAGGTGTGGTGTACATGATATACCATGTCTGCTGTTCACAACCAGCCTTATTCATTATGAAGCGGGCTCATCTCAATGTTGGCCACTACTTAGTAAATTTTTTGACCGCGGTGACTTATGACACATGCATTCAAGCAATTAAGTAACCAACAAGTATGTATTAAGCATTCATGTACCAGGCACTGTTCACTCTGGGGCAGAATCTACAGTCAGTGGGATTGAATACTTGGAGAATGACCTAATTTTATTACAAATGTAGATCTGGCTTGTTTTTTACAACTCATTTTGTATTCTATGCACTCTCTACCTGTTGATCAACAGAGCCCCTATAACTAAAGTAAAATAGTCTCTATTTTTGAGGAGCATATAGTCAATCTGAGGGAGATAAAGTGTATATATCTATGGATAACCCCAGTGTTTAGCACAGTGCCTGGCATATAAAAGGTGCTTAATAATGCCAGTTGACTGACCAGTTGAGTTAGTATGAGAAAGCGTCCATAGGCATCACCTGACTTCCAATTCAGTCCACAACACATACAAAAAAATAATGTTAAGAATTTCTAGTCAAGGACATACAGTTCTAAATGTCCAATAAACAACACTATGTCTAGCTCTTTTTTCACTTAAATGTGTAGCTAAGTGTCAGATGACTATAACTATGATGCACAGACTGATATTATCATCAAATAGAGTTAGAAAAATTCAAGTCATGCAAACCAGCTAATCGTACTAATGCTAAATTGCAGGTTTGGAATTGAGACATGTTTCTTACATGCTGGTTTTGTGTTACAATCAATTTGTAGTTTAGCAAAATGTCCCTGATAACTGGAAAGAATAAGGTAGGTAATAATGTTTTCCTCCTATTGACTACAGAACTTTAAAATACAGCACAAAAATTGAAAAGGAAATGTCAATCTTGAGGAGATAACATTACAAAATTAATTTGACAAAATTTCTGGTTTTCCTTATAATTTTGTGACAAATTCAAATAGCTATATGCCATCAGAATAAGTTAATTCTGTCATATATTTAAATATATACATATATATTTAAAATAATTGAAAAAACAATGTCATTGACTATTTCTTTCTTTTTTTTGTTTTTTTTTTTCTTTTTGTTTTTTGGTTAGGTATCTTAGGAATAGCAGGAAGAAGCACCAGACTTAGAATCAGATGACCTTGCATTGACTCTTAGCTCCTGAGGAATCCACTTAGACTCTCTGGTATTCAGTTCTTTATTTATAAAAGGAAAATAATAGTACTTGCATTACCAAATTTATTTGTGAGAATCCAATGAGATAATGTATATAAAGTACTTTATAAACCATAAATCATTATGTAAATAACTGATATTATTACTATTCTCTAATAATTTATTTTGAATTGTTTAGAGAAAACGAATTAGAAACTGAACAGAAAATGCCACATCTTTAATTCATTCTTTGTAATGAAAACTGTAACAAGTGTGGGTTGATAATTCAAAATTTTATCAGGTGTTCATCTTTTCAATGACTTTCAATGGATGAGGTGTATGTACTATGTTTTTGCTGAATGCTGGGGCTTTAAAAACAAAGTAGAGAAGTTTATATTTTATCTTAGAGATGAGATATTAGTGAACCAATGGAGTTTCTTGAACAGGGGAGTGACATCATTATCATCATCATGATAGCTAACATTTATATAGTGTTTACTATACACCAGACGCTGACGCTAAGTATTTTACAGCTATTATGTCATCTAATCCTCATCTAATCCTCTAATCCTTACCTTGGGAGGTAAGGTGCTACTATTATCCCCATTTTACAGTTGTGGAAACTGAGGCAAAAATAAGTCAAGTGCCTTGCCCAGGGTCACATAGCTAGTAAGTATCTGAATCTGGGTTTGAACTCAGATCTTCCTGACTCCATGATTTGAACTTCTGGAAGACAATTTTTACAGCTCTGTGGATTATGGATTGAAGGGGTCAGAGACTGGAGGCAAGATAGTCTGTTAAGAATCTGCAATCATTGCGGCTGAATATTTGAGGCAACGACTTAGTTTTATTCCCAAACTGGGTCTAGCCTGTTTTGTCCAATTAATTTTGTCCAATCAATTGAATTGACCAACAGAGCCCCTATAAATAAATTACATATAACTGGCTCAAAGATACAAAGATGACAGTTTTAGTAGAGAGACCATTGGATGTGGAGATAGAAATTTAGGGTCAGGACAATCCTGGCTCTAAAAAAATTTTAACTGGTTATAATTCTGCCTCTCATTTGTGTGACCTTGAGGAAATCACTGTCCTGCTCTCATTCCCATTATCTTCCTCTGTAAAGTGAAGAAATGATAGATTACCTTCTGTGTAGTAACAAGGCATTCTGGTATCTAGGGCAAATTTGTTTGGTGGGGGGCAGAAGTTTAAGATGTGACTACCCCTGTGAATCTGAGTTAGACTAGAGATATGGTAATGAGAGTTAAAGAAGTTGAGAACCTAGTAAGTGTGAGTACTTTTAAAGAGGTAGGTCTGGGGGAGAAAAAAATGTGTGAGTCAATTAACAAGCTAATCAGGGAGGAGAGAAAGTGACCTGGAGATCCTTAGATCACAACAACAAGGAGATGGATGGGAGGTTGTTGCTGAGTGATATTGGTAGAGAGAAGATGGCAGTGTGGAGTTAGGATAGTGTCAACTCTTCCTCCTGAGCCCTATGTATCAGGGCATATGAGAGAAATTAAAGCTACCCTTGGAGAGGGTACCAAGGCATGCAGGGTATTTAGAAGGAAACTAGATTGCAGGGAGCACCAAAAGTTGAAATGAATTTGAGAGAAAAAGATTCAGGGTGAAGGGGAGTTTGTTAGTAATACAGGCAAGTTTCAGAGGGGACAGGAGGATAGGGATTAGGTAGGGTGAGGGCTAATCTGGATAGAGAAAAAAGTGTGGTACTAAGTAGCAAGGATGTAAAAGGGGTTCTGAAGGTCAGAGGGGGTGGGCCAAAAGTACCAAATGTAGGTATGGTAGTGATGGAAATGGTAGTGATCTCTTTCCCCTCCCATGACCTTAATTACCAGCATCCTCATGTATTTGCTCTCTACTGGGTCTCCTTCCTTATCTTCAACCTTTGTGGGCACAGGGGCCTACAGAGCCTCAAGGGTCAAAGTATGGAGGCTGTAAGTCTCTGAAACACTCTGGTGAGTAAGAGGATCCACTTAAAGAGAGGAAGGAGTGTTTCTCCAGATTCAGGCAAGCCCAGGCAGATCTACCCTAGTTATAGTTTGTATTATTATTTATGGTCTTCTTCCAGATATAAATCCTATAAGTCTGTTAAGAAAAGAGAGCCAGCAAAATTACTTAAGTAACTGGTACTGGATTGGCATGTGTTCCAGGACTTGGAATAATAGTTTTTAGACTTCTAAAACATTTTAATGAGTGAAGCATATTTAACTTTCGAGCAATTGTCTTCCTGGGGAACCTGAGCTATTCTCCATCAGACTCAGCATGGGTGGCCATATAAGGAATGGTGGGCTGACCTTGCATGCTCAACTTTTGTAACAATGCTGCCTTCATTGCCTTGTCCTAAGTGGAATGTGTTTCAAGGGAGTGTTAACACACCATGTTTACTTTTATAAACATACATATTTATTTGGTCACAGCTATTCAAAGTATTTTTTTTATAAATAAACAATAATTTATAGCAAATGGTACAAGTTTTAGGAAGAAAAGATAACAATATAGATAACATCTTATTGTTCTACATTTGCCTCTTTGCTATCCGGACTCAAACAAGCGGAATGACAGAGTTGGAAGAAACCTAAGAGGACATCCAAGTCCAAACTGTATCTTAGTAGAACTTTTTTCTGCCACATTCATGACAATTGGTCATCCACCATCAGCTTAAAGACCTCCAGTGATGGGGAACAAATAACTTCTTTCCTAAGGCAGCCCATTCCGCTTTTGTGTAATTCTAATGTCTGGGAATTTTTTTTCTTTGTATTGAGCTTAACTTGTCTCTGTGCAAATATTTATTTAATATTTAGTATAATGAAAAGCAACATGGATTTGTGGATACAGGGCTACCCTTGGAGACAAGAAGGAACATCTTATTCCAATGAAATCACAGGTCTGAGTACAAAAAAATTGGTTAAAATGCTTTAGAAGTAGCAAGGAGTCAAAAAATCACCTAGCCCACTTCTCTGATTTTGCAGAAGAGGAAACTGAGGCCTGCAAAATGAAATGATTTGTCTAGCAGGGGTAGGGAACCTGTGGCCTTGAGGCCACATATGACCCTCTAGGTGCTCAAGTGTGGTCGTTTGACTGAATCTTAACTTCACAGAACAAATCCCAAAATAATGGATTCAGTCAAAGGGCTGCACTTGAGCATCTAGAGGGCCATATGTGCCCTCAAGGCCACAGGTTCCCCACCCCTGGTGGAGAATCGTACCAGTAAAAAGGTATCAGAACTAGGATTAGAACAGATCTTCTGACTTCTAATGCCTTTTCTATTATAGCAGATCTCCTTACTCCTTCTGTCATCACACTTCCACACATTGCCCTGATGTGGTGCCTTCTGGTGTCAAACAGAACAAAACTAAATTCTTTTAGGATGATAGCATTATAGATTTAAAGCTGGAAGGGGAACCTGGAGGTCATCTAATTCAGCCCCCTCATCTTATTAATGAGGAAAATGAGGCCTAGAGAAGTTAAATGTCTTTACCAAAAGTCAAAAGGGATAGTAAGTGGCAGAGTTTCAGGATTCAAACCCAGCTTCTCTGATTCTAAATCCTACATTCTTGCTGCAGGAAAATGAAGACACTTTTTAAGCCTGAACTCCCTCACCAAGCCTTCTTTTTATGTCCAATTTCCTTTAACCATTTCACATTTGGCATGGCTAGTAAATTAAGGAGTCTTAAGTAATTCATTTATGGATGGATGAATGACCTGACCTGAATGTTTTCTCAGTGACTAAAATTCTAAAAGGCAGCATCCCCCTAGAATAACACACACTTTGTGGAATTGGTGTGTTTCTGAAAAAGATTTCTTTCAACTGAATTCTCCTAAATTGAACTGCTTGTTCTCAGGAACTTCCATGACAAAATGACCAATGAGCTCTAACTGGGGAAAACAACAAACATGTAATGATATCTCCTCCAAAATTTTCTCAAAATTCATCTCTATAAAATAAAAAAAGTGATTTTCTGATTAAAAATTCAAGCTATTACTTTAACAAACTGAAAAACATTAACAGAAATTAGTTATGGCAAAATATACAGATATTAAGGAAAACTATAAAAGTAATACTAAGTCAAATTTGAGTTGAATCGTTTTTCAGTCTTGCCCAACTCTTTGTGACCCCATTTGGGGTTTTCTTGGCAAAGAAACTGGACTTGTTTGCCATTTCCTTGTCCAGTTCATTTTAAGATGAAACATTGAAGCAAACAGGGTTAAGTGACTTGCCAGGGGTCACACTGCTAATAAGTGTTGAGACTAGATTTGAACTCAGAAAGATGAGTCTTCCTGACCCCAGGCCTGGCATTGTATCCGCTGTGCCACCGAGTCAAATATTTTGGGACAAAAATATGTCCCTCAGCTTCTTATACTATCACTTTCAACAAAATGGAGAACAACTGCTCTTTTCTATTTGCTAAGAAAGCAGTTTTCTTTTCAGGCAGCTGGCTGGTGCAGTGCATCGATTAATGGATTCAGAGTCCTGAAAACCTGAATTCTAATCCAGGCTCAGACACTTACTAGCTGTGAGACCCTGGGAAAGTCTCGTAACTTCTCTAGCTTTCAGTTTCCTCATTGATAAAATGAAGGTATTGGACTGGATGGCCTCTAAGGTCCCTTTCAACTTTAAGTCTATGATCCTATAATTGCCTTCCTTGACTATAAATTCAATAAGGGTAGGAGTCTGTGTCTTACTTAACCTTTGTGTGCTTGTAAACCTTAGAAACCTTTGCGTGCTTGTAAACCTTAGACACTTAAACATTATTGAATGATAAGGATTGGACCTGTGATTTCTGAAAATATTATCCCACTTCAAGTTAGTCTTAGAATTTCCTTGAGAATTGAGACTTGTCCAGTATGTTTCAGAAATGGGACTTGAACCCAGGTCTTCCTGGTTGTCAAGCTAGCTCTCCCATTGTCCACCATGTTCCCTTTTATAATTGAATGAACTGATGAATAAATGAGTGTTTTCCTTTTTTTAAAAGATCTTTGACATATCTTCCCATCAGACCAGCTAGCTGCATCTTTCCTCATTCAAAGACATTAACCTTAGCAGCATTTTGGGGAAGCAGTTCTTAGCAAACCAACAAATGTAGTTGTGGTTCCAGATACCAAGGTAGATAAATATAATTCACAATATTATGAAGATAAGATATATGCTTATTGAAACAGTGTCAGGTAAGGTCCAAATCAGAGAATTTAATCCATCTATAAACCAAGTCTTCAGATAATGCATTTTGCATGTGTTACCTAATTTATGAATGCTCCAATAGCTTGTTTTTATATGTAGAGCTGTTTCTAGAAAAGTATAGCTAAAATAACAACTTTTTAACAACAACAACAACAACAGACAACATTGCATTTCAAAATAGGTATCTGGGATAAAGCTCAAATTCATCATGTCCAAAATAGAACTCTCTATCTTCCTCTCCCCTACCTTTCTCAAAATCGCTCCCATCCCAAACTTTCCTATTGCTGTTAAAGGCACCACTACTCTTCTGGTCTCTCAGGTTTGTAATCTTGGTGGTAGCTTTGACTTCTCACTCTCTTATCAGGTGACAAATCTTGCTATTTCTACCTCCACAACATCTCTTACATCAGTCTCTTTCTCTGTCTTCCATCCCGCAGAGTTCAAGTTATCATCACCTCTCAGCTTTATTATTGAAGTAGCCTCTTAAGTGATCTCCCTATCTCAAGTTTCTCCACACTGCAATCTATCCTCCACACTGTGATAAGCTTTACTACTTTCTATTACTGTAATAACATTGGGCTACTGGCTAACAGCTACTTCCATGTGGAGTTTCTTGAATAAATCAAGAATCCATAATACCTATTATATTATAGCTGACATTTATGTAGAAATAAAGATTTTACAAAGTATTTCACATACATTATCACATTTGGGCCTTGCATTCACCCTTTGGAAGGGAAAGGGAATAAGCATTTATATAGCACCTACTATGTGCCAGGCACTCTAAGTGTTTTTTTTACAAATATTATGATCCTCACAAATAACCCTATGAGATGGATGCTATTATTGTACCCATTTTACAATAGAGGAAACTGAGGCAAAAAGTGGTTTAATATCTAAGGTGGCATTTGAATTAAAATCTTCCAGATCCCAGGCCCAGCACTCTTTCTGTTGTACCACCAGTTGCCTCTCTTTGTAGTAGCATCTACAGATATCATTAACCCAATTTTACAGATGAGGAAATTAAGACTGAGAAATTCTGTCCTACCCATAGTCACTAAGTTTTAGAAGTGGGATTTGAACCCAGATCTTTCTGTATCCAAATCCAGCACACTATCCACTGTTTAACATTTCTTCTCTATATTGATTAATTGTGTGTGAATGGAAAATGGAGATATTTGTCATACATTTATCCTCTCATCATTCCCTCTTATCTTGATTATACTGTTCATTTTCATAGATGGTAAAAAGTTTAACTCCCAGCCAGTGCTTTAATCTCTTCTATCACAAATTCCTAATTATCTGAGTTGGAATCAATCAACTAAGAAGCACACTAATGTTTATGATTCAATTCAACAAATCCTAATTGAGTATCTCAGCACTGTGCTCAGGTATATGATACGGCAGCTGCCAACAAAAGAATTAGCCTATAGCTGGAAACTAAAGACACAAAATGGGGCAATTCATAATAAGCAGAGATACAGGGTGAATCTGGAACCTGAAGTCTGAGTTCAGATTCAAGCTGTGTGACACTGAGCAAGTCATTTTCTTACTTTGATTCTTATTTTCCTTCTCTGAAAAACGGTCCTTCCTAGTTCTGTATTTTATGATTTTATGACATGGGTTTCAGTCTCATCTCTGCCTATTACTAGCTGTGTAGCCCTGGAAAAGACACTTAATCTTTCTGAGTCTCAGTTTTCCCTACTGTTAATCAGTCAATATTTTATTGATGCCTACTATGTGCCAGGAACTGTGCTAAGGGCTGAGGATACAAAGAGAGGCAAAAGAAAGTAATTACCCTTCTGGAGCTCACTATGTAATGGGAGAGATAACATGCAAACAACTGTGTACAAAGGAGGAATAAACAGGAAATAATCAATAGAGGGAAGGCACTAGAATTAAGAAGGATAACGAACGCTTCCTTAGCTGGACCTTGAAGGAAGAAGCCAGGAAGTAGAGATGAAGAGGCAGATCATTTGTAGACCTGGGAGACAGCCAGAAAAAATGCTGTGAGTCTAGAGATAGAGTGTCTTATTCAAGGAACAGCAAGAAAACCAATGTTATTGGAGTAAAGAGTCTGTGGGAGGAAATATGGTGTAAGGTGTGCACAGACTGGAAGCGGAAGAGCTCTGAATGCTAAACAAAGGATTTTATATTTGATCCTGGAGGTAATAAGAGCTACCGAAGTTTATTGAGCAGGGAGGATGATATAGTCAGGCCTGCCCTTTAGGAAAGTCTCTTCAGCAACTGAATGGAGGATGGATTGGAGTTGGGAGAGACGTGTGGCAGAGAGAGAGACCAATCAGCAAGCTATTGAAATAGTCTAGGTGTGAGGAGATGACAGGCCTGTTATCAAGGTGGTGGGAATATCAGAGGAGAGAAGGGCATGTATTCAAGAGTTGTTACAAAGATTAAATCTGCAGGCCTTAGAGAGAACTGAGGGGTTGAAGGATTGAAGATCATTATGTGGAAGAAGGGCAAGGTTTGGTATTAGAAGGCAGAGAGAGAGGCATAAAGGGTGATGATACGCTCACTCTGCAAAGCAGGAGACTAGGCTGGAAACTTGATGGAATGGCCACCTTTCTCCAGCCTTTGACAAAGGCAGACTTTTGGAATTTTTGATGGGAGGAGGGAGGTTGAGGGAGTTGGGGTGGGACCTTCCCTATTCCTGGGGCAAATGGTAAATGAAATGCATATGTAGAAAGGCGATTTGTAAACTGTTAAAACCCTATGGAAACAAATGTAAGCTATTATTAATATTAAAGATATTGAAAAAAGAGTGGTGAGATTTTTACAAAAAGGCATTAACAACGCAGTACTATTTCTTTCAAGGTAATTCAACTTGCCCTACTCGTGGTGCCCCCTACAATGTTCATTCATTCTATTTTTATGTCACCGTCTTTCATGTGTCAAAAGACTATGGAGTCTTTCCAGAATTACTTGATATAGATTTCATAATTAAATGTCCATTTTTGTTTCTCCTCAATACTGTAAGCTCCTTGAGATCAGGGCTTTGTTTTGCTTTAGAACTCCACTGCCAAGAACAGTGCCTGGCATGTAATAGCTATTGAAATGCTTTTTGGTTATGATGGAGGATGGGACCTGACTCCTAAAAGGAAATGACAATGTCTTTGTCCCTGAACTCTCCCACATGTTTCTACTAGATACTCAGTAATCCTTTTAACTGTCCTTTCATTGTGGCCCTCCCACTTAACTCCTTTCATTGTCTACGCCTGGCCCAACCCAGGCTACTTGCTACTCCTTAATCCCATACAGATCTTCCCATAGTCTTTCTCTGTATAAAAGTATCAATCTTGCCCCCATTAAATTGTGCAGATTCTTAGACTCTCACCCTTCTATCAGCATCATGATAAACTTGTTACTTTGATTGGAAGGCCTGAATGGTCAAATTCTTTAAAGGCAGACCCATCCTGTATCCTTGCATGTCAGCACCCCAAACAGCAACAGTTATATTGAATTGAGTTATTTCAATAGTGCTTCCATTTATTTAAATATTTCTGAATTTTCTCTCTTGGAATTAAATGCCTAAAGAGGCTGAGGCACAGTCTTTTGAATATCTTCGGTGAGAGCCAATCTTCATTTTGTATGTCAGTTTGTTTTGTTTTGTAAGAGCCAAAGGTTATTTGAAGCTATATTTGGTAAACTGAATAGGTTATCATGACAGGAAATACATTTTTGGGCCTAAAAATCTTCATGGAAAGCATGATGTGAACCAGCTGAAGCAGTGTCCCAAAGAAGAAGTCAATCCCAGGGCCACAATTTACTCAATTTTTGTACTACAGATTCTTTCAAACATAACAAAGTTTCTCCGTTACCCAGTTGACTGGCTACTCGATATCGTGGGATGAATTTTTCATAAGCAATTCCCCTACTATCAAACAAACACATATTTTTGTCTTTGTGATTTGCATATGTGCAATATTTTGGGTCTTGGACATGACAGAGATTTACATAGTAGACTCTAATACATTATTTTGGGATTGTACTGGAAAACCATATTTCTTTCTTCACTGGTTACTATTTAATACACATACACATGTACCTGTAAAATTTCATTTAGTTTTCTTCAAAAGATAATACCCCAAATCACCTTCCTCATTTATGTTCATTTCTGAAAATCAATGGCACAATCTTCATTGTCAATTTCCTTCTGCTTCCTAAGTTTTTGCTCAGTGTTTCTTTATATAAACTTAACTTTTCAGGTAACATTGTCCCAATGAGTTTTCTATTTAAGCAAACCATTTTTCTGATTTTTTAAAACATGCTTATATTTGGTAACTGGACAATAAATGTTTCCATCCCCAGAAATTTCTATTCTGGAATTTCCATTTCTATTATAGGAATTCTTTTTTTTCCTAGAAATTCTAGAATTTAAAACTCCCTGAGGTACTATTTTGCCTTTGTTTTTGCAACCCCTACACCAAGAACAATTCCTACTATCTGCTTAATAAATTGTTGACTGGTGTTAATTGATTGAAATTTCAAGAGCTAACAGTGACATCTGTATCATTTTATTACAGTTGGGTCCTGATTAGTGTGAATAATGAATACCGTGAAGTGACCATATTATTTAAATTCACATTGTATATTTCCACTGGGTTGGATCCAGTTACCATATTTTACACAACTTCCAATAGTGCAAATTTGAATAATCAGTTAAAAACCATTTATTAGACATCTTCTCTGTGCCATGCACTATGCTAAGTGTGGGGACACAAGGAGAGACAAAGGACAGTCCCCCATAATCTAATGGAGGAGATAAAAAAACAAGCAAGTATGTACAAACAAGGGCAAGTAATGGAAAGAAGGAAGGCACACAAATTAATAGGTTTGGGAAAGGCTTCCTGTAGAAGGTGAGATTTTAATTGGGACTTAAATACTGGCAATGACTGCATAGGATTCATTGCATGCACTAATAAAGACCTGGATGATGATAACAAAAAGCTTACATTTACATATGTCATTATAAATTAGAAAATACTTTCCTTCCATCTCTGTGAATTTATTCTTTTATTTTGTTGTCCTGTGATTTTCATCAGTGTAGACAACTCCTCTTGTGGAAGCTCCCTCCACTGATACCGATTGGCAACATCTGACTTGCTTATGATCACACAGCCAGTGTAAGACACAGAACTTGATCTCAGGTCTCCCTGAAACCACGGCTGAATCACACTATCTATTTTCCATTCTGTACCTCTTAGGACAAGTATTATTAACCCCTTTTCATAGCTGAGCAACTTCAGTTTCAAAGATATTTAGTGACTTATAGGATCATAGGTTTTAAAAGTTGGAAGGGCGCTTAAAGATAGATCATTTGGTTGAATCCACTCATTTTACAGATGAGGGAACTGAGACATAGAGAGGTTAAGAGACTGGCTTCAGTCACACAGCTACTGCTGAAATCAGTATTAGATGACCTCTAACATACTTTTCTAGTTCTAAATTTAAGAGCTTATACCTATCTGACTCCAAGTCCAATATTTGTTTCTACCATATCACATAGCCTTTGTTAAAACACCTATGCCAATCAAAACCCTTTATCCTTGCTATTACTTTTTTATTAAACATGCTGAATTCCTCATTTGTAGATTTATCTTTACACAGATTAATATTAATTCAACATAATGGTCACTTACATTTATGCCAAGCCCACAAGACATATGTGTATTCACCACAATAGCTACAATAAAACTAGCTGACTAACCTTGAAAGTGCTGCCACTGCTGTTCAAACATGCTGAAGCATGTCCTTGATAGGTCTTTCCTCTGCTCCCCAAAGCCTGGGAAGAAAGTCATTCTTACTGTTGTATTATCACACTGAGTTTGTCAAGATGAGTGTTACAGAATCCATAAAAGGGAGATGTCAATGTGGGCTGGAGTATTCAGGCAAAGATCTATACTAGGATAGGGCTTGAGCTAGGACTTAACATAAGTCTAAGAATGATGTAGAGATCAAGGTAGAGACGAAAGAATATTCCAAGTGGGAAGCAACATCATGAACACGCATAGCAGGGGAATTGGGAGACCAACCTAGCTAAAAATGACAGTTAGCAAAGGGACACAGAGGAAGAAAAGTTTGAATACATAGGGTGGGACCACATTTGTTAAATTGTCACACAAGTGTATATTTGATTCCAAGGGCATTAGGGAGCTATAGAAGGGTTTTGTGGGGGGTGAGAAGGTGGGGGTAGGGAGGGAAGGGGCATGATGAAAGCTGTGTTTTATGAAGATTAATCTTATCACTATGAAAGATGGATTAGAGGAGGGAAAGACTTTAGGTAGGACTATTGCTATGCAGAGTGGAAGGGAGGAGAAGACCAGGGCTGTGCATAAAATCATGGATGTGCTTGAAGGCTGAAAGTAACACATTGAAGAATTCTTAGCCAAGAGTTTATACTCTCCTTGCATATCCCAGTAATAACCCTTCTCAGCTTGAACCTGACCTGCACCCATGCACTCATTTTCTTGGACCTAAACCTTGATTCCAGCTTTGACCTCATTCACACTGCTTTCACCCTTGGACTCCAGAGGAGTAGCCTCTATCCCAGGCAAAAAACTCTGATTTGTGCCATGCTGTTTCTCGCTCTCAAACTGTGTGGAGATTCCTTTCCCTTTTTAACAAGGTTACTTCACCTAAGTCCCTTCTCTGGCTTGGACCAAGCCAGGAAGAGCAATATCACATGACATTATAAAACCTTGGACTAGGGAAGTGTCAGGAAGAATGCAAAGGAGGGGATGGATAGATGTCTCGAGGGAAGAAGTACAAAGGGCTGTCAGGAGCTTTTATTTTGGACCAGAACTATGATTTCATGAGTATAGGCAACTCCTGATACGTTAAATTGCTCTAAAAACTCATTGTCTTAGACACTTGCTGCAGAGATGTTGTGACTTGCTTAGGGTCACACAGCCAGTTTATGTCAGAAGTGGGACTTGATTTCAGGCCTCTTGACTTTGAGGAGGAGTGCTTACCTGCTATGACGTGCTGCCTCCCCCATGATCTAGGTGATACTCAACAAGTATGAAACACAATCTTTGCCTTCAAGTAGCTTGCATTCTTGTCCAGAACACAAAGACTCACAAAGCAAGCAATTAGAGAATAATACAATACAAGCAGTATAAGATCAAATACCAAATCCTGTGACCCTAAGTTCTGTAGGAGTATGGATGAATGAGATTTTGCTATAGAACACTCATTACATGGGGACATTTGATTTACATTGTTCAGACACAAATGAACCACATGGCAGTGAAAACTTCACTATGACTAGCAGTGTTAAAAAGACTCAACACCTTTTGTCTAATTTTCCTTCCCAACCCCCAGGTCAAGAAAAGGAATAGCGGCAAAACTGCAGGTTGATGCTTGAGTGGGAGGAAAGGGAAAGAGGGGAAATTTTTCTCCTGCCTGTATAGAATTTGCCTCACAATTTGCTGTCCCTTCTCTGCTAGATTATTCGGTTTTTGAGAGCAGGGACTGTCTTTTGTCTTACTTTGTATCTCAAGAGTTTAGCACAGAATCTGGTACACAGTAGGCACTTAATAAATGATCAATGACTGACTGATTTCATTAAGGGCTAAAGCAAGGAATAGAGCTTTGGTTCCTGAGTTCTTGCTATTTATCCCACTTTTAGATCCCATTTCTCACAAAAAAACTCCCACAAAAAATACAAAATTAAAAAACAAAACAAAACAAAACAAACACCTTGGACATTCCAGTCAGGGTTTCCTAGATTTTGTTGTTGTTGTTTAGTCGTTTTCAGTCAAGTCTGATTGTTCATGACCCCTTTTGGGGATTTTCTTGGCAAAGAGACTGGAGTTGTTCTCAGTTCCTCATCTGTAAAATGAGCTGGAAAAGGAAATGGCAAACCACTCCAGTCTCTTTGCCAAGAAAACCCCCAAAAAGGAGTTATGAAGAGTTGGAGATGATTGAAAACAATTGAAAAACAACAACCACAAAGTGAGGCAAACAGTGCTAAGTGACTTGCCCACCACTACACAGCTAGTGAGTGTCTGAGGCTGGATTTGAACTCAGATATTCCTGACTCTAGGCCCTGACTCTAGCCTTCATTCCTGGACTACAGGAACAATTATTTCAATAATGATATTTTATATTCACATAGCATTTTAAAATTCATTGTTATCACCTACATGTACATTGCTTTAAGTGTTAAATACTGCTTTACTGCTTCATACCATCCTCGTAAGAACCTTAAAAGGTAGGAAGAACAATAATTTTCCATATTGATTCCCTATCATCCTCTTCATGTTAATTAATCTAAACCTCTTCTCTCCTCAAACTTTCCACACTTCCGTTCTTCCTCAATAGCCTCTTGGTTAAAGACTTCATCTCATAACTTTGCTTAAAAATTAAAGGCTACTTATGATTTTCTTCTCATTCCTTTCTCTATAACTCAAAACCACTTGATATCACATCCCATTCTCACTTCCTTTGTACCAGAGTCTGAAGGGGGCTCTTCTCCTCCACAAGGCCAAAGTGTCTAGATTATCCTTTAATCCCATTACTTGCCATTTCCTCCATCAAATTGCCCTATAACTATATCTCTCCCCACTAATCTTCAACTTCTCTTTACATACCGATTCCTTTGTTGCTTCTATAAAATGCACAAGTCTGCTCCATCCATTAAAATTAAAAAAGAAAAAAAAACTTTCCTAGACTCTACCATCCTCCTTCAGCTATAATTATCTTATATCTCTTCTCCCTTTCTCAAATTAAAAAAAAATCTGTTTAAATGTGTTGCTTCCACTTTCTCTCCTCACATAACCTTATACATTCTAGTTTTTAACCTCATCACTCAATTGAAACTGCTTTCTGCAAAGTTGACCTCTTAATTGACATACCTGATCATCTGCCCATATCTAATTATTGGTGCTCCCAGGATGTGATTGTTTCATTTTTGCTACTATATATCAAGTGCCTAATACAAAGAAAGCACTACATAGATGCTTGCTTATTAACTGATCCCCATTTTACAGATGAAATAACTGAAGACAAGGAAAATTAAATCACATGATCACCAAATGGAGTATATAATACGATATTTTATAATATTATTATTTAAAATGCTTTGTGGGGGTTCAAAACCTAATAGTCATTTAAAGTAAAGGTTTAGAATAACAGAAGCTGGGTAACTCAATAATGTTATGTACAGACAAGTTCATGTTGGATTCTCATATTTTCCCTTTTTCATCCAGTAAAATGTCTAGGGATTTTTTTGAAGGATGAATTATTTTTTTTTCTGAAAAATAACCAACCTGAGGGTCCAAGATAGAAATAAAATTTTAAAAAATCTCTTTAGCCCCTGTAAATCTCCCATCTCCTGAAGTTCTCATGTCAGAGCTAAGGTAGAGTGGTTTCTAGAGCTAGATAGAATAATATCTAACTCTCCCACCATACTCTAGCCCTTCAAATATTTGAAGATGGTTATACCCATACTGTGTCATTTGATTGTAGAAAGTGAAGAAGAATTAAGAAGCATCTTCATGGGGGTGAACGAGGAGATTGTCAAAGCTGGCTTTCAGCTTAACATTAAAAAAAAAGATCTTGGTAACTGGTCCCATCTTTTCCTGACAAATAAAGAGGGAAGACATGGAAGCAGCATCAGATTTTATATTCTTTGATTTGAATATCACTGCAGATGGCAACTGCAGCCATGAAATAAAAGTAAAACAAAACAAAAAGTGTTTGCTCCTTGGAAGCAAAGCTATGGCAAATCTGGACAGCATACTGGAAAATAAAGATATCACTTTCTGACAAAGGTCAGTATAGTCAAAGTTATGGTTTTTCTAGTAGTAATGTATGGCTGTAAGAGTTGGACTTCAAGGAAAGCTGAGCACAGCAGAATTGACGCTTTCAAACTGTGGTGCTGGAGAAGACTTTTGAGAGTCCCTTGGACAGTAAGGAAATCAAATTAGTCAATACTTAGAGAAATTAATTCAGGTTATTCATTGGAAGGTCGATTATTGAAGCTGAAGCTTTGAACACATAGTAAGAAGACAGAACTCACTGAAGAAGACCCTGATGTTGGGAAAGATTAAAGGCAAAAGGAAAAGGGCAGAGCAGATGATGAGATAGATAGATAGTGTCATGGAAGCAACAATCATGACTTTGAGAGTAGTGGATAGAAGGGCCTAGTGCTGTATGGTCCATGGAGTCATGAAGAGTCAGACATGACCGAACAACTCAACATCAATAACAATGAACTCTGAAGAACAGGAATAAATGATGTCATCAGAGAAATATGTGATACAAAAAGAACGTGGGTTGGTTAACATAAGGGATGACAGATGGATAGCCAGGGTCTTTCAGTGATATCTTCATGAGGCAGGAGAAATCAAAGAAAACCACCAGCGTTTTTAGTCAGCTCCCTGTGAGAACCTCAAGGGAAGACACAGACATAGAATGGGATGGCATTTATAGGTTGAAATCTGAATCATTGGGGAACTTCCAAATTATGAGATCATAGATCATTGATCAATTTGAACATTTTTCCTAAAATGACATAGACTTGTTGCTTTGCTTCTGTTATTCTTTCATGCAAATTTTATCCAGGATAAATGAAATAAATGCCACACTGACCTAATGCTATTTCTTAGCCCCTTATTATTTTTTTGATAATCAAATATGTAAATAATATCACTGAATATTCTGAGGATGTTGCCTGACTATTTGATCCTTTTGCTTTGGGAATAAAGTTAAGATTTGAATTAAGAAAAGAAACTGGGGTAGAAAAAAGGTGGTATGATGTAGAGAAGTTCTCTGTTTTTCCAACTGGATTTAATTGGAGCATGATTAAAGTATGGACAGATTTGACATAGATGATTAATATAGCTATATGTATGTGCATATTCATGTATATACATATATACACATATACAAATATATGGTACAATATAGAAAAAAACCAGTGAAAAGATTTGTTAATGTCCATCTGTTTAATGGCATAACAATGTAGAATGAAAATTAAATTAAAACATTTAATTATGCTTTTGTATATTATTATTTTAATTAACATCAAATCTGTGTACTTGTACCCTACAACTTATTTAAAGTGATGGGAACATTTTATCAGGCTAAAAGTCTGTAACATGAAACTAGAAGCAGTAAGAAAAGCCAGAAATTCAATAGCATTTATACCACTTCTGAAAAAAGAAGGCAGTTCCTGCATGTCATATTCCTTTTTAATACATCTCAGGCACATAATGGTGGTCATCATCCTTTTTTCTTTTTTTCTCCTCCCCATCCCTCACGTTGGTCTATGACTAGAGACAAAGGAAGTATTATTTCTGCCTCTATGATTCCTTTCTTATTGTATTAAGAACTTATTTATGTATTTTCTGATTTGTTAGTAATAAATATATATGTATGTATGTGTGTGTGTGTATATTATATATATATATGTTGAGCCTTATTAAACTGTACCAATGATTTACAGCTCTGACTAGTTTTCCCTAAGTTGTCTTCATTCATTTTGATGTCATAAAATACTCAAATCAAATTAATTTAAAATTAAATAAAAAAAAGAAACACAAACGTAATGCCATAAATACTTTATGGACATTAGGAGGTGTCACAAGATATAGATTAAGTACTGTTTTGTATACGAAGACTTTCATGACTTCCTTAGCCCTCAAGTTCTATCTATTCTTTATATATGAAAATGAAATCTATACCAAACAATAGAAGCCTTGATACATATTGGATTGTTCTTGAGGTGTTTTTAATTTGTGTTTTCCAAATTAGGCTATAAGTTCTTTGAGGGAAAGGCTCACATCTGCATTTTCTTTTCTACTCTCCATAGTACCAAACAGAGTGGTAGGCACAGATCGAACTTTGTTGACTTACAATTAAAAGTAATCAAAAACGAAAACAAAAACAAAAGAATTTTTTTTTAAAAAAAGGCTGTGATATTGAAGTATCTGTTTTTTTTTCTTTTTGTTTTATTATTTTGTTTGAAAAATGACTGCCAATTGCAGAGGGAGAGTAGAGGCCACAAAAGGGCAACTCTTCAGGGGCTCAAGAGCTTGACTTCTTCAGGTGTTAGCCTCTTGAAGTTATTACTGCCCAATGCAGGCCATCAGGTCAAGGGAAACATCCCTTTGGGGGCTCAGGACTGCAATATTCCCTAAACATATCTGAAATACTAAAGGGCATCTTAGCTTCGTCTTTAGGAATCACAGTCCTAGGTTCATAGGAAAAAATTGGTTATTTTTTCCACTTATTTTACTTAAGCAAATCCAGATTTTCAAATATGCAAGGAGTTTATAAACCATTTTGATATTAAAATTTTTTATATTTATCTTAATTTTGAATATCTTAAATGTGTTAGATCTTATTATAGGGAATAATTTAAAGATAATTGAATTATTAATTAACATGGTATTTTCTCAATGCTGCATTTCTTTAGTAAGAGTTATAAATAAAATAAGTTGATAAAAATTGGAAAAACTTAAAATACAAATGAATTAAAAATGTATGTACTAAAGTCAGTATATGGTATAATAAGAGATGTAGCACATATGAGGCTCTCAAGAGATCAGAAAGAAAAAGCATATGTCCTCAAAATAGTAAAAAGGTTTTGATAAAAGACTATTGTGAATCAGGGGACTTGAGTTCACAACTTGGCTTCATTCCTTACCAGGTATGTAACCTTGAGAAAATCACTTAACCCCTCTCAGACTCAGTTTTCTCATTTGAAAAAATGAAAGTGTTGGATTAGATGACCTGTAAGGCCCTTTCCAAGTCCAAATACTGTGATCAGACTCACTCTGGGGAAAAGAAGACTTAAGAGTATGTGATTCTTGAGTTCAAATTTTGAAAGGTTGTCATTTAGAAGATAGATCAGATATAACTTTATTTATTTATTTATTTATTTATTTTTATCATCACAGAGGTCAGGGATTGGAGCAATGTACAGAAATTGTAAAGAGCTAATTTAATTCAGTGTTTAAAAAAAAAAAGCTTCCTAAAAGATTAGTCAGCCAGAAATACATCAGGCTGTCTCAGATGGAGGGTGAGTTGTCTGTCACTATAGTTTTGACAGCCTTGAGAGGCTGGACTTGGAGTCAGGAAGATCTAGGTCTAAATCCTGCCTTAGACACTTCTCAGTTGTGTGACCCGGTACAAGTCACTTAGTCTCTCTGGGCCTCAGTTTCCTTATTTGCAAAATGAAGGTCTTACACTCAATGGTTTCTGAGCTTACTTCTTACACACAAATCTTACTTCTTACACACTTATCTTACTTCTTACACAAAATCTGTGATGCTGTGATCTTTATGCTGGGACTAAATGACTTTATGTATTAGGTCAGTGAAGGAAATGACCTCTGAGGTCAAACCCTAATATCCTCTGTTTCTCTAGGCAAAAACAAGCATCTAGAGCAAAGATGTTAAGAACTTTCTTTGTTTCAGGGTGAACATCAGGAAGAGGGAGGGAAGGCAGCATGCCAGGGAGAAAGGCAGAAAAAATTAAAATTCAATCTGCCTTCTCTCCAGAAAGCTGTGATACATAAAACTAAGCAAACAATAAAGCCATATTAAACACTTCTATTTTTTTCCCTTCTATTACACAGGGGATATGGCTACAGATGGGAGACCCGTTAACAGGATGCCAAGCTTGGAGAAGGTTCATAGGGGAAACCAGATGACTGCAAACCTGTGCTTGTGAACTGCACTACATACTGGTTTTTTAAAAAAGGGGAAAAACTCCACAGATTTTCATTGAGGGTTGAAATAAGTAAAATTCAGTTGGTAGAGAATGATTTAGAGAGATTTGTAATGGAGAAAGAAGGCCATGCTTAAAATTAGTGTTGTCCCCATTTCACTGGATATATGGATTAACCAATGGAAAAATGTTCCTTTTAAGGTTCTAAAAGGTATGTTTCCACTGGATTCTATGGGACAAGTCATCAAGATATATGAAAGTCAACCCAAAGACATATTTTCCTGAAGCCCTCATTAGGTTGAAAGAAGTCTCCATTCTCTATGCTTTCGTATAGGCTTTCTCCCATGCCAGAATTGTCTTCCCTCCTCATCTCAGCCTTGCTAGTATTCCTATCATCCTTCAAGATTCAGCCCAGGTTTCTCCTATAGGAAGCCTTTCTTATTTCCTCTACGTGCTAGTGCTCTTATTCTCCTCAAATTATCTTGGATTTACCTATCTGTTTTTGCATGGTTTTACCTCCTTACATCTCTGAAAATTATGGCCTTAAGCTCCTGCAGGGCAAGCGCTACTTTTAGTTTTGTCTTTTTTAATACTTGGACCTAAATCTGTTGCTTTTCACATTAATGCTGAATAAATGTTTACATAGGGAAGAGGGTCTGAAATCAGTCCATTCAATTTCAGCCTCGATAGCTTAAGTAGGTGAATCAATCATAGGTCTTAGGAATAGGTTAAAAAGTCTCAGAAAGTCATTCAATGAAGGAAAATAGCACCAGTCAAGAGGTCTGATTGAGTTGGCCAGGGGAATTTCCTCTGGGTCTGAAATAAAACATCCAATTAGCCTGAATAGGAAGAATCTGAGAAATTGGAGTATGGAGTTTTAGCTGAACCCTTTGAGAAGGAAGGGTTTATGGGAAGAGAGAGGGAGGGCCTTGACCAGTTTTCTCTCCTCTCCCCTTCCACTACCATCCCTCCCATATCCTTAGACCTGAGAATGACTGCCAGATTTTCAGGGTCCGTAGGATGCTGGACCTTCCCATTAGAGTCCTAACATCATACCCCTGGGGACAACAGTAGTTCCCCATTTCCTCTCCTGTCCTACCTTTTGCTCTCCTAAATGACATCTCTGGATAGCATGATGGCAATGTCTGCATCAGAAGCCAAGGACATTGATAATGGGAACTTACTGAATACCCCACTAATAGGAGAAAAGGATTTCCAGCAACTAGGAGCTATGTTAGCCCTTGTTACATGTACTGTAATCTTGGGCTCACTTTCCAGTTTAGACTCCATGTATTTGTGATTTTGGGGGGATGATTTGAAATAACTGTTGTACCAACTTAGTAAATACCCCCTTTCTAAAAGGGTAGCAAAGGTAGTAAAAGGCTGGTAGACCAAATAATTCCTAACTGATAACCTTGAGGGAAACACAGAAGTAGGGGCTTGGGTCAATGACATTACAGAATTAATCTTGCTCCCTCAGGCTTACCCCTAGAAAACTGAGGATAAGACATAGCTAGCCAAGTTCTGAGGATTCAACTCCTCAGTGACAGTAGGGTTGGGATAAGCATGGCCCAGAGCATAAATGCTTATACCTGATAAGATAAATTGAAAGAATCAACTGAGGAGATTAAGAATCAGAATCAGGAACATCATACCATTCTTGTGATATTCACAGAATCACTAAATCTCAGAGTTGGAAGGAATCTCCAACAGCATCTGAAAAGAAGTATCTTTTGTGACATTCCCAACAGGTAGTCATATAGCCTCTTCTTGAATTCCTTCAATGGAGGAGAACTCAACTCCCTTCCCCATTTGAAAAACTTGAACGCTAAGAAGTTCTTTCTTACTTTGAACTGAATTTGACCTCTCTACAATTTTTTATTTATTGTTAGAAATTTTGCCTTCTGTGGCAAAGAATAACAAGTTTGATCTCTCTTTTCCATTTCAACCCTTTTAATACTTGAAGATAGCTAGTATTATGTCTTCTCTTCCTGATTCAACATCCCTTATTATTTCAAGGGATTCTCCTTTGGCACAAACTGTGGACTTTTGATTTAAATGATACTGCTGGGGAGGTAGGAGTAGAGTAGTGAGTTTGGCAATAGGTACCCCAAAAAAAGAAATAGTCTTAACTGATAGGAGGAAGTCCTCTTAAAATCACATAAAATGATGTATCAATAGCATTCTATTTCTCTCTCAAATACAGGCTTTAAAAACTTTCTCAAAATTTCCCAAAATAAACTTTAAGGGAAAATATTTTCTTTCTTAAAAAAAACAAAACAAAACAAGCAAACAAACAACAATGAAAAAACTTTAACTTCATTGGTAAGAAAAAAAATAATTTCGCAATTATAGATGCATTAATAGTATCAGATCTTTCAGTAAAGACAGAACTCTTTAAAAGCCAAGAAAAGTAAAAAGACAACAATCAGCACTTCCAAAGGTATTGAAGTTGGGCGTCTTCAGACACCCTGAGAATGTCTGAGAACATCTGATAATTTGTCTGAGAATGGATTTGGAGTTCTATGCTAGTGTTTAAAAAATGGGAATGACCAACTTCCAGTGAGAAATAGCACTCCAATGTCTGGTGGGAATTTATTTACCTGGTGTTGCACAAGTCTAATAAAAAAGTATGTAACACAAAAAGGATGGGGAAGGGAGAAAATGGATTATGCATATCAATCAAGCTAGATTAGACTCTACAATGAAGAAAGAATAGTAGTTGAGACACCCAGAATTTCACAGGAGACAAAATCCAAAGAGGTAAATTAAAACTCAGAGGTAGTGCTGATATATAATAAAATGAAACTAATGGCTAGAATATGGCTCTGGAGGGGCACACCTTATTCAGAAGAAACAGGCTAGATTGGGTGTTCTATAACGCTATATTAAGTAGGAATAATCATGTGAGGAAAACTAGGAATCAGAAGTTCTTAGATAAAATTGAGGAAGAAACAGGAGTCATTTTTGTCATCAGAGGATACTATGGACCACTGGGATAAAAAGAGGAAATAAATGAGGATTATGAGAAAGAGACAACAAGCCCTAGTCACCAAGACTTGAAACAATAGTATTGGGATATTTTAATTATCCAGATATATGCCAAAAAGAGAAAAGCTAGTAATTTCTTAATTTGCCTTAGTATCAATTTCATCCTTTATAAGGTAGAGGAAACAATAAAGGGAAATTTAGTTTGGATCTGATTCTCATTGACAGGGAGGAAGAGGTTGCTGTAGTAGAAATTATGGTTTTCTTGAGGTGGTGGTGTGGCCACTCCAAACTAGAATTTTTGAGAGAGGAGAGGAAAGTTGGGTATAACATGTGCCCTACATTTTAGGAAAACAGATTTTAAAGGGCTCGAAGGGAGGCTAGGAATGGTTCTCTGGCAAAATGTATACATAGGAATCTGTCAAGGAGTGATGGAAAACTCTCAAGAATGACAAGGAAATGATTGTCATGAGGATAAAAACAATAGCTGTCTAAAGAAAACAATGTTGCTGTATAAGGGAACTCAGCAACAAACACTTTTAATTTTAGAACTACCACTCAGGGCCCACTCTGTCCTGTTTGGTGATTGCCTCTGTGGCCCACTATATCTAGGCTGACTCCAGCCATGATTCACATAACTCCTCACCCATCTCGGCATGTCATATCTTCCTTATTTTCCAGTTCTGGAAATATAATAAAATTAATATAGAATGGATATATCAATCTACTTCCCTACATATTCCACTCTCCATCATTACAAATTTCCAAAATGAAATATTCTCCTGGGCCACCATTTTTCTTTATGTGCTATCTCCCTCTCTTAGAATGTAAGCTACTTGTGGGCAGGCACTATCTTTTTTTCTGTATTTGTAGCCCTATCATTTAGCATAGTGCTTATCACATAGTAACCATTTAATAAAAAGCAGTTTTAATTAATCAATTAACTTCATATTTATCTCTTAATTTTAATTAATTAATTAACTCAACTAACTGATCTACCCAGCAACCAATTTATATTAAAAATAATAAATATAGAAGATGGATGTTAGGGCAGATAATTGAGAATGAATATAAGAAAAAGAGCAGCTAGGTGGCACACTGCATAGAGTGCTCAGTCTGGAGTCAGGAAGACCTAAGTTCAAATCTGAGCCTCAGACGCTTAGTAGCTATGTGAACCTGGGTAAGTCACTTAACCCCGTTTTCCTCAGTTTTCTCATCTGTAAAATGAGCTGGAGAAGGAAATGGCAAACCACTCCAGTACCTTTGCCAAAAAATCCCCAAATGGGGTCAGAAAGAGTCAGACACAATTGAAGCAACTGAACAATAATGAATAAGAGAAAGACAATAGATCTTAAAAATAGTGTCAGGAGTGCTAAAGCATAGAATGAACTGGAGTTGATAGGGAAAGCTAAGGACAACAAAAATGATGGATTTTTAAGCTTTGTAGGGTCCTAAAATAGGAACAGGAGATAGGCAGTTTGGGTGAGTGAATATGGTTAGGATCAGCAAATATGGTTAGCTAATTTGCATTGTTTAGTGAATAGAGGATAGATAGGACAATGATAACATCAAGAGCTACTCATTTTTTACACTTATTTTGTTTGCAAAGGAAAATAACTTTTGCACTAGAGATGATAAAATAATAATGCTTAAGAGGGAGTTGATACGCAAGATAATTAAGTAGATAGTTAGAGAGCACCTGGCTTACTTTGTTGAATTCAAGTCATCTGGTCCAGATTATATCCTTGGATAATGAAAAAAAAAATCTGCTGGAAGATATGATTCTTGAATCACTGTCAGTGAATGAAGCACTGGGAAGAAGGGGAGATGTAATACAGACAAAGTGGGCAAAAAGCAAATGTCCAGATTTTTTCTTTAAAGGGAAAGAACAGAGTCTGCAAACTACAGGCTAGTAAATTTGACTTTGGTTCCTGAGAAAATTATAGACTAGCTCATTAGAGATGGTTAGTGAACAGCTATAAAAAGAGGTGATGATTACAAAGGGCAACTGAGCCTTCATTAATAACAGGTCATGTCAGGCTAACTGTATTTCTTTTTCTGACAGGGTCACTAAGCTGTATATCAGGAAAATGCTGTAAATCCACTAGTCAATCAACTACTATTTATTAGGTATCTACTCGATAACTGTATTATCCAGCCTCCACTTGAAGATTCCCACTGTAAGTAAATCTGTTACTTCTAGAGGCAGCCCATTTTGCTTTCAGACAGTTCTAATTGTTAGGAAAATTTTCCTGACATAAATGTTTCCTTGCTATTTCCACCTCTTCTTCCTCCTTCTTTGCTATGGGGCCAAACAGATTAAGTCTAATGCTTTTTCCACATGTCAGTCTTTTGAATAGTTGAAAATGGATATTATGTTGTCCACCCTCTTCCCTCATCAGTTTTCCCTTCTCCAGATTAAATTTCCCTAGTTCGTCCAACTGATTTGCTTAGAACGTGTACTTCTAGCCTTGTTGCTCTCCCTGAGATGATCTCTAACTTATCAATTTCCTTCCTAAAATGTGATCCAGAACTGGATGAAATACTCTAGATGTGCCATTCCATTTGAAGTGGGGTGAAGAGTTCATTTTGTTTGAAAATGATCTGAGGGTTTTAGTTGACTACAAGCTCAGTGAACCAACAATGTGGTGTGATAGCTTAAAAAGAAAAAAACAAAAACAAAAACGCAACAACTAATGAATTATCTTGGGTTATGTTGAGAACTCTAGCTTTCATGAATAAGGAGGAGTAATAGTACTTCCTTAGTCTTTAATAATCATAGCTGGAATTAATTTTTTTCATATTTTTTTTCCATCATACAAAGAGGAAAACAGGACTCAGGAAGATAGGCAAATTGCCTATTATCATCCAGTTAGGATCTGAGCTGACCTTTTAACCCAGGTCTCTTCCACCTTTTTATCTGGCACTCTTTGCTCAGTCTACTTCCAAATGATTGGCTCCATGGAGGATATATTTTAACTTGCTGAACCTTATGTATTTCTGATTGTAAATGAAGGACACATAAAAACAGATTAGTTTAACCACCACTTCACATTTATAGATGATATATTACAGTAGTTTCATATGATTAAAAATGAAAATATTATACTAGAGATGATAGTAAGCAAAGAACTTTGTCTTAATCATACAATGAGTCTGTTATGTGACTGAAGGGTCTATTTAAAAATACACCCAAAACAACTTATTCCTTATTGGGGAAAAAGATTCTCTTGAAGGTACCTCCATCCTTGCAGTTGCCTCAGAATCTTTCTTAGCTCTTCCCTATTCCTCACCCTACATGTCCAATCAGTTGCTGTGTCTTGTTGCTTTTATTTCCACCACATCCCTCAAGTATGTCCCATCTGTCTTCTGATGTCCAGTCATAAAACCACCACACTAGTTCAATCCCTCATCACCACTCAACTGGACCACTGGATCTACCTCTTGATTTGTCTCCTTGCCTTCAGTCTCTTTCTCTCTAATCCATCTATCCTTTACATAGGTGCCAAATTGTTATTCCTAAAGTACAGGTCTGAATGCAAGATTTCCTTGCTCAAGATGCTCCTGATTGCCTCAAGAATAAAATACGAACTTTGCTTGGCATGAAATGCCCTTCACAATCTGGTTCCAGTTGATCTTCTGTGGCTTCCTCAGCATCTCTCATCTTCATTCACTACGAGTTCTACCCAAACTGACCTACTTGTGATTGGTCTTATGTAACATTTGATAACCTTCCCTCATACCTTTGAATAGGACATCCCACACGCCTGGAATGCGCTTCCTTCTCATCTCCACAGCATCCCTAGCTTTGTTTAGGGCTCTCCTCCAGTGCTATCTTCTGCCTGATGCATACATTCAGACTTTTCTGAATGCCAGTAGCACCCTGATCCCAGAATTGACTCTGCATTTGCTTTGTATTTATTTCTGTTCATGTCAACACCTCAGTCCCCCTAGATAGAATGTAAACTCCATGAAGGCAGGGACTATTTGATTTTTCTTTATATCCCCAGCATCTAGTACATTGTCTTGCACATAATAGGCAACATATAAATGCTCATGGAATGAATGACTAAAAGAAACTAGTGATCCAATGGGGGAGAACAGGATGTGCATACAAGAAATGGCAAGTGCCCACACCACTGGATCACATAGTACTAAGTTAGTCAGTGTAATTAGAGGGCACAACTATGCAGGATAAAGAGGACATAGTGTAAAAAAGTGGTAAAAAGGATTGGGCTTGGAGTCAGAAAGCCTGAGTATGAGTTACAGCTCAGATACTTAATTGTGAGAACATAAGCAGTTTGATTTATCTGATTTATCTTTATCTGTCAAATGATGATATAATAGCTACATTAGGCTTTAAAGTCGGCAAAACGTCTCACATTTTATTTCATTTGATCCTTGCCATAATCCTGTGAGGTAGGGACTATTATCATCCTCATTTTACAGATGAGGAAACTGAGGCACAGAGAAGTTCAGTGACTTGCCCAGTTGTTTGAGGCAGGATATGAACTCATATCTTTCTGACCTGAAGTCTAACATTCTATCTACTGAACTATTTAAATAACACTAGCACTAACTTTTCCATCAGGTAACTGTAACGAAAATGCTTTGTTACCATAAAATGTGAGCTATTTTTATTAATAATAAAATAATTACATGGAAAGTAATTATAATAGGAGGAAGAGAATGAAGATACCTTATAGGATGTGAGAGCTACAAGGGCCCTTGGAGATACTTAGGTCCAGTTCCCTCCTTTTAAGGGTCAGGAAAGTACATCTTAGAAAAATGTCATAACTGGCTCATGTCACATGGCCAGCTAGTGATAGAGCCAGGATTAGAACTCATTTCTCCTAACTCTAAGACTTCTATTGCTATTTCACAATGCCTCATAATACAGAAGAAAATGCATGATGATATATCATTTTTTCTTTTCACTCTGCTCTTAAAAGTAATTTATTCCATTAAAATACTTCCTTAGTGAGATTCTTTACCTACAATTATACATATATGCATGTGTGTATAAATAACATGTATATATGTTAATTACCACTACCAACAAAGCTCTACCTCTGAAAATCAGTCACCTTTTCACCTGGTCTCTGTTACAGCTTGTCTGTCACTGAGAGACAAAGTCTCTGGGGTACAAACTATGCATTATCAAATTAGCTGTGAGCACTTAATACTAATAATGATAATAATAATAATAATAAATAATAGTAATAATAATATTTCTCTTAAAGGTCACAGAACTTCTTCATAGTTGTGTGAAGAAATAATCTGCCAACAAAATTTCCCAACACTTTTGTGATTAATATTCTTAGATTGCTGCTTGGGGCACTGAGGAGTGATGAGGCCTGCCAAGAGTCACAGAACACAGGTGTTAGGATCAGAGGATCATTTCTCTCTAGATGGAAGTAACCTCCAAGGTCGACTGGTTCAATTCCCACCTTTTACAGGAGAGGAACCAGAGGCCCAGGGAGGTAAAATCACTTTCCCTAGGTCACCCAGGTAGTAAGTACCAGAGGTAAGATTTAAACCTAAGTCCTTTGACTTCAGAGCTAGTGTTCTTTCTCATCAATGTGTTATGAAACATAACTGTGCTGAGGCACCTTGGTACAATGGATGTAACATGGGTTTGGAGTAAAACAAAATCTAGTTTTAAATCCTTGCTCTGCCTCTTACTTCCTTGGTCAAGTCCCCTTATCCTCTCTTTTATTTCCCACCTAACTACACACTTCTGGACTTGTCCATCATGCCCTAGGAACCTCACTATTCTGCAAGATTCCCTTGGTCTTGAACTCACACCTCATCAGGACCCTTTGCCCCGAGGGCCCTTCCCTGTGATTGGAGAGCTACTCCCAGATCCTTCATTTAAGGAGGGCTCCCAGGCCATCCATCTCTTCATTTCTCACTGGGGTATGTTCCTTTGGACTTTGCCAGCAGGCTTCCACAGTCACCTTCCTGCTCCTCCTCCTTTCATTTTCCTTTTGTGTACTGTCATTCTCTAGTAGATTATCCTCCTAGAGGGCAAAGACTATCTTTTTATTTCGTTGTTTGCTTTGGTATTCTGAGTGCTTGGCATAGTGCCTGACATAAAGCCTTCACTTAAGAGGTGCTTATTGATTGCTGTAGGCCAGGGGTGGGAAACCTGCTGCCTTGAGTTCAGCCTTTTAACAAATCCTTTTACTAAAGGGATTTGTTCTGTGAAGTTTGGATTCAGTCAACGGGCTGCACTTGAGGACCTAGACGGCCACATGTAGCCTTGAGGTCACAGGTTCCCCACCTCTGGCCTACAGAGGTATTTGTTTTTTATCTTTTGATTTAATCTGATTTTAAGGGAAAATTATTTAACTCATGATTATACATGCATTCTAATTTGATTTTGTTTTCTCACAAAACACCTCTAAACCATGTGAAGAATGAAGACAGTGAATTCCTAGAAATGGATTCTGTCATGGTAGCCATGATAGAGACTTGAATGTTTACTCACCAACCTGTATTTACTGAACCATCCAAAGCAGATTTTCCTAGTTACCTTCCCTACATTCAAAATTACTGTCTTGAGGTATTTGTTTTTGATGTTTCAAGTATATTGGGTTACAATAGCTATCACTACAGAATGCGAATTTTCTCATCAAGTAGTAGGAGGCATATGGCACTGTGCATTGGACCCATCATGGAACCCCACAGCTGCTTTAGAGAGACAATTAATATAATTGCCCATCCTAAGAATGCTTATGCTGATTGCATTCCTGAAAAAGCCAGGTTTTGGCTCCTTTTCTAATGTTACATTTCTTTAGTATGTATCTATTTATTCACAGAATTACAAAACCATAGAATGTTCTAATGCACAGGACCTCAGAGGCCATTTAGGCATCTGAAAGGAATCTCTGTTATAAGATACCTGACAAGTAGTCATTCAGCATCTGCCTGAAGACTTCCAATGAAGGGACACCTCCCATATCCTGGGAAAGCCTATTCTACTTGTCAATATCTCTAATTGTTAGAAAGTTCTTCAAGCTTCAATTTGATTTGTTCTAACTTCTAACCATTGTTTCTGGTTTTTCCCTCTCATAGCAAACTAAATAAAATAATTCTTCCCCATGACAGCCCTTCAAAATACTTGCAGACAATATTTTGGTCTTCCCTTCCCCCCGAAACTTTAAGTCCTCTACTCTACCAGGCATTTGGAACCCCAGATTTTATTATTGGTCCTTTTCTTGGGTTTTGTTTCCTATGAACTTCTAAATGCCTCAATTGTTAGTCTTCCTTTACTGCAGTTAGTTATATTGTATGTAGCCAGCTGGTTCTGTACAAGTATTTTTTCTCCCTCCCCCATTCATTTCATTTTTAAGCTATTTTTATCAGATTTGCAAAACATCAGACAAATACATTCTTACTAGCTTTTACTAGGTATACTCCATCTCTGCCCAGGAGTCTGTCCCCTCTATATTTTACACTATGATCAAACTTAAATTCCATTGTCACACAGTTGTTCATGGCAACTCAGTTTTCTTTTCTTTTCCCCTCCTATATCCCTAGTCTTAAATGGGCTTCAATGAGGAAACCACAACCTGTGCCTCAGTGGTCTTCACGTTCTTGTCCATAATTTCTGCTATCATGAATCACTAGAAGTGGGCAATAACCACCTGTTTTTGATGAGTATTGGGAGATGATGTTATGTCTTAAATGCTTGACCCAGGAAGACCACAGGCCTTTTTATTCTTTTTTAGGTCACCAAATTGCTGCCTTTTTACCCGTAAGCAGCAAGATGAGAAGAATTCTTTCTCTGAACAGTTATTCAGTCTTTTTCATTGATGTCTACTTTAGAAGCAGTGTAGAATATTGAAAAGAGTGCGAAACTTGGAGTCAGAAAAGACATGGCTTTATTTTCTACTTTTTCATTTTATATTTGTGTGACTAATACACATAAAATGTCCTTCCCTGAACTTTATTTTCTTCATCTGTAAAATGGGGTTTATACTACTGATACAGTTGTTATGAGGAAGAGATGAGGTAATGTACTTAAAGTGCCTCGTGAAAATTAAAGTGCTATGTAATTGTCAATTGCTATTTAAATGCTATAGGATAATATCTCAGTTATCATTGATCTCAAGTAATGAGCTGCTTCATAGAGGTATGATCTCCAGATGATTTAATTACTAACCATCTAAGAACCTGGATTCAACTAAATACAAAAAACACATGTTAACTGAATAATAGGTACAGCAAGAGGCATGGAGACATGAAAGACAGTGAAAGGGAATCAGTCCCTGCTATAAAAGCACTTACATTCTGCTCTCAAGATACAACATTTACAGAAATAAGTCCAATACAAGGTAAACTGAGGTAAAGAAAACAGTAATGGGGGCGGATTAGGGAAGCTTTTATATAGGAGGTAGCACCCATGCTAAACCTTAAAAGAATTGGGGATTTTGAAAGCTGGAGATGAAAAAGAAAAAATGCATTGCACGTTCAGGGTGGAGGTTGGGCTTAATGTGTGTCAATGAATGCAGGCCAGAGTCTGGTGTGCCAGGGAGTTTTAAAATTTTGTAACTGTTTTTGATGGAAATGTTTCAAAATTATATCATATATTTCTCTGCCATTTTAACCAAGGCTCAAGGTCTCAACATAATCTAATATTTTCTTGTTGACTCAGGTGAGCACTATGAACATTAGTTATTGTATTATGCTGTAGATGCACAGGAAGATGAAAATGGTGTAGGACATAGGGCTAAATGGGTATTGATCCCAGTGATGGCCCTTGAAGTGGCTTTCTTGAAAATGTCCCTAACATCAGCTCCCTCTCTTTTATTTCTTTTTATAAATGTATAAGTTTCTATTTGCACAATCTTTTTTTCTTCTCAGTGCACACATACACATGTACACATGCATACACACATACGTATATACCCTGTATATTTATACTATGATTGATCTATTTTTCTGTATTCAAGGTAGTAGTTGGGCATTGTGGCACATGCCCATAGTTCTTATTGCTGTAAGGCTGGTGGATCACCTGAATGTGCAAATTCTGAGCTGGAGTAGCCCACTAATAAGTCTGGCAACAGTATGGTGACTCCCAGGATCAGAAGGCCACCAGGCTGCTTAAGAAGGAATGAGTCAACCCAAGTTGGAAAAATGGAGCAGGTTAAAACTTCCTTGCTAATCAGTATTGGGATCTGACCTATGAGTGGCTACAGCATTGCCAACCTAGGTGAGATAGAGAGACCTAGTCTCAAAGAAAGCAAAAAACAAAACAAAACAAAACAAAACAAAAGCAAAAAAACAAAAAACAAACAAAAAAAACCACATGTGGCTAAGTATGGAATAGAGGATAGACTTGGAGACACAGACTAATGACAAATCTGAGCCTGAGTTTCTTCCTCTCCAAAATAATAAAAGCTATAGTGCCTTCTCATAGGGTTGTTGTGAGACTCATCTAAGATATGTAGATGAAGAGCTTTGCAAGCCTTAAAATGCCATATAAAAATTCGCTATTATTACCATAAAGTGGTGGCCTCGGGAATTAATGAGGTATTGGTAGGCTGATGCTCTTGTTGGCTCTTTCCCTACACTGTCCAGATATGTGTTTCTGCCTATACATCCTCACTACCTATCACAGGAATTCTTAATGTTTTATGTGTCTGGTAGTCCGGTAAAGCCCATGGATCCCTTTTCCGAATAGTTTTTAACTGCACAAAACAAAATATATAGTATTACAAAGGAAATTGTAATTGAAATAAAGATAAATTTATTAAAATAAATTTGAATATTTGAAATAAAGATAAATATTGAAATAAAAATAAATTTCTCCCATTCAACTTAAAGGCTCCCTCTCTCCCTGTCCCTGACATCTATATACAAACCTTAGGTTAAAAATCTCAGAATAACTTCCTTTGTTGTTCTTTCTAATATCAGTCACTACTTTGGAGATGCAGTGTTCCTGCTCTCCATCTCTCCTTTTCTCTTTGCTTCTCATTTATTTTTCCTTCTATTTCTACTCTTCTGTTCCCTCCTACTTCACCTGTACTCCTCAACTTTTGTGTGGAACAACTGGCCTTTTACGTTATTGCTAACCAATCATAGTGTGCTCTTTTTCCTTGTCAATGAATCAAATAATTCCAATGAGACCCTTAGAATATTCAAGGTCTTTGGCTCTCCATGGCTATATTTGTAACTATAGGTTGCTTAAAGTTTTTTTTCCTTCGCTACCAGTGAACTTTTTCTTCTCTTCCCTCCTGTCCCCCATCATTCCAATTTTGCTACCTAGATTCCAGGTGTTTGCAGTACCAGAAGCCTGGTCACTGGATAAGTTGGGTACCACTTTATCATGGTATCATTGCAACCTCAGGTATAATATTTAACATTTCAGATTCTATTATGGCGTTGCCACAGTGATTAATTTTATTCTAAACTGTCTAAAAAAGTCATAGTGTAAGAAGACAATGCTTTTTCCTTGCTCTGAAAACAAACATGATATTAGAGGGCACTGATTAGTCCCTGGCTAAATAGGAACTAGGTTCACAGCTGTGCTAGGAAATTCCCATGCCAGGTCAATAGACAGTCTCCAGAGACAGCAGGCTCCCCTCCCTAATACAAAGAGTAGAGGTTACCCCTGAGGCAACTGACTAATTGTTCTTTGGGGAAATCCAACCATGTGATTGTGACACTGGTGGTAATGGAGGGAGACAAACAAGTCACATAAATCTTCACACTTACAATAAATAGCAGCTAAAGTAATGTCCTGAATTGCAAATTTTTCTCTTATGATTCCAAAAGAGACTGGGCTATGTGAATTTATCCCTGTTGGTATAGTATCTGGCATTGTTTGGATGCAGGAAAAAAATCTCTAGATTTAAAGTCAAGAAGACCTGGTTCTACTCCTTTCAATCTGGGTGACTTTGGACAAGTCCTTAGGGTCAGGTTCTTAAACTTTAAAATGAGGAACTTAGATTCAGTAATCTCTACAGCCTATTTGTAACTTGCTGTCCTTTTTATAAACAAGCTCAAGAAATCCTTTCCCCACTCCTATCCTTTCTCTTCAAGTCCTACCTCTTCTATGAGGCCTTCCTTGACTGCCCCAGCTTGGTCACTACAGCCTTTGAATTCCTAGAGACAGAATTTGGGCAGCTAGGTGATACAGTGCATAGAGTGCTGGACTTGGAGTCAGGAGGATTCATCTTCCTGACTTTAAATCCGGGCCCCATACATTTACTAACTGTGTGACCCTTGGCAAGTCACTTAATCCTGTTTACCTGTTTCCTCTTCTATAAAATGAGCTAAAAAAGGAAATTGCAACTACTCCAGTATTTTTGTCAAGAAAACCCCAAATAGCATCATGAAGAGTCAAACATGACTGAAAAACAACTGAACAAGACAGAATTTATGTTGTTTATACTTTGCATCTATTCTGCACATACACAAAAACACACAGAAGTCTATCCCTGTTAGACTACAAGCTTCTTGAGGCCATGTATAGTCTTTTACTTTTTTCTTTCTATCCCTAGCCTAGCATAAGGACTCTCAAATAATAGGTAATTAATATATACTTGATGATTGAATGATTTATTGAATAATTAATTGAATCATAGAAATTATAATTGTCTGAGATTTTAGAGTTCATTGGGTCTAAGACTCTTCTTTTTATAGGGTCCAAGACTCTCCATACATATATATATATATATATATGTTATATATATATGTATTTATGTATGTATGTACGTATGTATGTATGTGTATATAAGAATTTGGATGTTCATCACCAAAGGGTTGGCCACAGGGTGAAGATTTATTGTTATTAGTATTATTTTAAAGCTAGAGCAATTCATAAAAACTATCTGCTAAGGCAAAGAAGGGCTATGGTCAGTGTCAGTGCAGGAGATATTTACATTGAAGAAATCATGGATCCTTGCATTGATGACTAAATCTCCTTTTTAGCCAACCACAGGGAGATACATTTTGTCATATGTCTTTTCAAATACTCCTCCTTTGGTAGAGGTGGAGATTGTCCTTTAAACAATGTTAAGATTTCCTATATCCTTGTGACATCCTGGACATCAAAGAAGATGATTTGGAGATTATATTCATGGTCCACCAATCCAAAGATATAGGATGTCAGGGTTTAACATCCTATCTTCAGTAAATACAATCAAAGCTCAGTTTAGAAGAGTTACAGCATGAAATTCAATTATTCTGAACAATGAGATTTGCCATTTTCTGCCAATTAGCTATAATTTAAATTTATATTAAATTGTGTGTACGTGTATGTGTGTATACCTAGTCATTTAGGCAAAGTCTCACATCCACATTCATTCTATCAACTCTGAATTCACAGATGATGACATCTGTAATATAATGGTCTGATCTGACCTTTCAGTTTGCTACTCTTGCTTTGGGCTGTCATGTCAGAAATATATTGCTAACAAGAATAGTATCTTTTTTTCTTTTTGAGGGATAAGGGTGGTTTGGCTTATCTTTGCAGCATAGAAGTTAAGTACTCTCTATAGCTTAATTGAAGATAGGTAGCTGGATCCACAACTGGATATATTGTATTAAGGAACTAAATATGAACCATATTCAGTTGATAACATCCTCCGTAGCACCCTCCTGAGTAGTGAGAGAACAGAGGCAGAAATAGATTTTGGATATGTAGGAAACAAGTGAAACTCAGCAGGATCCATGCAGCATTGAGCAATAGCATCACTAGGCAGCAGACAAAAATGTTAGGGTGATCTGAGAACAAAGAAAAAAAATCATCTCAGGACAGCAGTACCTTGCTTTCATTCCAAAGATCTGAAACCTTTTTTTTCTTTGTTCATTTTTCCCCCTTCCCAGCACCATGGTTCTTTTGGCTGAAATTATCACTTACCAAGGTTCAAATTACTGTTGCTACATAGCTGACACAAAAATCCACTATTCTCATTCTGTTTCAAGGGTTCTGTTTTGATGACTTTATTGTTTCAGAGTTGGATGTTGATGAATCATTTCTGCTTACACCAAAATAAAAATGAACTTTTAGCCCTTGGTTCTCCAGAAAATGCCACTCAGTTTGGGGTATGTATGTATGTATGTATGTATGTATGCATGCATGTATCTATCACATATATATTCTCATTAAAATGAGGAAGAGATTACGTTTTTAAAGACTCAAAATTTTAAAAGTTGATAAAATCTTTCATTTTGTGGATTAGGTACAACATAGGCAAAAGCCACACATTTAGAATACAGATACTAAATTTTTCTGACCTTTTTTGAAGGGAATATTTTTGGAGGCCAAATTCATTTTTGGTCTTAAAATATCTAATTATAGTGATATAGTGATTTGTCCATTAAAACCTGCCCAACACATTTTATGCCAGGCTGTGATGCCAAAACAACCAGATGAAAAGTGAAAAACTTAATCCATTATCCAGACCGTTGGTTCATACAATACCAAAACATCCAGCTATTTTGGCACAATGGAGACACAGACCTTAGTCATCAATCAGATCTATACAACAGAGTGTAGACTTGTATATTTCATCATTTACACAAAAAAGCTAATTTCAGTGGAGTCCTAAAAATTTGCATTCTTCTTTTTAGATGCTTTATTCTCTTCCAGTAATTCTGAAAGGAACAATGTCCCTACATCTGTCTATATCAAAGTCGAGAAACCTAAGGCCTTAAAATTGTAAAGGGATTATGCAAGACCACACAGCAAACTGATAGAAGCACTCAAATTAAAAATGACAAATTGTTCTCATCCCAAGTTTTGATTATTTCTTCATCTGTGCCTTTGATCATACTACTCTAGAACTCAATGCCTTTTTTACCTCCTCCTCCAATTAATGTCCACTAATCCCTTCAAAAGCATGACCAAAAATAATTTCCAAAGCTTTCTTTCACTAAACCAATTGCCTACTAGTCAATAACATATGCACTTTCATTGGAAAGAACAAACACATGTATACATACCTACACATTTATATGTATGTATATGTATCTTTCTATCTCAACACAAAACACGTGCCATGTCCTGAAGGTTAAGCTCTGCTCTTTATTACCTATGTGACTTTGGGCAATTCCCTTAATTTCTTTGTGATTATGTTTCCTTATCTGTAAAATGGTAGAGTTGGACTAGTTCTTCTCTTAGGACCCTTTGAGCTCTAAAATCTATGGTTATTCAGTCTCTTCTACCAAATTCTAGTCTGAGTTCTGCCTTCCAAATTATTCACAGTTTCTCTAACTGTCCTGATACAGGGTGACAGACTGCTAGTTTTGAAGTTAGGATGATCTGGATTCAGATCAGATCCTGCCTCTGACATTAGCTGAAAGATGACAGGCAAGTCATTTCACTTCTCTGAGTCCAGTGTCTTCATCAGGCAAGATAACTTATGTCCTGTCCCAACAAGAAGTCAGACTAGTTGATACTACAAGGCATCTTGAGCAATGGAGAAGAGTTGGCATGTGTCAGATAAGTCAAACCATTACCACTTCAACTATCTCCTCTACTCAGATCCTAATGGATATAAACCAAGTAGCTTTGAAAACAGCAAAGCTCCTCAGAATTCTGGCTCTGATTTTAGCTTGAGCTGCATAGCTATTATTAAGTAGAGCAATTCATGTGGAGAGGGGTCACATCTTGTTCACCATCAACACCACTAACTGCTTACCAACTGCTACCAATTGGGGTAAAGCAAAGTGCCTTGGGAGTGATAGCATTCCTGTGATCACTAGTCCTGTTTTCAGCCCAGCTCTCATAGTAATCATTCTGGGGAATTTCATCCTGGTAACTGCTTCTGAAGATGCTACAACCATAAGTACTAAAGACCCAGAAAATAAAAGTTTCTTCACCAAAGTCCTTGACGCTGTCAAATGGCTCAACATCAGAAACAGATATAGTATTATCAGTGGATGTAACATTAAAGAAGCATTGCTATCTTTTTGTTTTTTCATCACTGTATCAGAAAGACCATGGGATGTTTCCATTGTACTTTCAGTTGAAACCTCCTATGTGTGTTACTTTCTCATTAGAATGTGAGCTCCTTGAGATCAGGGGATATCTTACTTTTCTATTTGTGTCACTAGTTCTTAGCACATCATAATTACCCAAATACATTTTCATTCATTCATCTTTAAAATGCAGATAATACCCATGGTACCTAACTCATAGTCACTGTGAAGTTCAGATGAAATAATGTATGTTAGGTGCTCTAACCTTTAAAAGGATATATAAATGTCGGTTGTTATTATGCTAAGTGCGTAAAAACACTGCCAACCAATCTTATGTGAGTTTAGAGAACTGATTTCTCACTTGGGGAATTTATGGAAGACTTCAAGGAAGATGCATCATTCATTTAAGTTTTACTGTGAATTTGGACAGGTTCACATAGGGAGAAAGGTATTCTGGGTAGAGGGCACAGAATTCTAGAGTAAAAAAGAATCTTAGAGATCACGTAGTGAAACTCTATTATGTTTCACATGAGGAAATATCATCCCAGAAAGGGAAAGTGACCATCTAACATTATACTTTATAATTCTACTTAATGGCAGACCCAAAACAAGAGCCCAATACCCTTTATTCCCAGTTCAGTGCTCTTTATACTCTACCACACTGCCTCAATATAATTTGTTCACAGGTATAATTTTATTAAAGGCTATCATTTGAAAATTCATTAGTATTAGATTTTTGCCCATAAGGACTATAAGTACTAAATTATATTAATCTTATAACTTAATGCTATCTATTAAAAAGAAAATAAGAATCTTGGAATCCTACATACAGTTGGTGGGGGCAGGGTAAAAGGGGGGAGAAACTGAAATTATTGAATATGTGCATACTCTGCATATGGAAAAATAATGGTTCTCATTCATGTATACCCGTGTACTTAATAGTATTGAGAATTCCTTAACATAAGAGTCCACTGTTGCTGTGGACACAAGACATGAAGAGGGGTAGAGTATTCTTCCACACTTTCATACACACTGGAGTCTGTACATTTTAGCCTTATTCACAAAAAAATCTCAGCATGTAATGACACCCAAGTGAGGACTTAGATGTATTTGAGGTAAAAACACATTTGCAATGGTTTCTTCATGGACCAGGGCTGGAGATATCTGTCATGATCCCTTAGCACCCCAGAGATTTTATCCTAGGCTTCTGCCAAGGCACCTCTGCAGTGCTCAATCCTAATGCTTGTCATAGAAGTTGTGCAGTAGGGCAGCTGTGAAATTCTAAATCAATGGTCTGCTCACACCCCCCATTGCAACACCTCCCCCTCCTGCCCAAATATGGAAAGCAGCCCAGAACCCAAGGAGAGAGTCCATGACATTATCGCTGTGGGGTGGGAGAAAGGAGGTTCTCGGCTGCTGATTGATGGTCTGATAATCAGTCAACACTAAGAGGATATCATTTTTAATAAATTGATTACTGCAATATTCAGTTAAATGGGTAAATTATGGCTAGTGGGGTGGTGTCCTGAATTCTTTTCAACTGTGGAGGCACACGTGATGGATGCGAATGTGTATCCTCAAATACTTGTGCCGTGAGAGTGATCCAACCTACACTGAGAGACACAGACACAGACACGCACAGGTACACACAGTTTCACTCTTCTTGCTTTCCCTTCTACTCTTTCTTCTCTCTTCTCTCCTCCCTCCCTCCCTCTGTCTCTGTCTCTCTTTCTCTGCCTTTCTGCCCCATCTCCCTCTTGCCTTTTCCTCTCTCTTCCTTTTTCTGTCTCTTTGTCTCCCGATCACAATGTATGTGTCTGGCTTTGTTTTTCTCTTTTCATATTTCACCACACTAGTGTTAATTGTAACCTAAAATCAATGATATTTGAAAGTATTTCTGCCTTTCTGCATCAGGTATAAAGTAATAGAAGTTAAATCAAAGTGAAATGTCACCCTAAAACATATACATATATATATATATACAGACATATACATATATACATAGTTATATATATATGCATTGTGTGTATAATTATATCTTTAATAGGTAGAAGATCCAGTGTCATTTGCCCTCTTTGGATTTCAAGCGGTGAAGGACATAATGAAGGGTCTGTTTGCATGAAGTCTTCACTCAGGGACATTTCAACCTAACAGACAACTGTGAAAACAGGGGAAAATGGATTTTCTCCATAGCTCTGCTGAAGGCAAAAGTATCACTTGGTCAAAGTGCTGAAGTCTATGTAAAACTTCAAATGTTTGAAATGCACTTTATCAGTCTTTTTTTGATGTGTTCTTCCATCCCATTTGTATGTGGTATTTTTGTATGTGTGAAGATTTCTTTGATAGCAACACAACCTGAAAGTCATTAATGGGGGTTTAAGCCTTTTAAAAAATAAATTACAAATATGAAAACAGATTGTGCTATTCAAACTTAAATTAAGAATAAATTATATGCTTAAAATGGGTAATGTGCTGCTGGGGCACAATAACTGTTCAGCTCAAAGCATATAGAATAATTATGTAACTGAAGGATGGATGAACATTTTTAATCAACCAAATAGTCACATGTATGTCATAAAGTTGTTAGGAATATTAGGAAGTACTGTGTAATATAATCACTGGGTTTGGAATCACAAGGACCAGGATTCAAAACTTGCCTCTGACACTTACTGGCTGTATGACTTAACCTGTCTGAGCCTCAGTTTCCTTATCTGTAAAATGGGGACAAAAATACCTTTAATACCTTCCTCACAGAATTACTGTAAAGCTCAAAAGAGAAAATGTATGTTAAATGCTTTACAAACTTTTAATCTTCATGTAAATATCAGTTATTATTCTTAGTGATCAGAACTATCTTTTGAAAAAGGATTCAGTTATATGCATTGTCCCCAAAACTCAGAAAGTTCAATATTCATTCTAGGTAAAAAATTGTGTAAGGTGTAAGGTTCTTATACCCAGAGAAATGTAACAGAAAGTGAAAATGCTAGTGTTTTAGTAAATAATGGGCCATTTGTAAAGAAATCTCTTTATCTAGAGCTGGAAGAAAACTCATCTAATTCAACCCTCTCATTTTACAGATGGGGAAACTGAGACCCAGGGAGATGAAATGATTTGCCCAAAGTTAGATAGGTAGTAAGCATCATACATAGGATATGAACCCACATCTTCTGACTTCAGAGCCAATACCCTTTCTATTATACAATTCAGTTACACAAGAAGTAATGTGGAAAGGTCAGCAAGAATATATACACAAAGATAATGGTTTATCAAAATAGGCACTTGCACAAACTATTTGCTCAAATTTTTTTCGCTTTAATGCCTTAAGTTGCATGTTCTAACAGTCTAAGACAGTAGAAAATGAAAAATACAGCTGCTTCTCAGGGAATCCTTACAATGCTTCCAAACACTGGCCCAGTTCTCATTTCTCATCAAAGTCTCCCTGAACTTTTCATAAGAATATTAATCTAGAACTGGAAAGGATTTCAGAAGCCATCTAGAATAAACCCCCTCATTGGATGAAGATACTGAGGCCCAAGGACATTAGGTGATTTGCCCAAGGTCATTCAAGTAGTATGATCTCAAAAATGGGATTTGAACCTAGGTCTTTTGACTTTGGAACCTATACTTTTTTCACTATACTACTATATTGTCTCCCTGATTCTCATCAATACAAAACTGGAAGGAGAAATATTGTAAGGATTATCACGAGATTGAAACCTAGGCTGGATATTATCACCTTTCTATCTAGAGAGATTAATATGGAGCTTCCACTGAAAAGATGATGTTACTTTTAGCCTTAGGCTCAAAGTATGTACTGAGAATTGTGAAATAATTATTGATTTACCTTATTAAAAAAAGAAAGAATGAAAAAGGGAGATCTTAAAACACAATTCTATAGTAATCAAATCACTTATGTCCATTACAAAATGAAGCATTTTGGACCATTACTGGACATTACTTCAGGATTATCATTATTATTGTAAATAATAAGGGGTGCCCAGTAGATGTAACACTCATTACTGAAAAAAATTAGTTGTTAGCTTCACATTTTCAGTGGTTTCAATATCCTCCACTTCCCTAATTGTCATACTAGTTCTTCAAGATACAAATGATCCATTTCAATAGCACAAAACCTTCAAGAAGTACATTTTAATTGCATGGCTTTGCAAAAGCATTCATTTGGTGTATTAGCTGAAATAAATAAGAATTCTCAAAGAATTGAATGTGCAAATAGAATATGATGGATCCCACAGAAGCTCTTGGTGTGGCCTCCCTTCCTTTCTCCAAACCGCATGGGATCTGCTAATAACAAAATTGCAGAGAAGACAAGTCGGAAAGCATTAGGAAGAGAATTTATTTTCCACATCAGGAATTGCTGTTACTGGTATTATGGCATTTGAAGAATGTCATAAATAATATCTAATATCTTTAGACTATCACCAGAACAGATGCATTTTGTTCCTCCCTCTTTTGTTATCCTCAACTGTGTCATAAGAATGGATGAACTTTGTACTGATACCATGTTGTTTTTGCTTGTTTATTTCGTTTTGTTTTATTTTCCTTTTTGGTCATGATATGAGTTCCGCTTTGTCTTGGAGTTCTTTATTGTACTCATCCTTAGAATTGTATCTTTTTTGTGACAAATATTAATGAAACCCTCTCTTCACTCCCAACCCCCCAGAAAGAGTGTTCACGGTATCTAGGATGTAATGCTCTGGATTAAAGGCAGTTTTCATTATCATAGAGCCAACAGGATTTCGCCTTAAGGTGCTGATATGGAAAATATACTTCCTTTATAGAGGGAGGTGCTTTCTTCCCAAGGTATCTGTTCTCCTTATAAAATCAAGCCATTTTTAAAAATCTCAATTCTTCCCTAGCCCTTACTCATTGAATGCGTGTTGCCTTAGACAAACTGAGATCTAGGAAAGATGTTAATTTAGAAAGGCCAAGGTCACCTATTGCATCTGGGCTATCACCAGTCATCTTGACTTTTGTCTTGCCACTGGACTTAGATGACACTGGAGGACAGAGTGAAGCTAATGACTTTGTGCAGGTCTGCCTCACTTAATTCCAATTCACAGGCAAATCAAGACCCTCAGGATGCCATCAGTCCTCTTTGAGAAGAAGGATGAACAATAACAACAACAATAATCTTGCCTCTTGATCTTCTTCTGCACATTTACAGTACCACTGAGCTCAGCTAAACCTGATCTAATATCCCTCAAGCTCCTATAATTATAACATCCCCCTTTCTCAGTGTCAAGCCCCATGGGCTTGAGTAGAAGAATCTGGAAGATAGGTTATTTTCCTTCTCCCAACTGGACTCCACCCCACAATTGAGCTGTTTTGTGTCCTGACTCACCAATGCACAATGCAAAAGAATTTACTCCAATCTCAAGAATTTCTAGTTATGGCTCTGATTAGAAAAAATCCTTTCCTTGCATGTATTTTTTTTTAAATATGCACGGTCCAGTGTTTATCATAGTGCTATGAGCATGATTCCTGGCACATAATAAATGCTTAATAAATGATGATAGTGGCAGTGATGATGATGATATCTAGATTTGGAGTCTCATTCCAGAAACTTAAGTTCAAAACCTACCCCTGAGATTAGGCTACCTGTATAACCTTGGGCAAGTCATTTAGCCCATCTGTTTTTTCATCTGCAAGGTGACGGTGTTGGACTATATGAACTCTTAGGTCCCTTTCAAGGCAGGGATAAAGTTGCAGTTATGCATTTTGGGAACACACACACACACACACACACACACACACATATATATGTCATAGATTAAGGGTGGGGAACCTGTGGCCTTGAGGCCACATGTGGCCCTTTAGGTCTTCAAGTGTGGCCCTTTGACTGAATCCAAACTTCAAAGAACAAATCCCCTTAATAAAAGGATTTGTTCTGTAAAACTTGGACTCAGTCAAAAGGTCACACCCAAGGACTTAGAAGACCACATGTGGCCTTGAGGCCACAGGTTCCTCACCCCTAGCATAGATCTTATATTGTGGGGTAAATTGTAAATAAATGTCTCTGGGCCTGGATATCCCAACACATTTCATTGCTTAATGTTACTGAGTAGAGATGAGGTTATTGTGTAGTCCTTGTAGTGCATTTTAGAAACTCAGTCCTATGTATTGAAATGAAGGATATAGCCTAGATATATGAATGACTCATTTTAATATCTAGGGCTTTATAATTCATTAAGATAAGTAGGGGTTTAGGGGTTCTTTAAGCACAACTTGATCCAGGAGCATAAATGAAATCCGTCCAAATTAGAAGTGACCAGTCTGTTTCTGCTTCAATTTTGGCATGCTCTGAAGATTCCAGTATCACTGTGATATCCGTATCATGTGATTAGTCTTACAGATGAACCACAGTTTACATACTAAAAATGGATGGTATGAAGCCTTTAGCAAGAGTAATTTGTACACCTGCTTTTTCTGGAAACCTTTCAACAGTTTCCTACAGGGAAGGTGAGGTAGAGAGGGTAAGACTTACTTCCTGGAATCTGTTTCACTTCTATACATTTGGTACATCTTTCTATATATAAACACCTATAGGGAAACATCATACTATAGTTTAAAAAGCCTTGGATTTGAAGTCAGGAAACTTCAGTTCAAATCCTGGCTGCTACTTATGATCTATCTATGTGACCACGGAGAAGTCATTTAACCCCATGGGGGCTCAGTTCCTATGCTATAAAATGAGAGTGTTGGACTAGGTAACCATTAAAACATGTTCGATTTCTAAAATTATAATTGTAAGATCCTAGCTCTTCCATTTGCTGCTAGAAAGGCCTTGAGTAAGTCATTTAAGTTTCCCTGGACCTCAATTCTTCTGTAAAACGAGGAATGTTGTACTAGATGAACTTCAAGTTCCCTTCTAGTTCTAACTCTATGATCATTTGTAGAGCCCAATGAAACTGAAATTCACCTCAACAAGTGAAATCTGAACTCTTAACTGCTAAACTCAGTAGTTTAATTAAATGGTTAAGATGAAATAGAGAAAAAAAGAATGAAACAAACAAAAAATCCTTATATGTCATAAGTCAAGTCAAATCAAATCCACAAAAATTTATTAAGTATTTACTAAACACAGAACACTATACTAGACTAAATAGGTAAAGATACAAAGTTTAGGTAGAACATAGTTCCTGATCTCATGGAACTTATGATTTAGTAGTGAAATACGACACCAACATAATACTATAATTTGCAAGATTATATAATAATAGTAATAATACTTATTACTTAATTAATAATAAAACAATATAATTCTTCTTTGTCTTTGGCCGGTTACTCCTTTCCACAGGATCCTAAAGTACTCCAAACTTAATATTCCTTTCCCCCAACCCCTACCCTACCAAAATAAACCAACCATGAATTGGTCTCCTCTCAAAAGGAACTGAACTTGGAGCTGTTGGATAGGCAACAGTCCAAAAATCTAGTGATGCCCTCTTTTATCCCCACAGAGGGCCAAATAAATATTCCTCCTTAGGGTACTACTCTAATGTCTTTGACTCACTCAGAGGAAAAATATATTTGGGGCTGCTAGGCAGGTAAGCGTGGCTCAGGAGGAGAAAGTGAGGCTGGTGACTTTGCACAGTCCTCCCTCATTTAAATCCAATTCACTTTCAAGTCATGGCATCATCTTCCTGATATCATGGTCCTCATCAGAAACACCACATAACTGTATGAATTCCATCCAAATAACACATCAATAATACAGTACAAAGTCTAGATCCCTTACTCTACCCTACTGCCTAATCACTCTCTAAGAGACATGCTTCTCAGTAAATTCCTCTTCTTTTTCTACAAAGCCAGAACCACTTGTGAGGTAACCCCCTAGGCTAGAAATGCTCAGGAAATCTCCTTCCCAAGAATTATATTGTCTAAGAACCTCTCTCTCTAGCCCCAGGTGACATGGATGAATACATGAATGACTCTGCTAAAAGGTAGCCTTTAAAATCTGCCTAGGAAGTACTTCCCCTCTAGTTTTTATCCCAAATAAAGATTTACTGCCCTATAAATTCATCAATCTAATCAATCTAATCATCCTCTCATATTATTATTAATATTAGTAGTAGTAATCATATTATTATATTTTTTGGTTATTGAATAAGTATTTAGATTTTCAGAGTATATCTTTTACAGGTACTTAGGTCATACCTTGAGGGCACCTAGGTGGCAAAATCAGGACAATTCATCTTCCTGAGCTCAAATCTGGCCTCAGACACTTACTAACTATGTGACCTGGGCAAGTCACTTTATTTTGTTTGCCTTAATTTTCTCATCTCTAAAATGAACTGGAAAAGGAAATGGCAAACCCATTCCAGTGTCTCTGCCAAAAATGCCCCAAATGGAGTCAGAACTGAGAAGGACTGAACAGCAACAACAAAGACCATACCTTCAGGGTTGTTATGAGGATCAAATGAGATAATGTTTGTAAAGCTCTTAGCACAGTAGCTAGAACAGAGTAGGTACTTAAAAAATACTTGCTCACTTCTCTTTCTCTCTTCCCCTTCTTGTTTTTTTAGACTCTTCCTGATATATTGATTGCAGTTCACTGTCTGTATATGGAGCTATCCTAACAAAGAGGAAGAGATGAAAATCACATTCAAAAATTTTGTGACTTGCTAAATCTGTGGATTTGGTGTCACTGATGTCCTACCTATCCTAACAGATAATTAAGATAATCACCAATAATTATGCAAAAACTATAATTGCAAAAAAAAAAAATATCACCACAAAGCCTTTATCTGTAATCACACCAAGTGCAATCAAAATTTCAGGTGCAGACAACCTGGGAAGACAGCCGCTCTGGATAGCTTGTAAAGAATAAGGATTAGGGAAAAGCCATTCATGAATCCTGCTTAGGAGGATGTCAAATAACCAACTGCTTTTTGTTATGAATTTATTTTTATTATTTGTCATGGGGAGATTTATGACCCCTACAACTTTATAAGGAATTTTTTTTCTCACATTTTAATTTTCCCTTCTAAATTCTTAATCCTTAGGGATAGGGCAGAAAGAAGGCAGAATGCCCCTGGTGACAATCAATTCGCATCTAGACTTTCTCATAAATATGAAAAGTTTGTTCTCTACATGGTATGTAAGTTATCCATACTAACCATTAAAAAATACCAAGAGACATTTATTAAGGGCCTTCTGTGAAAAGAATTTGTTTCTAAACTTGGAATAGATTTGATTACTTCTATCTTACTTGGAAATATTCAGAGTGGGAGGAAAAACAAACAAAAACAAATAATAAGCATCCAATTTGGGAGATGAGGCAGGAAATGGAAGTTCACTTGTATTGGCAGAGATGAACATGGCAGCTTTGGGGCAGGTGTTAGATGTCTGACCTGGCCCCTAGCAGCCTTTCCGTAGGGAACACAGCTGTGTGCAGCAGGAGATGGAAGGCACAACAAACTTGTTGTCCTGGGTCCTCAGTCTCCTGATCTGAGGACGCTGGCTAAATGGAAGCATCAGGAAGTGGTAGATTCCCTGCACAGATGGAAGATGCCCAGGTTGGCCCCTAGAAGCCTTTTCTCAGGTGAGAAGACCTCCAATGGCATGCATACTATCACCTTGTGCCTTCCTTCTTCCACTGGGCACAGTAGAACTGGGAAACATCTTTAATGGAATGCCCCTCCAGGGATGTCGTTCTCTTTTATACATTTATCTGCTGACACCTTGAATAAAGGTGTTAATGGCATGCCTGTCAATTTGATGGCACAAAATTTTGCAGGATGGATTTCATATTAGATCAAAGAATCTGTATGCAGAAAGTCTCAAAAGACTGAAAAAATGGGTTGAATCTAATAAAATGTAATAGACATAGTTAACATTTACATAGTATATCAAGGTTTATGAAGCACTTATGCATGCATTAGCTCATTTGATCTTCACAACCTTGTAAAATAAGTACCATAGATATTATTAATGCTATTTCACACTTGCTGAAGCTGAGAGTCAAGGAAGTTAAGTACTTTTTCTATAGTCACAGAGCTAGTAAGTGTCAGAAGTAGGATTTGAACTCAGGTCTCTCATGAAACTGTAATATATTTTTCATCATACCATTCTGCCACTTGATACAGATAGATGCTAAGTTATACATGTTAATTCAAAATAATCAGCTATACAACTTCAGGATGTGTGTGAGTGTGTATGTGTGTGTGTGTGTGTATGTGTTGGGGTGGGGTGGGTGACTAGATAATAGTATATGAGATAAAGATATATCATCTACAATCTCAATATGATTCAATAGAGTGACAAGATAGCCAAAAAACCTATGATCTTAGGTTCCGTCAAGAAAAACATAATCTCTGGAATGAGATAAATGACGTAGAGGGATACCACTTATTTGACTTGAGCCCAGAGGACAGAATTAGTAGGAATAGGTAGAAGTTGGAGAGAGAGAGAGAGATTTTGATGTACAGAAAAAAAAATCTGAGCAATTATAGATGTTCCAAACTGGTGTGACTTGACTCAGAAAGTAGTAAACTCTCCATTACTGCAGGTCTTCAAGCAGACACTGGATGACTACTTATTACAATATTGTATAAGGAATTTCTTTTAAGGTGTTGGTAAAATTGATGTATTCTTAGGTTCCCTCTCTGTTGTTCAGTCATTCAGTTGTGTCTGACTCTTCGTGACCAGTATGGGGTTTTCTTGGCAAAGATTCTGGAGTGGTTTGCCATTTCCTTCTCCAGTGGATTAAGGTGAACAAAGGGTAAGTGACTTACCCAAGGTCACATAGCTAATAAGTATCTGAGGCTGGATTTAAACTCAGATCTTTCTAACTCCAGGTCCAGCGCTCTATCCACTGAGCCCCTAGTCGTCTCAAGTTTTTTTCTTACTCTGTTATTATCTTTATTTTTGGCGGGGATGGGGGGTGGGGGGTAGGGGATGGGTGAGAGGAGGAAGGTTGGGAAGGGAGAGGTTCTTAAAAATATGCTTCTCCCACAGAACTGAATTGAATGAAATCCTTATACCTTCTTAAAATTGAAAACTCTCTGCTTATATACTATTTTCTTGTACTTTATGTTCCCTCTAGATTCTCTAATCATGTGGAATTGTTTTATTAAACCCTGGCATTTCTTGATTGACATAAGAGAAGAGAGGGTTTTTGTTTATGCCTGGACTGAGAGTTTCTGGAGAAATCATGTTTGTACCTAAAGCCAGGCTAGGTCTGGAAGAAGAAGGATGAGAAATGAGTCAGTCCTCTAGGCCTAAGATTTTGGTGTTCAATCAGAGAAGTTCTGCTCTGTCTTTCAGTACTCTTTCTAGGACCAGACCTAAGAAGTACACAATAACCCCTTTGGAAGCAGATGTCTCTCAGAGGCCTAGGAAATGTAAGAATGCTGATAGTTGTTCAGATTAAAGTGAAAGGAAGAGAAAATAAGATGCATAGCATGGTGCACATTTGTTGATACATTTAAGCCAGAGGAAGGAGATGAAATATAGAGCTTCCTTGGTAAATTTACATGGCTCCATTCTCTTGTTCAGTGTTTATTAGGTGGCTTTAAGGACAACATGGTGCTAAGCAATGGGGGAGATACAGATATATCTTATATAAGATATGATATTTAACATTATAGAGCTCATAATTTAGTAGAGGGATTAGACATCAATACAGAAAAATATAGACCCTCTCCCTCCCCAACCTTCCTCTCTCCCCCTCACGCCAAAAAATCAATACAGTATGTGATATTAACACAAGAGAATTGCAATACAGAGAATTATATGAAGCCTGAAGGGAAAGGACATCAATGATTTGGCAGGTTGGAATCAAGGAAGGCTTCATGGAATGAGTTACACTTGAGTTGGGCTTTACAGAACCCTTAGGAATTAAACAAGAAACTTCAAGTCAGTATCTATAGATGATAGAAAAACAATGCTGCCATCCACCATCCAAATAAGCAATTTAAAATGTATTGGGGTCAATTTCTTGGAATAAAAATGTTAAGAAGGCTCAGAGTTGGGAGTAGGATTAGGAAAGGAAGCCATTACATAAGATACAGGATGTAGAAGAGGTGAGGCAAATGACAGTTTAAAAAATATTATTAAATTCACATGTTTGTAATGGTGGAAAATGCTGCTTTCTATGGCTTGTAGATTTTTTAAACAAATAAAATGGCATGCATTACAGTGAAAATTCTAAACCTTCCCTGCATAGTGACACTGTAACTATTTAGTAATTGTTTGCTCACATTTATTAATGAGGTATGATTCCAAATCTTGCCTGAGGCAGGAAAACACTTTGTCCTGGCTCTTCCCAGAGCAGATCCTCTTCTTTTTCATGTTTTTTTTTTCCCTACTTAAGGGGTACATCAAGGACTTAAACCTGATTTTGACCTTGGTGGATTAAAATGAGGTAAAAGAGTTAGGGTTTCTCCAAAAGCACAAAGAAATGATCAAAAAAAAATAAAGAATTTTAGGAAAGCAGATTCCAAGATATTTAAGATGTTTAAATTTCCTAAGTGGCAAATCTAGGCTTGGTCAAAGGAAAAAAATTCACTGGTCTTCTCCAAGGAAAGGCTAAATGACCACTGGTCGTGTATGTTGTAAAATGGCCTCCTGTTCAAATTCAGTTGGATGATATGGCCTCTGAAAACCTAAATCATGTGAATCTATAGAAACAAAAACAGCAAAGAGTTAGAAGTGATGTCAGAAGCCATTTCTACTTTTCTATACTTTATCAGGAATCTCTTCTATAACATTTCTGCCATAGAGTTTTCTGGCCTCTGTTGGAAGACCCACTAAGAAGATAATAGAAGCACAATGATTTTAAGTTACAGAAACAAATTTTACTAGTGAAAATTAGCTAGTCCATGAATCTGGTTAAATATCTAATGCTTAAGGCATGAGTTCAGAACCATGTAGGCCAGTTAGCTTTATAGGATCAAAGGATTTGAAGCTTGATAGGAATTAGAAGTCATTTGATCCATCCGACTAATTTTATAAATGAGAAAACTGAAAGCCTAGAAAAGGGAAGAGATATGATGATGATGATGATGATGATGATGATGATGATGATGATAAACTAGCATTTTTATAATGCTTTAAGGTTTATAAAATTTTTTAAAAAAATATTATCTCATTTGATCCTTACAACCACCTTGGGAAGTAGGCGATATATTATTCCTACTTTACAGTTGAGTCAGAAAGAAGTTAAGGGCCTTTCCTGGGCTCACAAAACTAACAGGATTTGAACCATGTCTTCTTGCATCAAGATCCAACACTCCATCTACTGTGCTATCTAGCTGCCTCCAAGGTTAAACAGATAGTAAGTAAAAGAGTCAAGATTCAAACCCAATAATCTGTTTTTTCCACTACATTATAATTGTCTCTGTTCCAGTCTATAGACTGAATCTATGATCTATCCTTTGCAAATGACCAATGAATGCTGCTGGTCCCACTAGGAAGAGTAGTTGAGATAGTGTGTATAGTCTGAATTCATCTCTACTCTCCCCGCCACCTCCTGAGTAAGAATACTTGATGTCTTGATGGTAGGTTTATTCAATTTATTTATGATTTATTATCATTATTGACATGAGGTAAGGGAGGGATACTAGAAAATTCTATGAAGTAGAAATATGCATATCATAGAGAACTTCAAATCCAAAAGGCCAAAAAGGACTAAATTAAATGGTTGTACCCCGATGAGTATGAGAGAAAACTATCAGAAAAAAAGATGTAAGAGTAGCAGTGTGCTAGTAAATGTTTAACAAATAGCTCTCCCCTCGCACCTCCAAAAAAGTAGGACACACCTTTAATTTTTGTCTGCAATATTAACATTTTCCTCCAATACTTTCTTAAGTCTAGACAACCAATAAAATTAAATCAAGTCCTGATTTGTAACATTTATTAATTTCTGAAGTGCAAATGCTCACCCTGAAAATTTAAATCGACTCTTAGGATCTTATGTGAGCTGGCTCCAGCATACCCCTCCTAAAAGCCGGAGCTTTTCTGTGTGTTTATGTATATTAAACTTGTGTCTCTACCAAAAAATGTTCACCTGTCATCATATAACCAAAGTAAGCTACGTCTGTGGTGAGACTCAAGCTAGAATGGGGACAGAGGAGATGGTTTGATAATTCACTGAAAATTGGCAATACCAATGTGCATCCTCACGTACTTACAGAACTGGCAGATGTTGATGTGAATACACTAGTTGTTATTTTTGAGAACTTATGGACAATAAAATGGGCTTCTGAAAATAAAGGGCAAATTTATAAGACTTTTTTTTTTCAAAAAACAAAGAAAAGGAATGACCCTGGTAATTTGTGCTGGCTGGGAAGGTAGTAGGACACATTATCAATCAATTTGCAACCATCTACAACAACAAAAAGCACTGGGTAGAAACCAATAAGGCTTTTGTAAAAAGAAATTGGGCCAGATCAATTTAATTTTCTTCTGTGATAAAGTGACAGGCCACAGAGATGAAGGGGAAGCAATAGATGTAATCTTTCTGGACTTCAGCAAAGCTTTTGATTCTGTCCTATATTATATTCTCATCAACCAACTAGGAAATCACAGTTTATACCAAGGTTGTTCAGACTGGGGATCATTCTTCCCCTGTACCTTATGCCCATCCCAATGTAAGTAGAATCCTAAATATGTAGGGTGATAAGGGATCACAAAATGGAGAGATATGGATTTTCCAACAGTTATTCATGAGTACAGACTGGGATAGGTATGGGCTGACTAGCCCCAACCACCTAGATTCTTCCTTTAGACTCTCTTCATTTGTCTTTAAGATCAGCTTGGACAACAGGTGGGACACTAGTCCTACATAGCATTCATTGGCGATTGTGTAAACCAAGGCCAATGCTAATGAATAATTTCATTAGCAATCTAGATGAAGCCAAAAAGAGAACACTAAGGTTGCTGCTGAAAACAAATTGGGTGAGATTCCTAATATCTCAGAAGACAGGACTGTTACCCATCATTCAAAGATCAATTCAAAGTTCACTTTTAATTGATCATTAAGTTTTCCCTAAATTCCCCCTCTTGGATATTATTTGTCCCTCCTCAGAACTCCTGCAGAAATATAAATTTGTACAATGGCAAAATTGAAGGAGACCTTAGTGATCGTCTAGCTCAGTGGAGTCAAACTCAAATAGAAATAGATATCTGCTGGCCACATATTGACTTAGAAAAATACAAATTAACATTACGTTGTATTTTATTTATATTTATTTTGTTAAACACTTTCCAATGACATTTTAATCTGGTTCAGCCACATATTTTGCCCACATGTAGCTGGAAGGCCATGAGTTTGACACTTCTGATTTAATTCAATCATTTTATTTTATAGATGCATAAACCAAAATTCTGACTGTACAAGTCTTCGGACTCTAAACCTGGTCATTTGTTTCTTCAATTCTCTTTCTCAGTCAATTAATCCTTTAGAGATTATTAGATAAATTTTCCTTATATGCAGAAATTATTTTGTCATTCTACTGTTCAAAAACAAACTTTAATGGTACTATACACTGTCAGATAAAGTTTAAGCTTTGCCTGAAACTCAAGGTTTCCAGGATCTGATTTCACCTAACCTTTCCAGTCTTGCCTTTCATGTACTCTATAAATCAATCAAATTGGACTGGTCATCTTCTCCTCAATGCTCCCTATATTTTCCTGACTCTGTGGCTTTGTTTATGCTGTTCTCTATGCCTATAATGGGCCAACCCCCCAATTTTCCCTTTATCCCATGCTTGACTGTTGAATTCTTACATAGTCTTTAAAGCCCAATTGAAATATCATTTATTCTATGAGCTTCTCCATGATTTTCCACACTCTTCCCTTGGTCCCTCACCTATAAGTAATAATTCCTTTTCCTCTCAAACTTTACATAACATTTACAGTATCATGGGATATTATGTATCATCATTATTTGTGAATTTGTCACATCTATAGTTAGATTATAGTTTTGTAAAGACAGGGATGTCTAAATATTATAACTCCCAGAGCAGCTAACACAGTTCACTGCACACAGTAGGCACGAAACAAACATGTGGTGAACTGAACTGAAGAACTATGTCAGGACATAGTCAATTCTCCTTTGCTGGAGTAGAGGCTGGAAGATCACTTGTGAAGGATATTTTAGAGGGGATTCCTGTTCAAGTACAGTTGGCTTGGGTAATCTCCAAGGTCCCCTCTGATGCTAAAAACCTGGGATTTGTAAAGACCATTAAAAATACAAATACAAGGGAAGTTTTGTATGTGTGTATATGGAAGGAGGGAAGGAAAGAAAGATACAGAGACAAAGACAGAGGAAGGAAGGGAAGGAAGTAGAAAAAGTGTAAGGAGAGTGAGGAAAGGGAGAGAGTGAGGATGGAAGGAGAGGGAGGAGAAGAGGAGAGAGACAGACAGAGAGATAGGGGAGATACAGACAGATAAAGAGACAGAGACAGACACAAAGAGGCAGATAGGGAGAGGGAGAGACAAAGACAACCTGATGAACATAGAAAAAGGGAGGGAGAGAGAGAGGGAGATGGATGAAGGGAAAGGGAAGACACTTATGCATTTGTAAAAGAAGGTCATCTGTATGTCTGAGTGCACATGCTACATAAGTTCTTCAAGAAGGACCTTGACATAGTATTCAATTGTGTCTTTCTGATTAGGAATATGTTCAATCTTGCAGCAGGTAGAATTCCATTTGGTTGAATGAACTCTTGAAAGGTAAGGCTTTTATTTAGTTGTCATCAAGCAAATGTCTCAAGAGCTTTTGATGAGTGGGAGAAAAGTCTCCTTGATTTGTGTCAGTAGTGTCAGCTGGGAAATGGATGTCCCAGGAAGGGGAATCTAAGAGGAGAAAAAGCCTGTGTGTGTGTGTCTGTGTCTGTGTGTGTCTGTGTCTGTGTGTCTGTGTGTATCTGTGTCTGTGTGTCTGTGCAGTAGGATGTGAATCATAATTTTTTTCCGCACAGTGAAGATGTTGGTGGCACTTGGATAGCATTCTCCTGTGATTTTTTTTATTAGTGATGGGTACACATGGGAAGGATAAAAAGCACTTCAGCTATTCATTGAAAAGTCAAAAGGCAAGGAAGGCCAAAGTTTTACAGAGCACATGGCTCTGAGTGGGTGTAGTAGGTGGATGAGGTAGAGGTAGATTCAGGCTTAGGAATCTTCATTGTTCATTTAAATATAAAGATGTGCTGTATGTGAAATGAAGTAAACAGAGACCAATGTGAACAGTTTCCTCTCACCTGACAACCCTGTTGCTTATTCTCTGAAATTTAGTTCTGATGGGAATCCAGATGACACTTTGGTTATTGAGGATCTAGGTGAAATGCCAGCCACAGCATTTGCCAGTTCAAGTATGCCAGCTGCTTTTTTGGATGATCATTCCTTGTTTTGGTTTTATTTGCAGAGAGCAAAGATTCTTTGATTTTCTCAGCCTGAGAAAGTGGGTGAGTTGGACTCAAGCATCAGCAAACCCATATGCACAGTATAACCTATTCACCTTCTCCTTAGTCGGCTGCTTTCTGTATTTACTTTGGCTTTGGATGCAGTCTTATTTACTAGCTTTGGTTATCAGCCATGTGAAACAGTCAGAGTGATAGAAATCATTACCAAATCCAAATCAAAGCCTGCTCAGCTTGTTCTTGGATGTGTACTGGACTGAGACCATTATTTATCTGTTAGCTTCCTGAGCAGAAAGAGTGACATAGTAAGAAACTGACAAACAACTCAGGCTCAGATGAAAGATGAAAAGCCCACAGAGAAATACCAAAATTCTAGCTCCAGTGCATATGGACAGGGAACTAAAGTCTTCTCTCAAATGCAAGCTGCCCGATCTTCCAGGCACATTTTGCACCTTGTCGATGTGAGATGAGGTCTGGGAGCGGTCCCACTCAGATAGAACAATCAGAAAACAAATCAATTTTTTTTTAAAAAAAGCCACCATTCTTACCCTAGATGTGAACTTGCAGTGAACCAGAGGACATCATTTGGCCCTCGGCTCATGCTCACTCACTAGAAATACCCAAAGGAGGCTTTCCTTTCCTCAGTTTTCATTTTTGATGAGCAAGAAGAACCATCTGAGAGGTAAGGTTAGCAGTTCTTGTTATGGTGCCTTATTGCCTGTATGCAAAAGATGGTGTAGAGTGAATAGCATAGGACTCAGAGTCAGAAGTGGGTTCTAGTCCTGAATCTGCCATTGACTGACTTCCCATATGACATTTTTCCCATTTGTAAAATAAGGGGATTGGACTACACTATCACTAATGCCCTTTCCATCTTTAAGTCTTATGTTTCTAAGTCAGACATACTGCATAAATTTACATCTCAGTTTCTCTAATTAGAAAGTTGCTTCTCCCTTTCTGGACCTCAGTTTTCTTCTCTCTGCATAAAAGCAGGAGGTTGGATTAGAAGATCTCATTGTCCCTTCCAGTTGTAACATTTTGTGTTTCCCTTCTCTCTCTCTCTCCGTCTGTCTGTCTGTCTCTCTCTCTGTGTCTCTCTCTCTCTCTCATATTTTTCAGTCTTGTTAGCGCTCCAAATTGTCATCTCTGTGCAGTATTTTTCTAGGGAACTGAACAAACCTATAATACACATATTAGCAAGGCTGATCCACAAAATCCCAGAGCAATCTTTGATAGCCAGCACCCTAAACTAATGGGCTGCTCATTCATTTATTAAAGGAATAGAGAGACCTGTGACACAAAGCAATTTTTAGATAGTTAAGATAACTTTAAAAACTGTTTAATGTTCAAAACTACCATCCATATTTTGAAGCTAAGTTCAAGACATAAAATAATTAAAACATTCTATTCACATTTAAAACACTTTTACTGCAAACTCAAAGTGCTGCCATTTTCAATTCTAAGGGGCACATGCTTTAGGAGCATACTCTCCAAAAGAAAGAGGAGACAGGGTAGAAAGGGAGGAAGGAGATGAAGGGGAAGGAATTTCCATGAGACTGTCAAAGAAGTGTCTACTCAATGTTGATTCTCAATATTCAACACAGGATGTAACAAAACAGAGTTGTCTAACTATTGACTCAACTGGCTCACTGTCTCTGCACCCTATGGTCTCCACAATGAGGGTCCATTTAAAGCTCACTTGTAGGCTTAACCTTAGAAAAATTCAGCCCCAATGACAGATGTAAAGATCCATGGATCCACAGTTTAAACAGCTCAGTAATAGGAAAGAGTCCTGAATTTGGAATCAAATGACCTGAGTTATTATTATTATAGCCAGCCAGCATGACTGTGTGATCTTGGCCAAGTCACTTCCTCTTCCTGGGTCTCAGTTTCCCCATAAGTTAAATAAGGGGGCCAGACTGGATTATCACTGACTATTTTAGCTCTAAATCCTATGATCCTAAGTTAGCCTAGCTATCTCTCTTACTCTGAATTTGTATCCCATTTCCATTAATTGTGTCTTTGACTTGCTTGCCTTATTTACTCCAACCCTATGGTTGAAATCTTGTCATGGTCCCCTAACCTAAAGAATATAACAATTTCACTGGTACTTTGATCCTCTAAAACTTAGTCCCTATGGCTATGCCTTTCCCGCCTATTTTCTGATTTTGACTGCTTATCCCTTGCTCTAAAATTTCCCTGACATCTCTCCTTTTGGTCAGGAAAGAAACCTATTTGTTACTTATTGATGCTGAAGTGCACTTAATTTTCACACATCACCTGCCCCAGGCCTGTAGGTCTACCTAGTAGGTGGGTCCTGGCCAACCCTAGTTAGGCCTATCTTATTGTCAGTTGCTCTAAAACTAATGCGGAATCATAAAATATATGTTTATAAAAAAGAAAGAAAATGATAAAAAATCTCCCTCTTTACCAGCTTATGCCTATTAAAGTAATTTCAAAATAAACAGAAAACAAATGATACTGCATTATGTTGCTTACAGCCCAATAATACCTCCTAGGTGTCAGATTATACATCTACAACATTTCTTCATAATCTTATGCCTTTGGGGGGGGAGGCGGAGGATTTTTCTTTTTATTTTCTATTGTTTTGGACTAGATTTATGGTTTCACTGTTGTAGGGAATCTTAACCATGGAAACTCCCTCTATTCCCTAGGATAAAAAATTAACATTCATGCCCCCAACTCCTTATTCTTAGAAAAGTTTAATTTCTTTTAAACAAACATTTATCACCCATTGTGGCTATAGCACTAAGCTAGTTTCTTGGACAATAAAAACAGATAATAATAATAACTCACATTTGGAGTGGCAAAGTAGAGATATCACTGACTTTGGAGTCAAACAAATCTAGGTTCCAAATCTGGCTCTGCCATTTACTACTTGGATCAGTCAGTTAGCTATTAAGAGCCTAACTATTTTTCATCTGTGGAATGAGAGGGTTGAACACTGTGATTTATTTCTTTGGTCCCTTCCAGTTTAAATTCTTTATCCTATTTAGCATCTTAGGGTTCACAAAATGTGTTACTAAGGGGGCAGGTAGGTGGTGCAGTGGATAGAGCTCCGGCCTTGAAGTCAGGAAGATCTGAGTTCAAATCTGACCTCAGACACTTGATACTACTAGCTGTGTGACCTTGGGCAAGTCACTTAATCCCAATTGCCTTATTTAAAGGTGAACAAAAAAAGAATTTACCTACATATAATTTAGGGGCAGCTAGGTGGTGCAGTGGATAGAGCACCAGCCCTGGAGTCAGGAGAACCTGAGTTCAAATCCAGCCTCAGATACTTCACACTTACTAGCTGTGTGACCCTGGGCAAGTCACTTAACCCCAATTGCTTCACCAAAAAAAAAAATGTTGCTAACAAAAATAATAACCGTTTTATAGATGAGGAAACTGAGACTGAGATAGGTGAGGTTTGTATATTACACTTAAGTATTGAAGCTTACATTGTATCTCAAGCCTCCCGAATTGGTGACAATGCAAGTACATAAAATTTGGAGTCAGACAATCTAAGTTGAAATCCCAGGTCTGCTACTGATCTGTGTGACCTTAAGCAAATACTTCAATCCATCTAGCTTAGTTTTCTGATCTATAAAATGGGGGGATTTTCTAGGTGATCTTTAAGACCCCTTCTAATTTTAAATCCTAGGATCCTGTGATTCTAAGTCCAGCATTCGTTCCATGAAATCATAGAAAGAAGATCAACAGAATTACAGAATGCCTATACATGGCTGGTTGGTCTGATTCACCCCAGTCAGTCAGTCAACAAGTATTTACTACATATATGGCACTCTGTTAATTGCTGGGAATACAAAGAAAGGCAAAAATAGCTTGTGTCCTCAGAAAGCCCACATTCTTAAGGTGGGGGGAGATAATATGAAAACAACTATGTACATTCAAGATAAATACAAGTAACATTAGAGGAAATGAACTACCACCCGTGGCAGTTTCCCTGTAAATGGGTACATTATCCCCCATAAAATGGGGATAATGATTATTATATTAGTTACTAAAAATTAAGTAGTATGGTTATCTCATTTGCACAATTTAGCAATTATTATGTTTTCAGATTCTCATATTGATTTATTTGTATATTTGTGTATACACAATAAAAAATTTCAGTAATTTGAAGACAAGAACAGTCATTTTTCTTCCTTATGTATAGCTCACAGTATTTTGCAAAGTGATGGTGTGCAGTAGGCACAAAATAAATTCAAACTAACTAATTAGACAAATCAATTAGGAAATAATGTGACAATGTGTATAAACTGATTTATCAATCGTTATCGAATTTAGAGTTGGTACAACCATCAAGTTCTAACCTTCTCATTCAGGATGAGGAAATACAGAGAGAAGAAAGTTGTTGAAGGTCATAGTGCTATTTAGTGCCAAAAGTGAGACTAGAACTCAGTTTTTCTAATTCTCAATTCAGTGCTCTGTCCGCTATACCACAGTGCCGATTCAAGCCTTAAATAATAATTCCACTAAGAAAACTAATAGATTGGAGGCAGGTCACCAGGAAAAGAAACCTTATAAGTGAAGTTCAAATAAAATCAGCAAATATGAAGTTAAACAGATTTGGTATTTAACCAAATAACAAATAATAGGGCCCTTGGGTGACACTGAACCAGAAGAGATATAGAAATACATCCCTCGATAATGAAAGAAGACAAAAAAAGTGCTAAGGGAAAAAAACCAACAATATGAAACTCTTTATAAATGTTTCACATAATAGAAAATCATATTTGCATTGTTATGCTTTTAGGATACTGAACCTAAACAATGATAGAGTATTCTCTAACTCTATAAAGCAATCCTAAGATACATCCCCTGGCAGGAACTATTTTTGCCTCCTTTTGTGCCAGATACATAGTAAACGCTTAATAAATGCTTATTGATTGACTAATTGATAAAAACAATGAATTTTATGAGCCACTCTGATAATCAGCTTCCACCGCTGTGTCTAAATACAATTTCAAACCTAAAAAATGTACAGCAAATATTATGGCACTTAAAACATTCCTGTACGGTAATGGGGAAATAGTGTTGAACTTAACAGTCAAAAGGACTGAATTTGAACACTGGTGTTACATGACTTTCTAGCTATGGTACATGAGCTAGGCACTTCCTCTTCTAACTGAATCACCTTGTGTTTGTTTGGAATATATCTGTTTCGTTTGTACTCATATATGTTCATGTTGTCTCTCCTGACAGAAGGCAAATTCTTTGAGAGTACAGAGTGTTTCCTTTTTGGTATCTTTACTCCAGTGTAGTCCAGTGCCTGACATAAAGTAGGTACCTCAATGACTGATAACTTATGTGATCATGACCAAATCAATCAACTCTCAGTTTCTTCTTCTGTAAAAGGGGAAAAATTATCCTTGCACTGTTTGTCTCATGGAGTTGTTTGGGGGCATTAATGTTGAATCAACAAGAGCAGAATCTAAGATGCTAAATAACCTCAATGAAGATGTTAGCCAAAAGGACTGATAAATGCTGTATATTTAAGATGATTTTGGGGATACTCCAATATATACTGGAGGATACTGAATTGACTTGCTCAAGGCTTGTTTTTACTATACTTAAAAGAAGTAAGTAGAGAACTGGGATTTGAATCCAAGTCCTATGACTCCAGGTAGAATGCTTTTTTTGGGGGGGGCAATTGGGGTTAAATGACTTACCCAGGGTCACACAGCTAGTAAGTGTCAAGTGTTTGGTCTGAGGCTGGATTTGAACTCAGGTCCTTCTGACTCAGGGCCGGTACTCTATCCAATGCACCATCTAGCTGCTCCTAGAATGCTTTTTCTAAGAGTTATCTGCAATGTTCTATTCAGGGGCTTGAACTCATGTTTAATATATATATATATATATATATGTATATTGATAACTATATTTTAGCATAACTGGTTTCCTTTATAATCCTATGTATTTTATTTCATGCATTTAAAACACTTTCCTGAGAAATCATCAGATTGTCTAAAAGACCAGTGACACATACACATACACACAAAAGTTAAGAACTCTGACTCCAAATTAATAATAAATAAATAAATAAACCAAACACCATTAATTCTTTAGTCAATATCTATTGGTGATTTTTCAGGTTAATTCAATTCTGTGATTAGTGGGGAATAGGGAAACAGAGATGTGAAAGTATGGGGGAGGGGTAGAACCTCAGTAAATGTGGTATCATCTTTTGATAGGAGGTAGGTCAGGGGCACTCAGTTCTCTCTGGCTCTTTGGAACAGAATCCATTCAGTTAAATAGTCCTTTCTGATCATGGATTTAAAATAAAACATGAGGAAGATTATCGCCAGCTCTGTGGTCACACTGAAGCTTTATGTCAACTTAAAAATGCCTTATAAACTACTGAAAAATATCAAGCACTTAATAATGAAATGGGACAGCTCAGTGGTCCAGTGGATAGAACACTGGGCTTTGAATTAGAAAAACCCATCTTCATGAGTTCAAATCTAGTCTCAGATACTTACTAGCTGTGTGACCTTGGGTAAGTCACTTAACCCTGTTGGCCTCAGTTCCTCATTTGTAAAATGAGCTGCAGAAGAAAATGAGAAACTACTCTCCTATCTTTGCCAAGAAAATCCCAGAATGGGGTCACAGAGAGTCAGACACAACTGAAATGAGCAAACAACAACAATAAATAATGAAATACATGAAGACTAAAAATGCAAATCCATACCAATAGGGAGAAGAAAACTTGCTTTGACAAATGGATTCATTATCAGTGAGATTCAGACTCTGAAGAGTCTAAGGCAATGGTAAGCCTATAAATATCCAGTCTTCTTTTGGTAGGTAGCTATGCTGTCATAGAAAGAGCCTCAGATTTGAAATAAAGATTCCTGACTCTATAATTTATTAGCTCTATGACTTGGAATAAGTTACTTAACTGTTCTTCCCTATGAAACTGTGAGATCCTTGAGAGTAAGCTTTGTCTTGCACCTTGCTACAGTGCCTGATATATAAGTAGGCCCTTAATAAATGCTTATTGACTAACTGAAATACTAAAATGATAACAATAATAAATGACATTTATATTGTGCTTTAAGTTTTGCAAAACAAATGAGATTCATTATCTCATTGATTCTCACAATAACCCCACGAGATAATTGCTATAGGTATTCAAAGACATTATACAAATGAGAATATTGAAGCTCAGAGGCAATAAATGATTAACTCAGGATCAGGAAGCTAAAAAGTGTCAATATTTCAGAGCCTCAGTTTCCTTATATATAAAATGGGGGATATGAATACTTACCCTAGTAGTTTGTAGATCTAAAGCTGTATAAACTGAAGTTAAGAGATGTTGAATGACTTGCCTAGAGTCACAGAAGAGTAAATTCAAAATATTAATTAAAAATTGTGGAAAATGAAGATAATCAGCAAGTTTGTTGTTCATTTTCATTAACTGTTGTGTTCTTGGACTTAGAGACATGACTGCAAAGCAAAGTTACTGACCAATTTCTTTTTTTTTCTTTCTTTATAAAATGTTATTAGATAGGCAACAGGATATAGTGTCAAAAGCACTGGTCTTAGAACCAGATGCTCCAGGTGCATTCTCTTACCTCTAGCTAAAATGAATGATAAACTCCTTAGTTTGACTTTTAAAGCCCTCCATTACGTGGTTTCAGCCTAATTTTCCAGTAGTGTTTCACATTATTTTCTCTCACGCACACAATGTCTAGCCAAAGCATCCTATTTGCTACTTCATGTTAACAAAAACAAAAAACAAAAAACAAAAAACAAAACCAAAAACCCAACAGCATTCAACTTCCATCTCTGTGTCTTTGCATAGGCAGTGCCCCATGCTTGTTATGTGCTCCCTGCTCACCTTTTCATTGTAGAATTTCTTTAAGGCTCTGTTCAAGCATCGTATCATACATGAAACCTATTCTGACCCCCTATTGCCAATGTACTCTCCTACCCACAATATAAAGAATTTTGTTTATATTCTGTCTCTATGTCTCCATTTTGTACTCTGCTCTGACCACTCACCTCCCTGGCTTCCTTTAAGTTCCAACTAAAATCCCACCTTCTCCAGGAAGCCTTCCCTAACCCTTCTTTAACCCCACTGCTTTCCCTCTTTTAATTATTTCCTATTTATTCTGTATATAGCTTGATTTGTATATATTTGTTTACATGTTGTTTCCTGTATTATACTGCAAACACCTTGAGCATATGGGCTATCTTTTGTCTTTTTTTTTTTTTTTTCATATCTCCAGTGCTTAGCACAGTGCCTGGCACATAGTAGGTGGCTTAATAAGTATTTACTGAATTGACTATAATTGAATGATTTTTCCTTAGTGAGCTCCTTGAGGGCAGGGATTGTTTCATTTTTGTTTTTGAGGGGCAGCTAGGTGACTCAGTGGATAGAGCACCGGCCCTGAAGTCAGGAGTACCTGGGTTCAAATCCGGCCTCAGACCAACACTTGACACTTACTAGCTATGCGACCCTGGGCAAGTCACTTAACCCCAATTGCCTTAAAAAAACAGAGCAAAAAAAAAAATTTTTGTTTTTGAGCCCTTGTGCCTCATGAGCGGTGGGCACTTTTATTTGGTTGATTAACAAATATAACCCTTTACTCCTACATTTTTAAGTAATCCTCGCCCTGCCTCTCTTACTGGGCTTTTGTGAGCAAAGCACTTTGCAAACCTTCAAGTGCTATATAAATATGACATTCATTTCAAGAGTTTTTTTTTTCAGTTGGAAAACGCAGATCATTTTCTCATTCTCATGCTCTGCCTTCAAACACCGAGAAAGCATTTGTTACTTTATTCATTCAACAAAATACAGATACACTGTGGTCTTAATGAACCAGGCCAAATGAATATAGTTTTCAAATAATAGGTGTGGAATCTCTAGATTCAACCTAATCTTTTCTTTTCAGGTGGACAATTCCTTTTTATTTTCAGGCTTAGGCAAATACAGTTCCCTATTATTTTCTGTGGACAAAATCAAGTAATGTACCTTTGTACTTTTCCCCACTCACTTTAATACCAATCTTAAATCTTGCAAATATATTTCTAATACCCAGCAAAGCTAGCACAGGATTTTTTAAGAAGGAAGTACTTAATAAATACTTGTTCCATTGAGTGAACCAACACTTTTGTTGATCAAAACAATATCCTGAATGAGACTTGAAATACAAGGCCATAGTAATTAAAATGACAGTGTGGCACTAGTGAAGAATAAGTATTTCTCATTATCATGGTTTGATTAATTCTGAAAAGACATAAAGGCTGCTGTATGCATAAAACACTTTCCCTGACCAGGACTCCAAAATTCCATCCAAGAAAGTTGGCCAAACCAATTATGTGAAGTTAGGGTAAAATTTGCCTTCCCCATATAGCCTTTTTTATTTTTTAATTTAAAAGTTATAAAAAGTAAGGAACTTTGGCAGTCAAAGAATTGCCAAAAACTAGAAACTTCCCTTAAACCTATAATTGGCTATCATTGATCTTGATAATTCAGGTCAAAATATATGAAATGTCTAATTAATTAATGGAATTGGTTTTTCTTTGTGGTCCTGAATTATTAAGAATTCCTTACATGTAGTGGGTGGAGACACAAACTAAAGGCTGACCCATTTGCGGCCTCAGACTCCTACCCTTTCCAAGTACTTTTGGACATAAACAATAATGATTCTGAGTTGACAATTCAGTGTTTTGTTTTCCTTTCCCAATTGGTTGCTGTGTTGTTTTCAGCCATGAAAACACATTTTAAAGGTCAATGTCACAGTAATCAGGCCTCAGAAGGTTGAATACTATAAGCAAAGGAGAATCTTCAAAGCTGATGTCAGAATGTCTGGGGAAAGGTCTGTGCAGAAGAGAAGAGACAATGGTGCCCGAAGGTGATTAGCAGACCCTTCTAAACAGAGTTCATTAAAGCTTCAGAGGCTGTCAGCTGTCAGCTTGGCTGGCAGCAAGGTTAGTGACCAAGCAAGCCCTGAAGGGGAATAGGAACATGAAATATTGGAAAGATAATAAGAAGATGCCACTTATCCCAAAAGGCTGGTTCCTTTCTTATAAGCTCCAATTCTATCTTCTTTTTTTTTTTTTTTTCTTTTGCTTACTTGGCATACTTACCAGGAGGAAAAACAAAACAAAACAAGGAGCTTATTGAGTTTCCTTTTCATCTTTATCATTAAGGAAAAAAATTAGTTTATTATTTACCCATTCAACAAACATTTATTAAGGGCCTTCTAAATGCCAAGTAGCAAGGATTCAGAGACAAAAAAATGAAACAGCCTTTGCCCTCTAGGAGTGAAATTTCTATTCTCTCTCTCCCCCTTCTTCACTATTTCATCACTTCTATTTCATCTCTTCTCTTTCTTCCTTTTTATTCTTTGGATAAATAGTTTTTTTTTTATCATTTCAGGAACAATTTGCTAATAATTATCTGTGTCCCAAAGTCACCTGGACTGTCTGAAGAAGGAGTGGGATATCTCTCCCTTCCTTAACCAGAAGTCTTCAACCACAAGCTGCATGACAATTCATCAAGGATGTTGTGGAAAGGATTCTTGTTCATCTGTAGACTAGATTAGATGGCCTTTGAGGGCCTTCAAAATCTCTAATCCTATAGTCTTGTGGAATTCTGTATTGTGCCTCCATAGATGTTTTTCTTTTCTTTTCTTTTTTTTTTTAGGCAATGGGGGTTAAGTGACTTGCCCAGGATCACACAGCTAGTAAGTGTCAAGTGTTTGGTCTGAGGCCGGATTTGAACTCAGGTCCTCCTGACTTCAGGGCCGGTGCGCTATCCACCGAGTCACCTAGCTGCCCCTCTTTACTCTTTAACAAGTGTCCCCTCACTGCCTTTTTTTTTTTCCCATGGCGCTTTTTATGAATTTCATAAAGGCTGTTTCTTAAAAATGCCTTCATTTCCCATGAAAAGCAGCAATGAGTTCTTTAGTTTTTATGTGATAGGGTTTTGTCATTTTATTCTACTTTATAACAAAATTTCTCCCAGCAATTCATTAGTAAAATTCTCCTGCAAGGAGTTCTTCTAGCACAATGGAGGTAGTATTGGGGAGTGGAAAGAGCCCTGAATATGGAATTGGGAGAGATACAGGTTCAAATTATTTTCCCTCATTTGCAGAAAATTTATGTTCAGATATCTAAGAACTTCTATTTCAAAACATAATATAAATTTAATAATTTTAAAATATTTTTGATTATAGTTATGTTAACTTCATCTCTATTAATACTTATCTTTATCTGAATCAACCCTATTTTATGAGTCAAGAGAAATTCTTTACATCTCATACTTACAATTTTTTAAAATCAAGTTTACTAATTAATCTGCCTAAAAATCTGAGCTTAAAGACCTTGTATGTTAATACAGGCCACAGCAACACCAACTTACTTAAAAAACATCATTTGTATATTATCACTATTAAAATATACAGATTATTTTGTGTGTATATATTTTCTTTAATTCCATGTGAATGACAATTTCAGAATGTTATAACCTATATGCACTCAAACACCACTTGAAGATTATTACAGAGGGGAAATTGATAAAAAGACAAGTCCATCTTGGAGCCTACCCAAGGAAATTCAGTTACTAATGTATTCACAAGATTCATGGAATGAATCATTAAAAAATATAGATCTGGAACCTGAAGAGATAATTCAGTTCAACCCCTTAGATTTGAACAGGAAACTGAGGTCTAGAGAAGACTTGACCAATATTTTATAGTCCCAGGACAAGTAGGGCTGGGACTAAAATCTGCCTTCTGCCTTCTAGGACAATGGATGTCCCACTATAGGATAGAATCCCTCAACCTTCAGATGCTATGGCTTCTTCCATGTGATGGACTACTGAGTTACAGTAAATGTCTATGTTTGCTTAACTGTACGCTATAGGGGTTGAACAAGGTGATGTATCTCTAAGGCCTCTTTTTGCAGTAAGTCTTATGAGAATAAGTAACAGGGTAAAACTTAGTTTTAAAAATTCCTTAAAGATACAATCGCTGAGAAAGAGATGAGAGGTCTTTCTCCCATTAAACTTTGTGTAGTTCTGTTAATTTGACATTAGTTCAGAGATAGATAATTGGATAAAAAACTGCATTCCTAAATCTTGCATGTAATTATGACTCAGGATAGTTATGACTATGTAGTCGCCTACAGACAAGTAGCTGGTGACCTTGAAATAGCTGCCTTTGGGTGTCATGATTGTAATTGGTCAGTAAAAATACAGTAAAGAATGGAAAAAACACCAAAAAAAAAATGCTCAAATTGAAGGGAGGGCAAATAATCCTTTATGAAACTCCTGTAAGAGAAACTCATAGTTACTTTATCCTGTAATAAATCCATTAGAGCAAAAGTATTAAATAGTCAAGGTTTGTAGTTGGGTGGAATGAAGGGGGAAAGAGTTATTTTCCACAAGTCTATAATTTCAAGCAATTTCTGAGTGGGTGAAAATCACTTTAAAATGTTCTTACACCTTTACTTCTCAATCTCTTCTACCCACTCTGCCTCCTCTTCTTATCCTTTCTCTCCCTGGCTTTTCCATTCCTCTCTTGAGGAAGTTTGAGTGAGAGTAGGAGGAAAACAGTAGGGAGCCATTGAAGGTTCCTTTCTTCCCATCTCCCACTTGAATTCACGGAGACTGAATAAGTGACTAGAGAGGAGGAGCAGGTGCTATACCTAACACTACATGAAATTTGTGGGTATTTGCTGCCCTAGTAAGACTTATGTTTAGAGGAAATACAGTTTGCTGACACACACTTGGGGCAGCAGATCTTACTTAGGGCCTGGGTGGAAGAAGCAATGAGAGTTATCTAAAAGAGGAATAGGATCCCTGGAGAAATTAGAGGACCATTCATTGGGAATTTCTATTCAGGTACAAGCTGGACTAGATGGATTTAGAGACCCCTTCCAACTCTAAAATTCTGTGATTCCAGAGTAATAGTGACATGCAATGATGATGAGTACACTTACCTATTATGGCTTTCTGATATCATTCTTTGCTCTAGCCACCTTTGGCCTCATTTCTTTTCTTTCTTTTTCTTTTTATAATTAATTAATTGATTTTTAGTTTTCAGCATTCACTTCCATAAGATTTTGAGTTTTAAATTTTCTCCCTCTCCCTCTCCTACCTACTCCCCAAGACAGTGTACAGTCTGGTATAGGTTCTACATTCATATTAAACATATTTTCACATTAGTCATGATGTAAAGAAGAATTAGAACTAATGGGAGAAATCACGAGAAAGAAGAAGCAAAACAAAACAACAAAAGAAAAGGAGAGTAAATAGTATGCTTCTATCTGCATGCAGACTGCTAAGTTCTTTCCCTGGATGTGGATAACATTTTCCATAGTGAGTCTTTTGGACTTGTCTTAGATCCTTGCATTGCTGAGAAGAGCCAAGTCTATCAAAGTCAGTTATTGTACAATGTCAGCCTCATTTCTTGATCTGTGCTCAAGCTTGCCTTCTAGACTGACCCCATACACTGGTCTTTAGTCAGCTTCTAATTCACAGTTCTTAATAATCTGGAGCTTAATATAATTAACAGGCAATTCTAGGCTCAGATTCTTAAAATCTAGCCCACTTACATTAGGATACAAATGCTTAGATTCCTTAAGGGTCTGCCCAATATGACAATGTTCTAACAAACCTTGTCTTTGACTGAAAGAAGGCTTGGGTTGAATTCATCTGGGCAGGGCCCACATGTCACGATTTCAGGGTCCCAGCACCCCTAAACACCTAAACCTCAATATTTTGGTGGCCCATACAAGGAAATTGCTTAACCCCAACTAAGTCCAACTAAGACTGGAAGGTATGTAAGCCTCTCCCCCTTCTTTCTTGACCTGCAGTTGGGGTGGCTCTCCAAGCACCTAGGAAGGCTTGGAGAAGCTTTTTGGGGAGACAGTTATAAGGCTGTCTCTCACTTGACCTGATGCTCTCAGGCTCTTGGTCTACTTGTTCGGTTCAAGGACATGGACCTAGGTACACCTTCCACAGCATAGAGGACAAAGATGGACGCCCCATCTGGAAGCATATGTCCAATTCTATCAATTCTCTTGTGCTATGGAATTGGGGAAAACTGCAGCTGCTTTTTGGTTCCCTGAGGCTTACTTACTCCCTTCCCTCTACACCCTTGAATCTCGGAGACTACAGGGAAAGGTTAGAACAGCTAAAAACATATTAGCAGATTCTGGAGGTTTTGTGATCAATCATTAAGGACTTTTGAAACGCCCCCTTATAACCCTGGTCACTCCCTTCCCTTGAGTGAAGAGGGTATCTGTTAATCCCTCTCACAGGAGAAGAGTTTCACCCTTCTTCCCCCCACCCACCAGACAATTCTGCCTCTACAGAATGGGCCCCACTGGCAATGACCTTGGGCCACAGGGCAACCTTTGCTTAGAAGCATCACCCAGGTTCAGCACATCCTGCTCAAGATAAAGAAGCTAGCCTCTGAACTTGGGTAAGCACACTCTTTTAAAGTTGTAGTTTTAAGTGTTAATGATGAAATGTTGATTCTCTGTGTAAAGTAACTTGGAAACGCGTTTGACAAAACTGAAGTCACCTGATTGGTAATGGGTTTGTTTCAAGTTTCAAATTGGTGAACTTTTTGTATCAGTTATGTCAAGAAACTTTTCATAATTTGGTTACCACTAAAATAATTTGGCTATTGTTGATAATTGTTTTCATGTGTAAACTTGCCAAAAAGCTTGCTTGGATTTTGTCGTGCTGAGAATTTGCAAGTTTATAGAAATAATCTCTAACGATTGGCTTCTTATACCAGGGCAAATTTAAGTTTGAGATGTAAATCCTGGAAAAGTTTTTCCTAAGCTGTGATTAGTGAAACTTGCTGTTTGACGTAAAAGCTCATCGGATTTTGAGTTGTCTGATAGATCATAATAACCCATCAATAATCAATAATCTACCATCTGAGAGAAATGTGACAAGCTGCTCAGAGAGAATTTATTACTGGTGGAAAGCCAGCATCAGGAAAAACTGAGGGGACAATTTTAGCCTTAGTCTAAGATGGGATCCTCCTGGCTCAGTTTCCCCATTATGTTTCTTTGAAAAGGAATGTTACCAGGGCAGGTAGGTGGTGCAGTAGATAGAGCACCGGCCCTGAGGTCAGGAGGACCTGAGTTCAAACGTGACCTCAGACCAAATGCTTGACACTTACTAGCTGTGTGATCCTGGGCAAGTCACTTAACCCCAATTGCCTAAAAAAAGAAAAAGAAAAAGAAAAAAAAAGAATTTATTCATGAAAAGGAATGTTACCCACCTGGCTATTCCTGAGTCTGGCTATAAGGTAGATTTGATACTGCATGGTTGGAAAACTGAATTATCTGAATCCAAAAAGAGCTATGGATGTTTTATCCTGTCATATCTGGGCCCTGCTGTCTTTTCTGTCAGGTTTGTGTCTTCCAGACTACAAGCCATTCACTTACAGTTGGTAGCAAACAGCAGGTAGCAGCCAATGTCCTCCCATCATTCCCTAGATGCAGCCTGTGTTCATTCCAGTCAATCTCCTCTTCGGGATCCCTTCGAGGCAGGGACAGCTCTATGCCCACTGCCAGCAAGAAGCAGTTTCAGAAGCCAAGACCTTAGTCACTTACCCCAAAAGAATTTGGGCCCCATTTGTTTGAGGGGGGAATGATGAGGATGGGATCTGGACCCCAAAAAGGAAAAACCCTGGACTTTCCTACATGACCAAATCTCTGGCATTTCCTTGAGGCTATAGTCCTATCCATTGGCCTTTTATTGTGGCTACACCCAATCTCCCAATTCTGTTACCCTTAAGATAGCCTAGCCCTACATTGTTTTACCTTCCTATGGCCCCAGGCCACTTCCTACCCTTAATCCTAGTGAGGCTCCATTCTCCCTTGGCCACATGTTCCAGGTCCCTGGCATTCTATTACTTCACAGTCCCAGCAGACTACTTGGCCACTCCTAGATCTCTCCCACATTCTTTCTGTATATAAGGTCCATCTTGTCTTCATTAAGGTATTTAGATTCTTAAAATCTGGCCCACTTGCATTAGCATACAAATGTTTAGATTCCTTAAGAGTCTGCCCAATACGACAATGTTCTAATAAACCTTGTCTTTGACTGAAAAAAAAAAGGCAATTCTCTTGGTGGAATCATACTAGAGAATTACAGAATTTAAAGGTAGAAGGGCCCTCTGAAATAGTATTATTAATAATAATATTTATATATCATTTTAAGGTTTGTGAAGTACCTTACATACATCCTCTCATTTAAGCTTCACAGCAATCCTATAAGGTAGAAGCTATTATTATCCCCAATTTTTATACATGCAGAAACTGAAGTTGAGATGTTAAGTGACATGCCCAAGGTCAAATTACTAGCTGCATCAGGATTCAATTTCAGATCTTATTGACTCTAGGCCCAATATTCTATCAACCTAACTGTTATTCTATAGCTGAAGAAACAGAAGTCCAGAGAAGCGATATAACTTGCTTAAGGTCACTCATTCAGTTATTACATGACAGAGCTGGGATTTGAATTCAGGTATTCTGACTCCCACTCCAGTGCTCCTTTCACTACACTGTGCTGTCTCTCACTATAATACATTGCCTGTCACAAGTGGCAGACAACACAGATTCCTTCTCTAAAGCAGATGGCAAATGTACTTGTCAGTTAGCACAATCTGGAATTCCAGAAACAGTTAAAGATTTTGACACATTCCTCTGAAAGAAACTTCAAAAGCAACAGGTAAATAGGAACTAGTTCCACTTTTGGAGAAAGGAAAAGAATCTTGCAAAATCAGATTGCCTCCATCCCACTCTCACTTGCTCTTTATTGACTCTTCCATTTTTCCCAAGTGGACTGAGCCAATTAAAGGAATTAACTCTCTGTAGCTGAAACAAAGATCTTCAGTAATCTCTTTAAAGTTTAGTGGGTTGACTGAAGTCCATATTTGTGATGGTTGATGTTGCTTCACGTCTTTAGTTTCATTTGCCAAAGGGACATGATAGCTTGTCACAATTTGTTATGCTGTTTGAACAATAAAAACTAGGATAACAGGCTCTTTGAGTTGGCAATGCCTCTAGGGGTCACCTAGTCCAACCTGCACCTGAGCAGAAATCCCTTTGAAAACATTGCTGAAAATGTTCATCCAGACTCTTAAACATCCAGTGATGGAGGTTATACAATACTTAAAGGCTACAGAAATGCCAATTATTATGATTTCATATTGTTTTATACAGTTACTTATATACATTTCTTATCTCCAAATACTAGAATAAATTCCATAAGGGTAGGCAACATGGTCTTAAAAATCTCTCAAACTTCCTTATTTCTGTTGAGGGTACCAGAATCTTTCTGGTCATCCAGGTTAACAACCTTTTGGTTATTCTTATTCCCTCACTCTCTACCTTCTATCCAATCAGTTGCCAAGTCTAGTTGATCCCACCTCCACAACAATTCTTCTACATAATCCCTAATTCTCATTCCTTCATATACGAGTGCATACACACACACACACACACACCCCTTCAATAATGGACTGTTCAAGTAACCACCTAACTGGTCTCCCTGCTTATAGATTCTCTCTTCTTCAGTTCATCTTCTACATATTATAATCCCAACCCAAATCTACTGTCTCAAAGACACAAATCTTACCATAGACGCTTACTAAAATAAACTTCAATGGATCTCTACTGCCTCTAGTAAAAAAAAAAATAAGAAAGAAAGAAAAAGGCAAACTTCTCAGTTCTTCATTTAAAACCCTTTACAATCTGGCTTCCATCTACCTTTCCAGTTTTAATTCGCATCATTCCTTTTTCCTTTTATACACATAACACATTCCTATGACAAAAGTCTATTAATTGTTTCCATACATAACATTCTTTCTTCTGCCTCTCTATCTTTGCACAAGCAGTATATCATGTTTAAAATGCACCCCTTTTGCCATGTCCTATATACATTCTTTTCTGATTCTCTATCCCCATTTGGTTGTGATAATCTACATATGGTTTTGGAGGTCACAGTATACTTCTTTGTGCTTGGAAGCAGCAAATGCCAGCAACTCTGTGACATGAATTTGACATGCCACCAGACATGACAGCCCTGTTATGTCTTAAAAAAAAAACCTTAAGTTTATTTAGTTACAAATGCAGAAAAAATTTACACATTTCAAAAGCTGCCCTGGTTTCTTTTTTATCACCTAAAATATTAACTAGAATGATCTTTCATACAATTTCTCTGAGTTTGTTTACTTTATTTAATATAATAGATGTATTCCTGAAAAATTTGATGCATCTAATTATATTTTCCCTCTGACTTACCTAATAATTTTGGAGATATTTTGTCATCATTGTTATCTATCTTTGATTAAAAATAGCTACTAATATTTGAAGTTTAAAGTTTCTTTTATCTCTCAGTTTTTTGTTTAGTATTTCGTACTCTATAGCCCAATATATAAATGTACCAGCTATATTCTTAGTTTAAAGATTCTGGCAATTAACCCTTTTGTAAAATGAAAACTTATTTAACTAGAAAAATTACTAAGTTCAGTTGTCTTTATAATTTGATTTTATATATATGTATATTTAAACATGTTTAAGATGATAACAGATGTCAATTTATTTGTACTAAGTAAAATTTGTCTTTTCCCAAATTTCAGAATAGTTATTAAGGCTGAAGAAGTTCCAGTGTGTCAAAATCATGTATTTTAAAGAATGAAATTTAAAACAATATTTTTTAACAATTAAAACCTCCCTCCTAAGTCATTTCAATTTATGTAGTTATTTGAGCATCAACATTTGTATTAAGATATATTGTTTTAGAATGTACTAGTAAATTCCACACCTCAATCAATTCTATATCAGAATATACCAATAGATAGATATCACACATGTAGCTGATTTTTAAACTATTTTGTGTCTAGCTATGGCCTAGATGTCTCCTTAGGAGCAAAGGACACTGTTAGGCATTTTTGGTACCTTGGACAACTCTGGTCATAGGGCAGAGGTAGAGTTAGGGAGAGCGGTGTTAACTAGTCTAATTCAGAGATGTTTGATGCAGATGAAGAAACAGGGCTGAGTCACTTTTTTTTTCATAAGTTCATAGGGTAAAATTGTGAATTTAACATCAATTCAACACAACAAACATCAATTGAATATCCATTATCTGAAAAACTCTATGCTCAACACTGAGGAAGATACAAAAATAAACAAAATTCAATTATTGCCCTAAATCAAGCAGATTATTCAGTCATCTACATTTCTTGGTATCCTTTTTTTAAAAGAATCATAGATTTAGAATTAGTTGGTACTTCAGAGGTCCTTTAACTCAACTTTTATCCATATCTTGGATCCTATCCACAATATTGCGGACATGTAGTTCATCCAATGTCCATTTGAGAACTACTTGTGATGGGAACTCACTAATCACACCTTCAATTTCTATTCCTGGGCATTTTGTTTTTGAATAGGTCAAACTGAGAGGAAGGGTTTTTTTTTTTGTTTGTTTTTTTGTTTTTTTACCCTACTTACATATGTTGATCCTAAATCTGTCCTGCAACTTTCTAATCATTGGTCCCGACTCTGCTCTCTGGGTGCTAAGCAGAAAATATCTAATTCCTGTTGTTTTTCTTACTAAAATGTGAGTTTCCTGAGGAAAGTGACTGTTTTCTTTTTGTCTTTCTATCCTAGCTAACTAGAGATAGCATTTGCATAGTGGACAGAGATCCGGCCTTGAACACAGGAAACGGTTTTAAGTCTCTCCTCTGACACATACCAACAATGCTTTGTACCTTTCAGTGCTTTTGGCACTCTGTAAAACTGATCTTTGTGGGTAGAGGTAGTTTCCTCATTTTGTAGTTAATGAAATCACAGGACAAATCCTTATCCCTATTCCTAGTACTTCATTATTGTTGTTGAGTTGTTTTCAGTCATGTCCAACTTTGTGACCCATTTTGGGGTTTTCTTGGTAAAGATACCAATAAAGGTAAAGAGTTTGCCATTTCCTTCTCCAGTGCATTTTATAGATGAGGAAACTGAGGCAAAAAGAGTTAAGTGACTTGCCCAGGGTCACACAGCTTCAAAGTGATTTTCCTAAAGCATAGGTCTGACTATGTTCTTCTGCTACTTAATAAACTCCAATGTCTCTCTTACATATAGGATCAAACATACACTTCTCCATTTGGTATTTAAAGAACTTCATAGTTTTGTCCCTTCCCATCTTTCTAGTCTACCTCCAGTCTACCCCATTTAGGGTTTTCTTGGCAAAGATACTAGAGTGGTTTGCCATTTTCTTTTCTAGCTTATTTTACAGATGAGGAAACTAAGGCAAACAGGGTTAAGTTACTTGCCCAGGTCACATAGCTGGTAAGTATCTAAGGCTAGATTTGAACTCATGAAGATGAATCTTCCTGACTTTAGGCCTGGTATTCTATCTACTGTGCCACCTAGCTGCCCCACAGCATAGTGCCAAGTGAATAGTAAATGCTTGCTTATCAATTGATTTTATAGAACAACTCTTGAAATAACTGAAGAAATCTATTTTGCATTTTCCCTGCCCCATGAATAAAGTCTTCTCTTCTCCATTATAAACATTCCTAGTTCTCCAACTTGTGCTATGTGTTTTTCTAATCTGTTTACTCTTCTGGACAACGACTTCTAGCTGTCTTCCAGCTGGTCATCTTTTTTTTTAAATATGGTCTCAAGAAATAAACACAATACTCCAAGAGGGGTCTGATTAAGGAAGAGTACAAGTGTCTCATTTTTCTCCCAATTCAGCCTAAGATCTCATTACCTATTTAGGCTTTCATATTTCACTAATAACTCATATTAAGCTCACAATGCACTAAAACCCACAGATATTTTTACAAGGGGTATAGATATAGCTGTTGTTGTTAAGTGGTGTCAGACTCTTCTTGACCCCATATTCTTAACCAGCTGTCCATTGGGTTTTCTTGGCAAAGATACTGAAGTGGTTTGCCATTTCCTTTGCCAGTTTTATGCAGGCAGGGATTAAGTGACTTGCCCAGGGTCGCATAGCTAGTAAATGTCTCAGGTCAAATTTGAACTCTGGTCTTTCTGATCCCAGGTCTTGTGTGTTATCTACTGTGCCACCTAGCTGTCCCATAGACATAGCTACAACTACCTTAACAGAAGTGTTGCCCTTTTTATTGTTGGACATGATAAAACTTTTTTTTTTTAATATTCAGTTAGAAAGCTAATGGGAGAATTTAAAAGGATAGCCAAGCAGTTAATATTTAAAGGAAAAGAAAGTAATGCTATCAAGTATTAAAAAAAAAAAAGAAAAGCTACAGATGAATTAGGTTCACAAATGGCCTGGAACAATACGTGAAAAGACCAATTAATCAATATTAAGATGCATGCTACTCAGCACACTCATAAAATGCCATTCAACATGCAGACATACATAAATCAAACACGTTATTATAGAATAGTTATGCCAAAAATATACTTGCAGCTCCTGGTTTTCAAAAGACCATTACAGAAAATTCATAATTTTCAGTAGAGATATCACCTTATCTTTATAAAGGAGCTTTTATGGAAGGAGGCATTTTACTGGCAAGGATCTACATACTGAGTTTATTTACTTACTGATTAGATTTATAAAAGATATACCCATCATTAGCCCCTGGGCACATGGATGTAAAACTGACAAATAACATTAGTGCCTAAGTATGAAGCTAAAGCTCAGCTGAAGTGAAAATGAAGTCAAATGAAAAAGCCTCACAATGCATATACTCAGCCTCTAAAGGCAGCACAGACACTTGGGGTCTGTGTGACAAAACCTGGTTTCTCCTTCTTCAGAGTCTTTCTCTCAGGAAAGTTTAGTGTCTTGCTCTGTGTGACATTTTAATATCTGCAGAGGAACCAACCTGGGAAATGTCAGGAGACTAAGTTATAGGACTACATTGATCATAGAATCAGCCCTAGAAATGGACCCAGAAATGCATGCTGCAAAATATGGAGTTTGTAAATTGCTGTTTTGGGAGGAGGAGAGGGGAAGTATCAGCTAGGTGGTGCAATGGATACTGTGCCTGGCCTAGAGTCAGGCAAGCTCATCTTCATAAGTCCAAATTTGGCCTCAGACACTTATTAGCAGTGTGACCCTAGACAAGTCACTTAAACCTATTTGCTCAGTTTCTTCATCTGTAAAATGAGCTGGAGAAGGAAATGCCAAAACACCTCAGTATCTTTGTCAAGAAAACCCCAAAATGGGTAATGAAGAGTTGGAAACAACAACAAATTGCTTTTAGGGATCCATTCTTAGAAGTAAAGTGCAGCACATCTAGAATCTGAGGGTCCCCCACTTCTGGGACAGGAATTCACTATTTGACAAAAACTGCTGGGAAAACTAGAAAACAGTATGGCAGAAACTAGGTATAAAGCAACATCTTATACCATATACCAAGATAAGGTCAAAATGGGCACATAATTTAGGCATAAAAGGTGATACCATAAGCAATGATGAGAGTGAGGAATAGTTCACCTGCCAGTTCTATGGAAAAGGGAACAACTTATGACCAAACAAGAGATAGAGATCATTATAAGATATAAAATGATAATTTTGATTATATTAAAAAGTTTTCACTCAAACAAAACCAATCTGAGCATCTAGGTTTGAAGCCCAGCTCCATGGGAAACTAGTTACCCAGAAATCACTTCACTGTTGAGGGACCTCAACTCCCTCAGCATACTCAGATATAAATTATGGGGCTGGATTAGACCATTCAAGTTTCAAATCCAAAGATGCTTGTTAGGGTAGGAAGGGACATTACAGATCTTCTAATCCATGCCCTTCCTTTTATGGATAGGGAAACTGAGGGCCAAAGTCCTTAAACAACTTATTTAAGGTTACATAGAGAGTAAATGGCAGAGCCAAGATTTGCATCCTAGTATACCCAAGTGCTCTCTCTTCTTGAAGTACTATAATTGTGCCACTATTTTCCATGTTTTTAAAAGCACATTTTTTCTTATTTTTATGTTTAGTTTAAGATAGTTATCAACCACCACCTCACACCTATCAGAATAGCTAATATGACAGAAAAGGGAAATGATAAATGTTGGAGAAGATGTGGGAAAATTGGAACACTAATACATTGTTGGTAGAGTTGTGAACTGATCCAACCATTCTAGAGAGCAATTTGGAACTATGTCCAAAGGGCTATAAACCTGTGCATACCTTTTGATCCAGGAAATATCACTACTAGTTCTGTATCCCAAAGAGATCATAAAAAATGGAAAAGGACCCACATGTACAAAAATATTTATAGCAGTTCTTTCTATGGTAGTAAAGAATTAGAAATTGAGGGGATGTCCATCAATTGGGGATTGGCTGAGAAAGTTGTGGTGTATGAATGTAATGGAATACTGTTGTGCATAAGAAATTATTAGCAGGTGGATTCAGAAAAACCTGGAAATATTTATATTAACTGATGCCGAGTGAAGTGAGCAGAACAAGAACATCGTACACAGCAACAGCAATAATATGTAATGATCAACTATGACAGACTTAGTGCTTCTCAGTGATACAATGATCCAAGACAATTCCAACAGACTCATTATGGAAAAGGCTGACCACATCCAGAGAAAGAACTATGGAGTCTAAATGCAGATCTAAGTGTGTTATTTTCACTTTTTTTGTTTTTTTTTTTCTTTCTCATGGTTTTTTCCCTTTTCTGATTCTTCTTCTAACATAATTCACATGTATAACTTATAACAGACTGTTTGCTTTCTTGGGGAGAAAGAAAAGAAAGGGAGGAAATGAGAAAAAATTGGAACTCAAAATCTTACAAAAATGAATGTTGAAAACTATCTTTACACATAATTGGAAAAAATGAAATACTATTAAGTTAAAAAAAGAAAGTAGTATTTAACAATAAAAAACAGTTATCAACCTTTGGATTTTAGGACCTCTTAACATTCTTAAAAATTATTGATGACCCACCACACAGTATCTTTGCTTTATGTGGGTTATTATCTATCAATATTTACCTTATTAAATTGAAGGAAAAGAAGGAGAAGGGAACATAGAAAAGGAAACATGGCCTACTATGTGCCAGGCATTTTGCTAAGTGCTTTACAAATATTATCTCATTTGATCCTTACAACCAATCTTGCTGGTAGGTGCTATAATTATTTCCATTTTATAGTTATAGAAACCGGGGCAGACAGAAATCAAGTTACTTGCCCAGGGTCACACAGCTATTAAGTCTCTGAGTGGAATTTGAACTCAGATCTTCCTGACTGTGCAAAGTTAAAATGCTTTAATATTATTATGAAAATAGTTTTGACATCACAGACTCTCTGGAACCACACTTTAAGAAATGCTGGTCTCTTGGAAAGGTCAATAAAATGTGAAATTGAATGGACAAAATATTTTTGGGTTTTTCTTCTGAACCTGTCTAACTGGAGATCAAAACCAGTGGGCAGAAGCTTCTTTCTCTTTGCAGATAAGGCCAAGACATTGGTATAACTCATGCCATGTCACTCAGCAAATAATTTTTAAAACTGAAGATCCCATTGTGATATTTGAATCTGATGGTCCCTAAAGCCTCATGAAGTATGGTAGCATACTCCTCAAATATATAAAAAATGTCAATCGAATCTGATTGCACACACTAGTTATATAATTATGGAACAACTAAGGCAGAAGTAACATCCCAAAATTGGGTGCTTTAGCAAAAAGTGATGACAATTTTTGGAAGAGGTTGAAATTGCCTCAGCAACATCTTCAAGTATATGCTTCATTTTTTGCCATAGTTTCTAAGTAGAATTTTCTTTCCACGCTCTACAGATCCTGAGAATATAAGTTTCTCTTTACTACATAAAGTCTACTATAAAACAAAAATTGTTATTTCATAGAACTTCAGAGGCCATTTGGTCTAATCTCTACCTGAAGCATGAACTGCTTCTAAAATAATCCATCAAATGGCTCTCTAGCTTCTGCTTGAATATGTTTACTAATTGGAAACTTACCAAATGATAAGATTGTACTCTGGTTTTGAATAACTCTGATAGTTATGGTGTCCTACCTTAGATTTGTTAAAATATTACTCTGGCTCTACCTTGGGGGCCTAAATCTAATCCTTCTTTCCTATGTCAACCCATCAACTCTTTAAACTGATGAAAATAGCATCTGTAAAATAGGGATAATAATACATCCTACCTCACAGGATTATTGTGAAGATCTAATGAGATAGTATGTGTAAAGCATGTTGCAAACTCTAATGCACTATGTAAATGCAATCTATTACTTATAATAATGCTAATTATTAAGGGCATAAAGAATTGTTAAACTGATTAGGGCAGTTAGGGCGGATAAAATGTCAGGCCTGGGATCTGGAAGACCTGAGTTCAAATCTAGCCTTAGATGAGCTCTGTGACCTTAAGCAATTCACTTAACCTTATTTGCCTCAGTTTCCTCATCTGTAAAATGGAGATAACAATAGTATCTACCTCTCATGATTATTATAAGGCTCAAATGAGATAATTGTATAGCACTTATAACGTTGGGCTAATAGTAAGTGCTATATAAATGTCATATTTATATAGTTATTATCACTATTATTACTACTACTTGGGTCCTTAAATGCAAACATTTCCCTTTTTTTGAGTGAATTAGACATAAACAATACTGAAGTAGCCAGACTGATAGAACCCAGTATATCTGAGATAGTCAGTATCACCTTCTTCTCCAACCCCCAAGCTGCATTTCAGTCTAAATAGTTTCTTCCTTATGCTGATGCCATTTTTAAATGTGATTAAAGTAAAAATCAAAGATGCTTCCCCATTTTGTAAATATTAAAAAAACAAACACCCCAACACTTGAGGAACTGCCCAATGAGTTTGTGAGATGTAAAAGCAGTTCTCTAAAAATTTACATCCATCAGGACCAGGTTCAGTATAATGTGCTGTTTTCTGTGTTGAAAAGATGGCTCTTCAGAGGATCTGGGATGACAAAGAGGTCCAACTGTTTAAGGGAGGGTGAAATAATTTTCCATTCCAGGGAGTATGCAGTAGATTTTCAGCACAATCTACTCTAGAAAGGGATGGTATAGGAGTGGGCACTTTGGGCAAGGCAAGGATAGGGAAGAATGATGGGGTCTCACAACTCCCTTTAGGCCAACGTGACTGCCGGGAAAAGCCTCTAGTTTACCTTTCTCATGGACCTTTGATTTTTCCCTTGAAATTTTGTCTTTACTATCCACATTTCCTGTCAACAAGAGCCTGGGACAGAGGTGATGGTGGTGAGATTGGGATCAGGGTGTTACCAGACAAACCTTGGTCCTGGCTTCCTCTCTGTCAACTTTTAGTCCTATCTTGTAGGATACTAGGGGCTCTCAAAGGCTGAAGACACTATAGGAGAACAAATGTCACCAACCTAGTTGTAAAAATATCAGACCCTCAGGCCTCTGCCTTGATACTAACTCTAAGTTTCTGCTGTGTACTTTTTAAAATGACAAGGTTGGATAAAATGTCTCAGTTGGGGTCTAAGAGTTTGGAATCTTTATCTCAGATCAGGTTTAATTTCAAGAAGAGCTGAATTAACCTTCCTTTGTGACCTTGAGCAAGTCAATTCCTCTTTTCTGTGAAATAGAGGAGCCAAACTACTCATAATCCCTCACAGCTCTGATGTGATAATTTGAGGGTTATTTTTGCGTGTGGGTAGTATTGGTTTCAAACCCTCTCCCCCCCCGCCCATTTTCCCAAAACATCTACATCTTTGCCATAAAAGTTACTACTCACCCTGTTCCCCAGCAATATCAGCCTTCTATGATGCTAAATGTGAAGAAACAACTGAGTTTTGCACATTTTCATTGGGAATAATAGTCAAAATAAGAGCCTATCAAATAACTGTATGGGGGTGGGGTGGGGTAGAGCATGGACAGCCTCCTCAGCAGCAGTCTAGGTCTACTTCAAGGTGTTCGCTCACTTGAAGAGTAATGTTGCTCTCCCTTTCCTATTTAGGGTACCTTCCTTGCCTTATCCTAGGCATGGTTTGTGTGCCTTGCCTCAGGTGTAAAGATTCCTAGTTATAGTACTGATAATACCTGTAGTACCTTCTTCATAGGGTTGTTGAAAGGTTCTATTGAGATAATAGATGCAAAGTACATTATAAACCTTAAAGTACTATATATGTAAATTATTGCTTATCACCACTTGAAGGTAACTATGATGACATTACATTAGTGTATGGTTGTTGAGTACTTGGCTAGAAGTCATGAATCCTAGGTTCTAGGTCTCACTACTACTAACTAACTTTGTTACCCTGGGCAGACTACAACCTTTCAAAAGTTCAGGGTCTTTTTTCTTCACCTATCAAAGGGGGATAGGATATATATTGAATGATCTCTAAAGTTCTTTCCAACTCTAGTCCCGATTCAACTTTTTTGATTCTAAGAAGAGTGCAAGTGTACCACTGAGAAGGAAGTGAATTGGCTCATTTCTGGAGGGAAATTAACTCTTTCATGCCACCAGAGTCCACTTAGTCAATTATATCCTCCAGTGCCCTGAAGCCCTAGTGGTTTGAAAGAGTTAATTTGGTTCCAGAGAGTAAGCAGTTTAATCACTCCTCTTCTCAACCACAGAACCAGGCCTGATATGTTCAGGGAGCTGTGACAATCCCCCAGTGAAGGCTGAGCTTCTCCTTGACAGGCAAATGCATCTTGTTGTCACAGTATCAACTGATGAGAGGTACGGATATTAGAGCTTGTTCTCTCTGTCTCTCTCTCCATCTCCCTTTCCCCCTCCCTCTCCCTTTTCTCCTGTTTTTTTCTTTTGTCTTTTCCCCTCCCTCCTCCCTGTTTTTTTTCTTTCTTTGTCTCTGTCTCTCTTTTTCTGTGTTTATCTGTCTGTTTCTTTCTTTCAACAGCATGGTGCAAAAGGTAAGCCACAAAAAGATTATAATCAGCTAAATGTTGATTTATAAGAAAATTTAAATTCTTTCTTCAGAGGTTTTGTTTTGAATATATGAAGCTTTTAATATAAGTAAATAAGCATAATCTTTACTATTTAGGTCTTTTACATTGCTTTGAGAAGTCATTAACATTTCATGGAATTCCTATAAAGGATTCATAAAAGCATGGCTCTAGATCATGCAATGATCTCAGAGTCTAGCTACTTCAATTCCTTCTATTTCAGGAAACTGAGTCACAGGAAGAATGAGTAATGGCCCAAAGTCACATAGCTAGGAAGTGTCAGAGGTGTGATTTCAACAAAAGTCTTCCAGATGAACTTTTTGCCATGCTGTTAAGAATGTAAGGGCTTAAGCAGTGTATTTCCAGATGAATATTTTCTTCAAAATATTGACCTAGGAAGCTTACTGGTATAGTGGATAGAGTTTGGGACCAGAAGTCAAGAAGACCTGAGTTCAAATCCCACCTCAGACATTTACTAGCTATGTGACCCTGGGCAAGTTGCTTCACCTCTGTCTGTCCAGGTTTCTACAAAAGTAAAGTGGGAATAAGAACCCAAATCCCAGAGTTGTGGTGAGGGTAAAATGAGATAATGTTTCAAAATACATGTTGCAAACAAATTCTTAATAGGGATAAGATTTGAATCATATACTTTCTTTTTTGTCCTCTTTGACAGGTGGGAGCTTCTGAACAAATCATATTTTGATAGTTTGTTTATAATTGTTAATACTGTTGTATCATTAACATAATATACAAAATATTTTAATGTAAGAGAAGAAACAGAATGGGATAATGGATCTAAGACTGACCACTGAAGCCATCTTGCTTATGACACCTACTGGCAGTGTGACCCAAGCAAAGTCACTTAATCTCTCAGTGTCATAGGCAACTTTCTAAGGCTATAAGTAGAAGAGCAGGTACTGATCTTCATTGCTAGAGGGAGTTTTTCCACTATGAGTTCTCTATAGGAATAAAATCATAAGTTTGGTCCAAAAATTATAAATATAATAAAAATAAAATAATAATAACACATCAACATTTTGATAGGTCTATGATCTCATCAACATGTATACTTCAATTTAATAACAATAATATCAATAACTATCAAGTACAAAAAACCCAGACAAGTCTTGAAACATTATGTAGCTCATGTAGGTGATTTATGGTTTGAAACATCTTTTTCCACTTCTACCATACTTTCTCTGCCCTTGTCTCTTTCTCTACCCCATACTCCCCACTCTCCCTGTTGTCCCCTTCCCCTTAACAACTGGTGCCAAAGATCTGGGAGTGAGAAGAAAACAATTATGTTCAGTTTAACTTCAGGCACTGACTTTTCATATTAATTTTTCAAACTGTTATATTTAGCATAGGTGGGGAAAATAGGAAAGTACAATATTCTTCAATTCCAAAGAAATATCATATACATGGACAGTATAATACCACATCTTATTAGAAGGCAGAAAGGCTTCTGGGCATATGTGTGATAATGAAGTAAAGACGCTGAGGTACCTTTTCTTTCTTTCTTTCTTTTTTTTCAGCCAAAGACAAGGTTTATTAGAACATCCATCATATTGGGCAGACTCTTAAAGATTCTGAACATGAGTAAACTATTGGCTTATTGGCTAGATTATAAGAATCTAAGCAGTGGCTAGATTTCAGGAATCTGAGCACCTTAATGGAGACAAGGTGGACCTTATATACAGAAAGACTGTGGGAGGGACCTAGGAGTGACCAGTAAATTGGGGTGAACAGAACTCCTGGGACCTGGACCTTGTGGCCAAGGGAGAATGGAGCCTAGCTAGGATTAAGGGTGGGAAATGCCTGGGGGGGGGGGGGGGGGGGGGGGAATAGGGAGGATACATAGGGAGGTAAAACAAAGGAAGGCCAGGCTAGATTAACAGAATTGGGAGATTGGGTGTAGACACAATGCAAGGCCAGTTGATGGGATTATAGCCTCAGGAGAATGCCAGAGATTTGACCAAGTCGGAAAGTCCAGGGTTTTTCCTTTCTGGGGTCTAGATCATAACCCCATCATCCCCCCCTCAAACAAATGGGACCCAAATTCTTTTGGTAAAGGGAGAAGGTCTTGGCTTCTGAAACTGCTTCCTGCTGGTAAGGGGCGTAGAGCTGTACCTGCCTCAAGGGGGTCCCAAAGAGGAGGTTGACTGGAACCAAGCACAGGCTGCATCCAGGGAACTATGTGGGGACATTGGCTGGTACTCGCTGTTACTAACTGTAGGTGAATGGCCTGTAGTCTGGAAGACACAAATCTGACAGAAAAGACTACAGGGCCCAGATATAAAGCAGGGACTAGATTTAGAGCCCAATTTTTATAGGATAAAACATCCTTAGCTTTGTTTGGATTCAGATTCAGTTTTCCAACCATACAGTATCAAATCCACCTCATAGCCAGACTCAGGAATAGCTAAGTGGATAACATTCCTTCTCAAAGTAATATAATGGGGAAACTGAGCCAGGAGGATCCCATCTTAGACTGAGGCTAAAATTGTCCTCTCAGCTTTTCCTGATGCTGACTTCCTACCGGTACCACATTCTCTGAGTAGCTTGTGGCATTTCTCTCAAGACGGTGGATTATTGATTATCAATGGATTATGATCCATCAGACAACTCAAAATAAAATCCTATGAGCTTTTACCTCAAACAGCAAGTTTCACTAATCACAGTTTAGGAAAAACTTTTCCGGGATTTATATCTCAAACTTAAATTTGTCCTGGTGTAAAAAGCCAATCATTAGAGATTTCTATACACTTGCAAATTCCCAGCAAGCCATAACCCAAACAAGCTTTTCAGCTAGTTTACACATTAAAACAATAACCAACAATAGCCAAACTATTTTAGTGGTAACCAAATTACGAAAAGTTGCTTAACATAACTGATACAAAAAGTTCACCAATTTGAAACTTGAAACAAACCCATTACCAATCAGGTGACTTCAGTTTTGTCAAATGCATTTCCAAGTTACTTTACACAGAGAATCAACATCTCATCACTAACAGTTAAAACTAAAACTTTAAGAGTGTGCTTACCCAAGATCGGAGGCCATCTTCTTTACCTTGAGCAGGATGTGCTGAACCTGGGTGATGCTTCCAGGCAAAGGTTGCCCTAGGGCCCCAGGCCATTGCCAGGGGGGCCCACACTACAGCTGCTGCCCCTCCCCCTTCCTTCTTTTCCCAGGTGGGGCAGGGCAAAATTTAAGGTGAGGGGTAAAGGGTGAAACTCTCTTCTCCTATGAGAAGGGTTAATAGATACCCTCTTGACTTAAGGGAAGGGAGTGACCAGGTGGTACAGGTGTTTCAAAACTCCTTAATGATCAATCACAAAACCTCTAGAATCTGCCAAGATATTTTTAGCCATTCCAAGTTTCCCTGTAACCTCCATGAAGGGGGATTCAGAGGTGCAGAGGGAAGGGAGTAAGTAAGCCTCAGGGAACCAAAAAGCAACTGCAGTTTTCCCCAATTCCCTAGCGCTGAGGGAATTAACAGAATTGAGCATATACTTCCAGATAGGGCATCCATCCTTGTCCTCTATGCTGCAGAAGGTGTACCCAGGTCCATGGCCTTGAACCGACCCAGTAGACCAAGAACCTGAGAGTGTCAGGCCAAGTGAGAGACAGACTCGTAAATGTCTGCGCGAAAAGCACCTCCAAAAACTGTGGAGCAAGAAAGAAGGGAGGGGAGGCTTATGTACCTTCCAGTCTTGGCTGGAGAAGAACTGGGGGTTAGGCAGTTTCCCAGTACAAGCCACCAAAATGATGCGGTTTAGGGGTTCAGGGGTCCTGGGATCCCAAAATCACAACACATGGGTCCTGCCCAAAAGAATTCAACCCAAGTCTTCTTTCAGTCAGAGACAAGGTTTATTAGAACATCCATCATATTGGGCAGACTCTTAAGGAGTCTGAATATTAGTAAGCTATTGGTTTATTGGCTAGATTATAAGAATCTAAGCAGTGGCTAGATTTTAGGAATCTGAGCCTGAGGTACGTTTTCTTAAAATTCATCCATCCATCCATCCATCCATCCATCCATACACAGTGAGAGAGAAGGGAGTAGGAAGGAAGACGAAGAGGAGAAAGAGAAGAATCCCACCTCAGACATTTACAAGCTATATGATCCTGGGCAAGTCACTTCACCTCTGATTGAGTTTCTGCAAATGTAAAATGCATCTCCCAGGATTGTTGTGGGAGTAAAATGAGATACTTAAAAATGCACTTTGCAAACCTTAAAGCACCACATAAATACTAGCTATTATCATTATTAGGAGACTACACCCTAATCCCAATTATGCTGCTGCTGATTAAACCATGTCTCAAACTCCTTTTGGGATTGCTTTCAAAGGCTATATGGTGCATACTTTTGATTATTCTTAGTGGACTACTCACAAACTACTTAACACATCCTGAGTTTTCCTACCTCCGTGCCATCCCCTCCCTTGAAATGCCATATGCTCCTTCTTCCCCAGTCCTAGACCCATATCTGCCTGCTACATTCATGTACATTTTTCCAGTTCCTGCTCAAATGCTTCATTCATCTTTTCCCAATCTCTCCACCCCTCTTTCTTTCTCCATACTTCTGTGCACACTTGGACTTCAGGTTTTCCATAACACCGAAGGCCATTTCTCCTTGATTTATCATCATTATTATTATTTTACTTACATTAATCTTCTTCTCTGATGCTTCATTATGGCACAGAAAGGACCTTTTATTCTCCAACGCAATGACAGAGGAGACAAAGCTCTAGCACGTCCCACCAACCTGAAATGGCTTTGAGTTCAGGTCTGTTTATCAGGTGTGTGTACCAGGTGTGTCTACTAGCCCACCGAAGTTTAGGAGAGAACCTTATTACCAGGATAACTGTAGGTTGTGTACTTTTTGGATGTAGCAACTTTCTTGTAACTTATGTAAATTATAGTGTGGGTTGTGATCTGCATTGGTGGAGGGATCATTCACATCAATGAAATCATAAATCTTTGACATACAAGGCATTTATTCTATTAACTTATCAGTTCCTTGAAAGCAAGGACCACATTTTCTTTACTTTTGTATATAACCTAGCCTCTAATACAATACATTGACTTTAGTAGGTCAGTCTGTGAACAAACACTTATTAAGTGCTTAATATGTGCCAGTCACATTGTTAAGCACTGTGGATGAAAAGAAAAAATACACAGTTTTTGCCTTCAAGGAGTTCACATTCTAAAGGAGGAGACAACATATAAATAACCATGGGCATGAAAGAGACATACAGAGGAATTCGAAGGCAATGTCAGAGGGAAGACATTAATCTAGTCTCTGTGAGTTTGGGTAGTAGGAGAGGGTGGAGCCCAAGAAATACCTACTGCAGAAAATAGGCAGAACAACAACAAAAATGTGTTGCACAGAATTGAATCAAACTAAGCAAATTTTTATCCTTTTAGGATGAAGGGAATTTTTAGAACTGTACAGAAGTCATTCAGAGCCAAGTATAATGAATTAGGTGGGTGATCAAGCTGAGCCAATATCTTTTATAGGGAGTGGGTCGAAAAATGAGTCAGAGAAAGCACAGTGTAAGTCAGAGAATTGTTCTGGTGATGAAGCCAATCATGGGCCAGAGTTCATTCATTTTTTGCCACAAAAAATTCTGAAGCTTCAGATTTTCTGTATAATAAGCCTGATTGGCTGCCTGACCTTGTGGAATGAATTCCATGAGCCACACCATTGATCTCAAAGAAAAAAATCAGTTTTTTTCCACATATTTTGTGATTTTGACATATACATTTTCTCGGGTCTCAGAAATAGCAGTATTTTCTCATCATACTTTGTTTCTAGGTCATGTTAGGAAAAAACACGTCATCACCAGTTATTATTTTCCTCAAAAATGCACAATTTTTTTCAGTTTCCCTTGAATAATCAGAACAGACATCACACTTGCCTCTTTATGTTCATTAGTTCAAAAGGGTCTTTAGACATTTGCTGAAATTTTCCCAATGCTTGCTAAGTTTTACAATGAGACTTTAATTTGATCTAAATTTAAGTCTTTAACCACCATTCTCACCATCCTCCCATGTGCCTGTGGATGGTCACTTCATCATCACCACAAACCTCTTCTCAAACATATTTGAAACATTTTATATTCAACCAAATATTGAATATCTCTGGGCAAGACTATGTGCTTATTTGATAATTATAAGTTCATTTGGGTTGAGAGGCATACTTTGAAAAAAGGTAAACACTCTTGAGAAGATTAAGGGAAAGATCTGTAATTTACACATTTCAGTGATTTTGTTAAATCAGACTGCTTCCTTCCCATCACTTGAAGGTGGGAAGATTGGTAATTTTGCAGTAGAGTATGTAGAGGGATAGGGAAGGCCTGGCTAAAGTGTTAAAGTAAGGAATTTATGGAATGATGAGGACATTGGACATTTAGAGTGTTGGAAGAGCTATTAAGAAGTAGACAAGAGCTTATAAAAAGAAACTAGAGAGGATGGTCAGGATGAAATATATTTAAAAATTTTTCGTAGAGCCATTCCTTTGTCCATGACAAGGGAGAAAATTCTCATGGGATTTAGGTCTAGAAGATACTTTCTAGACAATCAACCCTTGGCTTATCCTTTTATCAATATGAAGTCTGGAGATGTTAAGTGGTATGTCTAAGATCAAATAGGTGCTCAATGGAAAACCCGGGATTCAAATCCATGTCTTCTGCATCCAAATCTAGGGTTCTTTCTACTAAAATACTATGCATCCCTAAAACTAAATTCTTTGGCCAGAAGCCACTTAGGTCATACAAATGAAAGGCACTAATTCTATTTTTGAATTGCGAATTGCACTGTATGAATATTTTGTCTTATGACCCAGGTCATAATCAAAGACAATTAGAATGATAATTCAGCTATATTGTGAAATAAGTGGGCTTTCAGAAGTTGGAAAAGAGCAGGTGGGATAGCTTGAACACCTAAACATCCTTTCATAACTCCATTTATTTGAAAATATGTCTGAGTTTTGAACAATCAATCTAAAAACCAGATTTTGGAATCAAACCATTCCTAAAAAGGGGGCCTTTCTCTATGCACATATACATGTCTTGTCAAAAGAAATCCACAGAAGACTAAAGAAAGTAGAGAATTTACCAATATGTCCTTTCTGGTTGGCTATACAAATTGTCCCACTCACATTTTTTCAAGTGGCTTTGAGAGTGTAGTGGATCCCAGAATAGAATGGAATAGAGAGCTGTTCTCAGCAATAGAATGATCTGGGTTCAAGTACCACCACTGATTCATATTGACTGTATGATCCTTGACAAGTCACTTTAACCTATCCCTGCTGTTGGCCAGAGGTGTCAAATATGCTTCCAAGAGTGGTCTAAACATTCCTGTGAAGCCTAAACCAGATTAAAATGTAATTGGGAAATATTTAACAAAATAAATAAAACAATGATAAGACATAAATAATAATAATGTGTGGCTTCCTAGCCAATATGTAGCCTGAAGGGATCTTCATATATAGAGGAGGTGTCCTCATTTCTATTTGAGTTTGACACCTATTCTACTCAACTCCATTGACTATAAGTTGTAGAGAAGGCTGCACTAGTCTCACAGTTTCTTCATTCAGGAATTCCCTATACCAATGTAATCATAGGCTCCATCCCTTTTATTTTTATAGATGAGTAGATAGCTTTTAATATCTACTTTTTTCCTAGCAACAAATAAGAGATAAAACAACTATTCTCATAACTATCAGAAATAAAGGTAGGTAGAAACATTAGAGACTAAACTTATATTAAGTATTTCTATCTCTTCAGTTTTATTGATCAAACTAGGTAGTTTAAGACATTTTTTGTTGTTTCTCTTTATAGTCTGAAGAAACTTGAATTCTATGCTTCAAAGCTACAAACCACTAATTTTACATGATTAATGTTCACTTGTAACAAAAGGTTTCACTCCACTTCTAGGTAGTAAAATGCATTGTATGTAGGAAGACAAATCCTATGGCCTGAAAAATGTGAATTCTGGGGCAATTACTGCATGCAAATATAACAAAATATCCAAATGACCCCATGAAGCCACAAAAGTGGGATCTGAAAGCTCAATGCAAAAATTATTACATTTTCCTGTAGCCATTTTTCTGTGGTATTTGCGACACTTATGATACATGAAGTCAGGATCTACGTGGCACCAATAGATAAAAGACATATTGTAAAAATAGTTCTATCTTCATGTATTCCTTTCTGTTGTTTCTGAACTCATCACACTATAAGACCCTGGTGTGAAAAAAGGCTCTCCCAACCATTAGATTCAAATAAAAAAATGTTGGGAAGACTATAATACCATTTTAAATAAAAAGAAAAGATTTGACAGGAAAACTACTTTTGGTTCCTTAATAAAAAAAAAATACACTCTGTGTGACCCTGGGCAAGTCACTTAACCCCAATTGCTTAAATAAATAAATAAAATAAAAACAATAAAAAAAATACACTGTCAAAAAGTTAGTCATTCAGCAGTATTTGTGTACAGCTTCTCTCTGTGCAGTTCTAAAATGGGGTAACTTAAAGAATCACACAATATAAAATGGAGCTGTGGTAAATTAGTGCCAGCTATAAAGGGACATTTGGTTAACACCTTCAAAGTATTCTATGGGTTCCTCAGGTGAAGAAGTGCTCTAGCTGATATTCTGGCAAGACTCTAATAAAGGAAAAGTTCCCAAAGTTGAAGAAAGGTCCAAATGATATTTATCTCTTTTATTTAATAATGTTAGGGACAGTATTCTCCACTCAAGTCCTATTTTAGTAGGCTGTACAGCATACCACCCCAATACCTCAGAGTGGTATGTGGGTGGGAATGAAACTGAACCTAGCACATCCCAAGGCTTGAGATCCTATAAATCTGAATTTGAGGAGAGGCCCTGGGATAGACAGTGAGTTTATCACCCAAGGACTAGACCTGCTAAGTCTAGAGAAGGTCATTGACAGAGAGGATTGCCCACCAGGTGATGAATTTTATGGCCACAGCAACTCAAGAAGACCATTTTGTGAGGTGAAGAGGGGCTGTCACATGCATGCATACATGTATGTATACACATGTGTTTATGTATATACATGCATGTATATATACATATACACACGCATATATAAAAATGTATACTGATTTTAATCATTTATCTTTTAACGTACTGAAATATTGAGAGTAGGAAATAGAAGAAGTAGCAACCAGGGGCTGTGAGTTTCCCCTTTGCCACATATGTACTCTAAACTTGAGATTGCTTTCTTAAGGAATCTGTATATACTTTTGGGAAAATGTGTCACAGACTTTTGTGGGCTATGTTTTATGTCAACTACTTTTACTGGACTACTATACCCTATATCCCTTTCTAAAAACTACTTATACCTGGCTGACTAAATTGATTCAAAATTTATAATTTTGGAGGGAAAGTATACTGGTGGGATTTAAGATCATGGCATTAGAGAATCATGCCAAATCCCTGGAAACCTGAGGGGGAAATGTAGCCAAACAGTAGGAATCTGAGATTTGTCAGTAGGAATGAGATTTGGGGTGCGAAACCTCAGAATTTATGTGGGATTATTTGTGGGAATAAGGAAACCAAAGTATTTCTCCATATGGTCAAAGCCATAGCTAAGGCTGGCATTTTGTAATGTTGGATTTAAAAAAAAAATTTTTTTTTGAGACTGGGTCTCTATTTTCTCTGGAGTAGAAGCTCAAAGACCCCTCACAAGCTCAATCCTGCTGCTGATTGTCAGGTAAGCTTTGGCTGATTCATTCCTCATTAAGCACCCTGTAGGCCCCCTGCACCCTGGGCCTCACCATATTGGGGGAGAAAAGAAGGGAATATTACCGGCTATTTGCCAGACACTGTGCAAAGTGCTTTACAAATATTATCATTTGATCTTCCCACAATAACACGGAGATGTAGGTGCTATCATTATCCCCATTTTATAGTTGAGAAAACTAAGGCAAACAGAGGTTTGTGATTTGCCCAGGATCATAGAGCCAGTAAGAGTCTGTGTCTGGATTTTAACTCAAGTCTTCTTGACTCCAGGCCCAGTGCTCTATCCATTGTACTGCCTAGCTCAGGACTTACTGTAGACACTTGATTTGTTCTAGCACTATTGCATTTTGGAACTCCTGAACTCAAGAGATCCACCAGCCTCAGTCTTCCTGGTAGCAGAAATTACAGGCATTAGCTACCACATCCTGCATATTTTGTATTTTGAGAGAAATCTCATTTATCATCTTAAGGAAGACATTCTGGAAGAATGTTGATTCAGTTGTCTCATGGCTTTATAATGCCTAGCCAGTCAGCCTGAGATGGCCTTTGCCAAGTACTGATACAGATAACCTTTGTTTAATTTTCAGACAAAAGAGTCAATCTATGTGCCTGGGTAAATGACAAAATAGATGCCATTTACATAGCCTTTTATACTTTGCAAATCTTTTTTGCTTACACTGATTCAATTGGCATGGACAACAATGTGTATTTGTGTGTTCATACAAATGTATGTATATGCATACACATATACATGTGCATATATGCATGAATACATATACAGCATATATACATATACACATATACACACATACACACATAGATTTAAAAATTCTATAAGATGATACAGGGGAAAAAGTTTAGCATATTGGAAAAAAATGTATTCAAATCAGTCTTGGGTTTAATGAATTGTCCATATAGACTTGACATATGAACTCCAGGATGGCATGGAAACATAAATCAGCCTTGAAAAATTAATTTCACCAACTCCCCTGCCTAGTCATCTGGCTACTTCGAGGTGTACTTCCAGAAACAGAGGAGAATGCCAAAAGGGCAAGTCAGTGTGTATATGCACTGTATATAATTTAGGCAAAGGTGCATTTAGGGATTTTAAGGGGACTTCAAAGTTTAACTCCAAAATACATGAACCTTAACTATAGAGAAATGTGGTATAGTAGGAATCACTGAACTTGAAGTTGAAGACTTGGGTTCTACACCTGGTTCTTCCATGTACTTGCATGGATTCATGACTGAATCCAAACTTCACAGAACAAATTCTCTAAATAAAAGGGTTTATTATATAAAACTTGGACTCAGTCAAAAGGCTGTGCCCAAGGACCTAGAAAGCCACATGTGGCCTTGAGGCCACAGGCTTCCCCACCCTGGTCTAATAAGGAGCATTTTAAATAATACTATGCCTTTTAGACAGGGAAGGATTATAACATACTAATAGTTGAAATTTGCAGAGAATCTTAAGGTTTACACAGCATTTTACAAATATTATCTTATTTGATCGTCAGAGCAACCTTGGGGCATAAGTACTATAGGTATTATTTTCTACTTTTGACAGATAAGGAAACTAAAGATCAGTCATTAAAATTAAATGATATAACAATTAAAAAACACTTAGCATAATGCCTGCCACATAATAAGTACTATATAAATGTTGTTATTAGTAGTGGTATGTGACTTGTCCATAGTCATACATCTAGCCAAGTGTGGAATTTTACCCTCCAGGCCCTGCTGATATTAAGTTCAACACTTTTTCTATCACAAGTACACTGTTTCTTGGTGTTTCCCTAAAATTTCAAAGCCAAACTGAAGCTCTTGTTGAGAGGTCAAATTCAAGCAATGAGGGCTCATGACAATGGAGAGATACTGTTGTCACTGAAATTCAAACCAAATCCAGTTTTAAGCAAACATAATCTGAAACTGCAAATATTCCAATCAGGTATATTCTGGAGCTTGGTATCCTATTCAAAATACTCCGTCTCCTCCCCTCCCCCCACCAGGAGTTGTTTTTGTTGTTGTTGTTGTTGTTGCTGTTTTTGGCTTATCACAGTGAATAAGTCAGACAACTACTTTAGCTAAGTCATATTCGTCTTACTATCAACACATTGTTGCCAAACAAGTTGAAAAGCTCTAGGTGGGTGGAGAATTTGGAAGGCAACATTCTTTTGCCTTTGAGGACATGCTGCTCGGCCACTCTGAGCAAAGATTTTTACCTCTAGATCTCTGTTAGGAAAATGACTAAAGAAAGACCCATCATGACTATAGGAAGCAATTTAGGCTGTGTCCTACATATTCTGTTGTCCTTGTAAAATTGGAAGGGTGGATGAGTCACTGGATTCTGAGGCTGACACCCTGCACGAACATGCCGCTTCCACCAGAAGAGACACATTCCACTGGAGAAATGTCAGCTCTTCAAAAAAGAGGGATTCTAAAGGAGCACGAATCACTTACACCCCCAGGGAACCACAGGAGGCTTGAAGTTCATAGGTTGACAGGAGGCCAACATGCTACTGACCTACTTGTGAAAGCTGAAATGGCAGCCAAATGATGTTAATGGATGACACCCACAGACCAGGATGTGACAGCTGGGGCAAATAGCAAGCAGCTTTACCCATCTGGGACTTTCTGCTGTAGACAGCAGTGGCATGTTCGTCCATTGGTTTCACCTCTCTTGGACCTCCGAAAGATTTCCAATTTTGAATTTGAAAACACCTTGCCTTCCATGTTACCCCTTTAGGAGCCAATATAAATGCTGGAGAGATAATTCCCTGTTTTTTAGTTAAAAACATCATTCTTGAACAATCATACTAGACCACATGAAAAGATTGTCTGCTTAAGAGATGACAACATAGGTTTCTTAGCTTGAAGAAAGACGTTAGGGATCTCTCTTGCACTCATTCCCTAAACTCTAAGATACTTTATATCCACCAGATATTTATTCTTTCCTTGGTGTGACTTCTAATATCCTAGAAACTTGGTGAATCAGAGGAATGCTACAAGGTCAAAAATTATTAATAGCCTTTTATCATCATCCTTCTGAACAATCAAGAGCTAATTTTCACCACTAATGACTCCTAAATGTACCAGTGATGAAGGCATGCCTCACCTCTACCTAAATATGCCCAGAGATCAAGTAGCAACTGTGTACCCTCACTGTTTCACATGCATAGCTGTTTCTCCTGTGCTGGCCTCCTCAAACTCTGAAAGCAAGCTATCAACTCCCACTGACATTTTTCTCACTCCTCAAACTACTTGAGGAGTCTTTGACAGCAATTAAAGAAGTAAATGTCCTCACCTATATCCTGACCAGTGCATGAAGAAAATGATGACTAAAAGGATATGAACAGGTAGTTTTCCGATAAAGAAATTAAAGCTATCTATAGTCATATGAAAAAATGCTCTAAATCACTATTGATTAGAGAAATGCAAATCCAAACAGCTCTGAGGTACCATATCATACCTATCAGATTGCCCATCATGACAAAACAGGAAAATGATAAATGTTGGAGAAGATGAGGGAAAATTGGAACACTAATGCATTGGTGGAGCAGTTGTGAAATGATTCGACTATTTTGGAGAGCAATTTGGAACTATGCACAAAGTACTACAAAAATGTGCATACCCTTTGACCCAGCATACCACTTCTAGTGTTGTATCCCAAAGAGATCATAAAAATGGGAAAAGAACCCACGTGTACAAAAATATTTATAGCAGCTCTTTCTGTGGTTGCAAAGAACTGGAAATTAAGGGGATGCCCATCAATTGGGGAATGGCTGAACAAGTTGAGGTATATGAATGTAATGGAATACTATTGTGCTATAAGAAATGATGAGCAAACGAACTTCAGAAAAACCTGGAATGACTTGTATGAACTGATGCTGAGTGAAGTGAGAAGAACCAGGAGAATACTGTACACAGTAACAGCCATGTTGTGCAATGACTAACTTTGATAGACTTGGCTCTTCTCAGCAATGCAAGGGTCTAAGACCTCTCCAAAAGTCTCATGAAGGAAAATGCTATCCACATCCAGAGAAAGAACTGTGGAGTTTGAATGCAGACCAAAGCATACTATCTGCTCTTTTTTTCTTCTGTTTTGTTTTGTTTCCTTTTTCTTGTGTTTCCTCCTATTGGTTCCAATTCTTTGTTACAACATGACTAATGTGAAAATATGTTTAATAGGAATGTATATGTAAGACCTATCTCAGATTGCATGATGTTTTGGGGAAGGAGGGGGAGAAAAATTTAAAACTCAAAAGCTTATGGAAGTGATTGTTGAAAACTAAATTAATAAAAAAAGGATAAAGGCAAAAAAAAAGAAAATGTTGACTGCAATGGAGGTAATGACTAGTGATGATTTCTAACAATGCTTTAGATATTGCCATAACTTTGGCAGGAGTCAAAGACACAATTCCAACAACATGACACAGAACCACCTTGGAACCCTACCTTATGGTCAGTACAACCTTGATATATCACCCCATTCCCAACTCAACTTTGTCACATTCAGTTTTTGGTGGTTTTCATTGTCATAGAAGTACTGTGGCATACTACTGACCTAATAGCAATAGATGCATAATTTAAAACGTAATACTTTTTTTTTCCTCAATCACACGTTAAAATAATTTTTAAAACTTTTAAAAAAAATTTTGAGTTTCAAATTCTATCCCTCCCTCTCTACTTCGCCTCTCCCCTCCTTGAGATGGTAAGCAATCTGATATAGATTATATATGTGCAATCATGTAAAACATTAGATGGATGACTTTTAATGAATTAATTTACTAGGGTTCAAATCATTCACCTGACACTTTCAAATCTCTTAATTCTGACTTCATTGCTATTTCTGAATTTGAATTTTACTATAGCATACAGTCACAAAGATAAACTTCTAAATGGTGCAAACAGAATCACTTAAGGGTGAAATCCAAATGATTGTTTTGACTGGAAGGCAAGTGATTGAATAAGCCATACCCTTTCTTTCACACCCCAGTGAAATTTTGTTCTGTGGTCACCCCAGCTATATTTGAGGATGTTTATTGATTCTTTGTGTCACCCATTTTCATTTAATGTGATATACAGAATAATTAATTCAATAATTGATGACTGCCTCACTCTTTAGGATTTCTGTTGTTTTCTATGTCTGTTCTTCCTCAACCATCTTTTGTCCATTCTACCCACCCATCCCTGTACTCTTTAGACAACTTTACCTACAGAGCTCATACCTTGGTAGATTTAACCCTCTCAGTTTTGGAATTCCCTCTCTCCCCAACTATGATCCACTTTGTTCTGAATGCTAAGTGTATCACATGATATTTATCTGGTACTAATCACACTTCACATTTCTATCAGCCGTCTTCAGACTTATGTCCTGCCATGATGAATGTACCCCAATCCCTTTCCACACCCCCAATTTCAATCTCTAGAACTGTGGGCATATCTATACTGTTATTATAATTAGAAAGAGTATTTCAATAAATTCCCTTATTGTTCCAATGGCCATCCCAATGATTTCCAAAACCAAACACTCCTCCTTGGCTATACCATCCTATATATGTTGTCTCTCCCATTAGAATACAAACTCTTTGAAAGCAGGGATTGTCTTATTTTTATATGCATATAACTGGCACATAGCAAAATTATTGGCATATAGTATAGGGTTAATAATTTTTTTCATTCTTTCGTTCATTCATCCCTTTATTCTTCTATTGGTCCTTGAGCCCAAGAGATTGCCTAAATGATTTTGAGGAAGTATGAGTTTTTTCTATATTTACTTTAATTAATTTTTATCCCAATCTGCAGTGACATTATAGTATGTGGTAGTGGACAGGCTAGAGAATGTAGCTCACACAGTTCTGGACACTGAGATGTGTACAAGGTGAAAGTGGATGCAACACTTCCATCCCTTTCTGTCCCAGGATGAGGCTGAAAAAGAGGCAAATTGGACAACAGATAGTTTAATTTCTCCCTGTACTTCATAGGGTAATTGTGGGGAAAAAAGACATTTTGAAAATGATAAAAGCCTTCCTCTGGTTCTTTCAATAGAATTTAGATACCTAAATACTGTATAGTATTTAGGATTCTATCTATACATTACAGGAAAACTCAAGCAAAAAACTGCAAAACTACATTTTTGAAAATTACTCAGATAACTACAACAGGGTTTTTATTGTTCTTAAAACCTGATTCATCCATATTATATACCTATATCACCTGAATCTACCAGGCAATTGCAAATTTCCCACTTCACTTCATACTGTCTGGAGCTAGTCCACAACTGCCACTTGAAGACAAAGTCTCAAGGAATTTTAACAGCTCAGAGGATATTTCTTTCTCTTTTGAGGTAATAAAATTAACATAAGATCTTGAGGGGAAAAAAGTTGTTTGTTAAGTATCACCTAGTGAGGAAGCTAAACATCCCAGCCCTCTTTTTTTTTTTTTTTTTTTTTTTTTTACACAGCTAGTGAGTGTTATGTGTCTGAGGCCACATTTGAACTCAGGTCTTCCTGACTCCAGGGCCAGTGCTCTATCCGTTGCTCCACCTAGCTGCCCCCTAACCCTCTTTTTAAAACTACATCTGAATTCAATCAACAACAAACATTTTTTACCACCAAAGGTACTGTACTAGACACAGAAGATTCCAAAATAAAAAAAAAGATATAATTTTTGCTTGCAAGGAATTTATATTCTGCTGGAAACAAAGGTAGGCATGCAACACACAGTTATATAAGTATGATTCAAGGTAAAGAATTATGGAAGGAGATTTAGATGAAGTTGGGGACAGTGGTTCCCAACCCTTTAGTATGAGGATTGTACTATTAAATATCCATTGCCTAAGAAAATTTATGGTGATAAAAACCTACTATGAATTCTGTAACACTTTAAATGAATATGTATTTTATTAATCACAACTGCATCTACATATATTTGAAAAATAGCAATACATATATGTATGAGATATATTATTTATTTACTCTACACAAAATATGTTTGTTTATTTATGAATTTGTATATGGATCCACAGACCCCTTGCAGTAAATCTACACTGCTCTGGAGGTCCACATGCTGCAGATTGGAAATCACTGTTCTAGGAAGATTTGAGGAAGAAGAGATCACTTGTATTTTCATGGGAGAGAGAGAGACAGACAGAGAGAGAGAGAGACAGAGAGAGAGAGAGAGAGAGAGAGAGAGAGAGAGAGAAGGATGTATATCAGATTAGGGAAGGTTTCTCTAAAGAAGGTAACATTTCAGCTGAGCATTGAAGGAAGAAAAGAACTCTTAAAGTGAAGAATGAGTATGTTTGAGGCATGAATAATGTCCAGAATGAATAAGTGCTGGTGAAAAGATGTTTCTTAACTCTAAACCTTACCCAATATGCCTAGAATGTGAAGGGCAGTAACAAGAAATTAAGTTGAGAAGTAAGGTTGAAACAATGTTATGAAGGCTCTCAGTCAGATTTAGACATTTGTATTTTATCCTAAAGACATTAGGGAGCCACTGAAGATAACTAAATGGTGAACTGAGATCATTTTGGCATATCTTTAAATGATTGGTTGAAAAGAAGAAAAACTAAAGTTGTTAGTCAAATTCAAGTGAGATGTAATGAAACTCAGGTGATAGTTGTAGGGATAAGAAAGAGGATATATGTGAGAAATGTTTAGGATTGACAGGAATAGGCAAGTGATTGGAAGTCGGGGATGAGGGAGATGACTTTGAGGTTCCTAGCCTGGATAACTGGAAAGATTATTGGTGATACCAAGAGGGAATTCAGAGAAGGGACTAATTTAAAGGATAAGATGACAGATTCTCTTTTCGTGTGTGTGCACATTGTGTTTTGGGTGCTGGTAGGACAAGTGGGAGTCAAGTGGCTCTGTGGATATAGGACTGGGTCTGGAGTCAGGAAGACCTGAGTTCAAATCCAGCCTCAGACTCTTACTAGATATGTGACCCTGGGCAAGTCACTTAACCTGTTTGCCTTAATACACTGGAGAAGGAAATGACAAACCACTCTAGTGTTTTTGCTAAGAAAATACTATTGGTGTGCTACAGTCCATGGGGTCATGAAGAATTGGATATGACTGAATGACTAAACAACAACAGGATAACTGGATCATGAAGCAGTCAAGTGGATAATATGGGACTGCACTTCAGGAGAGGGATTATAACTAGATATATAAATTCCAGAATTATCAACATAGAAGGGCAGATGGGATCACCATGAGTGAGTAGAGAAAAAAGGAATAACCCAGGACAGAGTTTTGAGGATATCAACACTTATGGATGGGAGGAGGATCAACTCATTAGGGATGAATGAGTGAAGAGACAGAAAAGGAAGAGCTTGTCTCTAGGATTGTTACTACAATCCTTAATTTCACAAAGTAAAAAGTAAAGGATCCTTCAAATCATCTTTTCTCAAATAATAATGTGTGTTGAAATTAGCTCTTTAGGTCTATTTGTTTATCTGTTAGAATAGCGTGAAGTACCACCTTATCCTCTGCCTCAACTAATAATTGTTTTTAATGAAATCAGAGTCACCTTTGGACATATTAGTGGGCAAATTTGGGTCTGACTTTCATTCTACTCCCTCCTGCTACAAACATTATGATGCTTTAAGGGAAAATAATAAATCAACCAAACAAGCTTCCAGCATGTATATTTCAAGTCCAAAGTACAACATGAATGCTGAATTCTCTGACTCCTTACTCATTCCTCCTCTTGATGCTAGCGTCTTTTCACAGGGTCCACTCAAGAGTGTTACACTCATTAAGAATAAAATGCTTAGAAGCAGACCGTGACAAAGTAAGCCAATTACAAGCAGGCACACAGCAAATTCAACTTTTCTGCTACTATTCGTATCTCAAACCCCATACTCCATCATCTGAATGGTTTTATATCTTTAGATTTAGGCTATGGAAGAGGAGTCTTTAACAGAAAGCAATGGTGTGTGTGTGTGTGTGTGTGTGTGTGTGTGTGTGTGTGTGTGTGTGTGTGTGGACAGAAAGGGACAGAGGCAGAGAGACAGAGAGAGACAGAGACAGAGAGAGAAACAGAGACAGAGGCAGAGAGATAGAGACAGAGAGAGAGACAGAGACAGACAGAAACCAAATAAATTAGTGGGAAATGATAAAACAAACATCAAGCAAAGGTATAAGAAAAAAGTAAAGAGCTGTATTAAATAACTGTTTAAGCTCACCAAGATATTGGAGATTGAAAATAAAAGCTTTAATTCTGGACCTAGATAACTGTGTGGAAACCATTCTTTAGTGAAGTTAAAAGGTTGAAAATACCACTTGGCTAGCTTCAATATTATCTTATTGTGCTTAACCATAAAAGTGTTCATGGTACACAAACAGCATCCACTAATTTCAAATCTTTCTCATAGCTATGAATCAATGAGAAACCAGCATCATTCTTAATTCTCTTGCTTTAAGGGGCATTGGTCATATTAGGACTAGCTCGATCTCTTTAGCAAAATGGGAGGAAGAAATCATCAGGCATAGCAAATGTATGCAGACTGTGAGGGAACAAACCAAGGAGAATTTGTTGACTTTACTCTCTCAAAGGGATCAGCAAAGTATCTACCCGTTTTATTTTAGAGAGTGGGTAGTGGCAGCAGATCCTCCTCAGAAGGTTTGGATTGCGTGGACATCCATTTCCTAGATCCAAACTTTGAGGTGTTCTTGCAGCACTTGGAGAGCTGCAACGTGATCCTAAATAATATTTAAACTTATCAACATTAACCAAAGTGTACTAAAGTTAATCAGGGAAAAATGTTCTACTTTTGCACATGAAAATGAGACACAGACCAAATTCCCAAAGCACAGATAAAGTGCCACTGTTAAACTTGAATTTTCTGATTTTATGTGTTACTAGACCATTCTTAGGGGAAAAATAATTCAGTTGGATTTTCTAATTTAAATAAAATACACATATCAAGGTGCATAATGTGGCAAATATGGCATAGTGGACAGAGAGGTGGCTCTGGGATTACCAGCTATGTGGTCATGTCAAGACATTCAACTTCTCAATATCCTTATGCAGCTCACTTAAGTTTATAAATTATAAATGAGTTACTGACCTGCTTTGGTTGGGGAAGGGGGATTTCCATAATGGAATTAGGATCATAGACGAAACTTCAGTTCTGGTATCCACCTCTCCATTCCTATGACTAACAATTGCTAACATTTATACATAACTTTAAGGTTTACCTAGCATTTTACATTCATCGTCTCATTTGATCTTTACAACTACCACGTGACTTGGGTAGTATTTTTATCATCCCCATTTTACAAATGAGATGAAGGTTTATATAGTCAATTGAAACACTTTCCTAGGGTCACACAGTTAGTAAATATCTGAAGTGGTGTTTGAAACTCTGAAACTTGTCCAGAAAAACAAAACAAAACAAAACAAAACAAAACAAAACAAATCTCTGAATGACTTGTCCGAAGTCACACAGCAAATTTCCTTGCAGAGTTAGGATAAGAATGCAGTTCTCCTGACTGCTAGTAAAGCATGTGCGTTTCTGTGAATGTCATGGTACTTATATGTTCGTATTTTATTCTTGAAAGTAACAGACTCCACAAAGAAATACGTCTCCAAGAATAAAACACACATACACTTGTTTACATTGCAGTTCCATTTTCAATTTTTTGGGTATCAAAAAACTATCAGATTGTGATCTATTATGTTATATTATGATCTTGAGGATAGGGATAGCCTAGTAGAAAACATTCTCCTATTGTCACTCTAATGAGATTTTGCGGAAAGGATCTCTGATGTTGATAATGCCAACCAATGAAAATATTAAGAATTATCTCTCTCTCTCTCCCTCTCCCCTCACACCTGTACACCTGTACAACTGATTCAAATCACTTGTTAATGAGCAGGTTTACACTTGATAGTTTCTAATGTTTCTTTCAGACCTAAATCTATGATCTTGTTTTCACTCAATTCTATTAACACAGGAAGGGGGCAGCTAGATGGTCTAGTGGAGAGAGTGCCAGGCCTTAAGTCAGGAAGATTCTCTTCCTGAGTTCCAATCCAGTCTCAGACACTTCATAACTGTGTGACACCAGGAAAGTCACTTAACCCCGTTTGCCTCAGTTTGCCTCATCTATAAAATGAACTGGAAAAGGAAATGGCAAATCACTCCAGTATCTTTGCCAAGAGCCATTTCCCCCGTGGGGCAGTTAAGTGGTGCTGTGGATAGAGCACTGGCCCTGGAATCAGGAGGACCTGAGTTCAAATTCAGCCTCAGACACATAATACTTAACTAGCTGTGTGACTCTGGGCAAGTCACTTAACCCCAATTGCCTTGCAAAAAACCCAAACAAAAAAAAAACACTTTCCCCACCCTCAAAAAAAAGGGGTGTCACGAAGGTCAGACTTGACTGAAAAATGACTAAACAACATTAACACAGGAAACTTTCTCAACGAGAGAAATTGTAGCCCATTTATGCACATGGTGCTTAATAAATGTTGTTGATTATTATGTGGTACTATGATACAATGGAGGGGAAAACAATAGCAACAACAACATATAGTGAATTTGAAGTAGGTAGACCTAGTTTAGAATATCATTTTCAACACTTACTACTTATGTGACTTTGGGGTAATCATTACCTCATTTGAGCTTCAGCTCCTCATCTATAAAATGAAGCATTTGGACGAGATGGCTTTTAAGGTACCTTCTAGCTCTTCAATCCCATGATTAATTGATTGAGTTGCCTAAGTTATATAAAGATGAAGATACTTGAGAGACACAAAACTACTAAGTATTAAGAAGGTGTTTTCCTGACTCCAAGCAAATTACTTTTGATCATTTCACCCCCTCATGTCCCCAGTGTCTAGAACAGGGCTTGGCATAGTGTAGGAGCTTAATTGAATGCAGACTGATTGATTACTACCCCATACTGGCCCATCATGACTTTGCCATGCACAGCCTGCTACTGTACTATTAGAAACTCCAGTCCTTTGTCTCCGACCTGATGAGGAACATTCCATCTTCTATGTGTTGTCTGTACCAGTTAGAGAGTGAGCTTATACATACCCAGCCGGTTAGTCTGGACCACATTATATGAATGGTCCATTGAGTTGCAACATAATGCTCCTTGTTAGATACTGTAGCACAAAAAGGAACCCAAAGTACTTATTTGTAGGGCAAAAGGATGGTTTTCTGAACACGTTTACTTTTTTTGCCCTTCACAATACAGCAATCAATTCCTCAGTCCTGATTACACAAGGGAATCTTTTTTCTGCAGATCAGACTAAAAAAAAAGATTAATTACCTTTCAACAGTTTACAGAAATGCATGTAAAGAGACTGAGAAAGACATGCTTTTTGTTAAATATTTCCAAGAAACCCTAATCTAATTTATTCTCCATGAACAAAGGTTAAAAAATACTTTAACAATTAAATTTAGATTATACATTTATTATACTAGTTCATTATATTTGCTGCAGTAATTCATCTCTTACTGAGGAGTGTATTGCTCCTTTTTTTCTTCTGCAAATATTAAAATTTGGGGAGGTAGGCGGAGCCAAGATGATGGATTAGAGGCAGCAACCCAGACAAATTCTCTCAACATTTCCCTCCAAATGACTTTAAAAAAATGTCTCAAATAAAATTCTGGACTAGTAGAGCCAACAAAAGTTCAGAGTGAGACATTCCCCCAGCCTAATTAAACTTATGAGGTTGGCAGGAGAGGTTTGTGATACTGGGGTGGGGTTCATCCCAGAGTGCAGGCAGTGACAGCACCAGCATCACGCTTTGGAGGAGGCCAGGATAATGGCAGCAGCAGCTTGGGAAGCTTTCAGCCCAGAGATGTTCTGGGTCACAGCTGCAGGGTAGAGAGGAGTAGTTGTAGTTGGTCAGAAGGGATCAGGGACCTGTAGTTCCAAGTCAGAAAGGAGCACTAGCACCTATGGCTACAGGAATTCAGGGGACCTGGTCACAATACTAGAGCCAAGAGGACTGCTAGTGTTTGCCATTACAGAGGAGCAGGGGCCCTGATTAAAGACCAGAGTGCAGACCAGAAGAGCAATCAGCAGACCTCTCACCAGGTTACAATACTGTGGAAGCACCAAAAAGTCAGAACTAGCTCTGAAAATAGCAGTAAGAATAAGCCTGAAGCTTGGGACAGCCCCTTCCCACCCAGGTGAGCAGAGGCCAATTTTAATGCAAATTTCATAGTCAAGAAATAGACTGGAAAAAGTCAAGAAGTAGAATGGGAAAATGGCATAAAAAGCTACTTCAGTGGCAAGGAAGACAAAGACATAAATTCAGAAGAAGACAACAATCTAAAACCAACTACAAATAAAACCTCAAAGGAAAAAAAAAAGCAAATTGGACATAAACCCAACAAGAATTCCTGGAAGAGTTAAAGAGATAAGAGTGGTACAGTTGATTGTGTTGAGATGTTGTTGAGATCTCAAAAAAAAAAAAAGATAAGAAAAGGGGATGCACTGGGTGAAGAGGAGAGGGGCATAATGGGGAAAATCTCACACAAAAGATGCATGCAAGAAAGAGCTTTTACAATGAAGGGAAAAATGGGGGGAGGTGGTAGGCAATGCTTGAATCTCAGTTTCATTGCAATTGGTTCAAAGAGGGAAGAATATATGTATATACACTCAGTTGTGTACAGAAATCTATCTTACCCAACAGGGAAATAGGAGGGGAAAAAGATTAGAGAAAGTGTGTGTGTTGAGGGGGAATGATAAGAGAGTGGATTAAAGGAGGCAGTGGTCAGAAACAAAACAGAGTTTTGAGAGGGGGCAGGATAAAAGTAGAGAGAGAAGAATAAACAGAAGAAAACGGGATAGAAGGAAATACAGTTAGAAATCGTAACTGTATGTGAATAGTATGTGCTCACCTATAAAACAGAAGCAGATAGCAGAATGGATTAGAAATTAGAATCCAACAAAAAAAAAAGAAATTAGAATCCAACAATATGTTATTTATAAGAGACACTCTTGAAACAGAAAGACACATATAGAGGCAAAATAAAGGGCTAGAGCAGAATCTAATATGCTTCATCTGAAAATAAAAGAGGCAAAGATCATGATCTTAGACAAATTAAAAGCAAAAAATAGATCTAATTAAAAGAGATAAGCAGGGAAACTACATAAAAAGTAACATAGAAAATGAAATAACAAAAATTTTTGCTGCAAGTTACTCTAATACTGGCTTCATTTCTTAGAAATATGGACATCTGAGTCAAATTTATAAAAATTTCCATAAGAAATATGGAGATCTGAGTCAATTGATAAGTAGACAAAGAATGTAAACAGGCAGTTTTGAGAAGAAGAAATCCAAGCTGTAGATTAGAAGAATGCAAATTAAAGCAACTCTGAGGTACCATCTCACACCTATCAGAAATGGGGATGGGGGGAAATAGGTCCACTAATGCACTGTTGGTCCAACTGTTCTGGAGAACAATACGGGACTATGTCCAAAGGGCTATAAAACTGTGCATACCCTCTGACCCAGCAATAACACCACTAGTTTTTTACCCCAAAGAGATGAAAGAAAAAGGGAAAGGACCTATATATACAAAAGTATTTATAGCTTCTCTTTTTGAGGTGACAAAGAATTAGAAATTGAGGGGCTGCTCATCAATTGGAGAATGGCTGAATAAGCTGTGGCATATGATTTTGATGAAGCACTGTTGTGCTATAAGAAATGACCAGGGGGGTGATTTCAGAAACACAAGGCAAGATCTATATGAAAGTGCAATAAGAAGAGTCAGGAGATCACTGTGCATACTAACAGCAATGTTGTAACGATGATCAACTTTGAAAGACTTGGCTACTCCGGTCAGTACAATTATCCAAGACAATTTTAAAGAACTCTTGATGAAAAAATGCTATCCATCTCCAGAGAGAGAGAGAGAGAGAGAGAGACAGAGAGAGAGAAAGAGAGAGAGGGAGAGAGAGAGAAATAATGAAGTCAACGCAAACTGAAGTATAATTTCATACTTTATTTTTATTACTTTTTGTGATATGGCTAATGATTTCAAACTTATAATTGATATATTGCTTGCCTTCTCATTAAGTTGGGTAGGGGTGGGAGGGAGGGCGGGAATTTGGAACTCAAAATTTAAAAAGAATTTTAAAAATAAATATTATATTTTAAAAAGATAACAAAAATTAAGATGTTAGAATATAAGAAATTAGGATACATATTGTGCCCAACCTATGTTTTCTGCAAATATCAGAGGAAAAGGCATTCAAAGACTATTGGGAATGAGTTGCATCATAAGGGAAATTATCCAGTGTTAAAACAAAGCAGCCAATAGTAGGCTCTGTTACAAGACTGTTGGGAGAAGTGTGCTGAGAATGTGAGTAATCAGTAAGACCTTAAGAGAAATTGAGAAAAAAAACCAAACAGGTTTTAATTGGATCTTTTTGAATGTTCAGAAAATTAATAAAAATGGATTTTCTTTACCTTTTATTTCTATGTGTTTGGCGCAAAATTTCAAAGTTTAGTTTAATCCAATAGTATTACAACTGAATTCCTACCATGTTTCATTTTAGAGGAACAAAAAATATCTTCTCTGTTAAAAAAATTAAATGACACTTTACTGGAAAATAAAAGCTGCTTTCACAATCATAATTTGTAAAGAAATTTTCATAGGAATTGCAAATCCAGGCATAATTCCATTTAATCCATCAAATAACCTCATGGGATAATCACCACAGTGGTTTTGGGGTATTATCCTCGAATGCAGATTAATAGTCTTAACATATATAAAAATGCAAGTAAAAAGTTTAAAGTCTGGTTCAAATGCAAATATTATTAATTTTTTGTTTAATTAATTTTTTTGTTCCATCTTGGTCTACTTCTGCACTTCCAAGTTGAGAGTTTCACACTTTTATTTCAAAGAAGCTCAACAAAATATGTTGCACCATTTCACCTAGAGAAAAATGATGACACAATTTTATAATTAAGTTACTGTTGTTCAGCCACATTCAACTCTTTGTGACCCTCTGGACCATTCTGTCCGTGGAGTTTTCTTGCCAAAGATATTGGACTGGTTTGTAATTTCCATCTCCAGTGGGTTAAGGCAAACAGAGGTTAAATAACTTGCCTAGGGTCACTTAGGGTCACACAGCTAATAAGTGTCTGAGGCAGGACTCAGGTCTTTCCTGAATCCAGGCCCAGTGTTTTATTCACTGAGCCACCTAGCTGCCTATTATAATTAAGTAGCCTTCATTAAAGTCCAATCAATGGAGGGGGCCCTGTTTTGTCAAAGGTTACAACAGTGGAACCCAAGGTCTAAAAGTACTATCAAACTAGAAAGTTAGATTACAGAGACCTAGTAATAGACTCTCATTCTATCCCCTGAGTTCAAACTTGGCTACCTATGGGGAGGTTCATTGCCAGAAAGTTGGTCACCGGCTGATGAATTTTTTTTCATCACGAAAACTCTTAAAAATCATATATTCTCCAGAAGTGTGTGGTTGGGGGTGGAGGTGGTGATGATAGGAAAGGGTATGATTTCCATTGGTGAAGAGAATACCCATTCAGTGGAAAATAAGGAATTTTGTCAGGTATTAAGTGAGTATAATTTAGTAAAACTCACTTAATGTTCAAATACCCTACTATACCTAAGAAACATTTGAGAGCTCATATGAATTCTCTGGGCACCTTGAGGAAAAATGAATACTACAGTTAAAAACCCAGTTTTTAATGGTCATTTGTACATCATTGTTGCTATGGTTTTAATTCATCAATGTCTTATCTATATGAGAAAGGATGTTTGGAGAGTTCATTCTTTTAATTTACTACAGGAGTACTGAAGAGAACACATTATTATAAGCATCCACAAATAAACACTTAATAACTTGTATTCTTATACAATTTTATGGTTATAAAGTATTTTACATACATTTTCTTTTTGCACCATATAGCCCCATGTGGAAAATTTTGCAAATATCATTATTTTCACTTCAAAAATGAGGAAACTAGGGCTGAGGGAGATAAATGGCTTTCCTAAGGACATATAACTTGCAAGTGGAAAAAATGAGGGTAACAACAAGTCTTATGAGTAGAAAAAACACTGAGCTTAATAAAAAATTGATTTTTCAGTTACAGCTTTGGTACTAACTGGATGTGTAACTATGGATATAATTTTTCTGGGCCTCAGTTTCCTAGTATGTAAGATGGGGATAATAAAACATACATTGCCTTTTATAGAGATATACTGAAGGAAAGTATTTTGTAAACAGAAAAAAAATGACATGCAATTGAATTGTAGTTTATTGTGTTGTTTTTTTTTGACTCCTGTTCCAGGGCTTTTTCTACCATTCCACACTATACCTAGTTCTAGAGGGAGAATTTCTTTTTCTTTCTTATTTATACTACATACGTGATGCAGAGTAGCATAGGATGAGGACTAATCTTGGAGTCAGGAAAACCTGCCTCTGACACTTACTGGCTCTGAGATCCTGAGCAAACCTTACAGTTTTTGTTCAGTCACTCTTCTCTAGTGTCTAACTCTCCATGACCCCATGTTGCAGTTTTCTTGGCAAAGATACTAGAGTGGTCTTCCATTTCCTTCTCCAGCTCATTTTACAGATGAGAAAACTGAGGCAGACAGAGTTAACAGGGTCACATAATTATTAAGTGTCTGATGCTACATTTGAACTCAGGAAGAGAAGTCTTCCTGACTCTAGGCCCTGCACTCTATCCACTCTACTACCTAGCTTCCCCAACCTTACAGTACTACATGTAATTCTCTAAAACTTGAAGTTCCAAATGAATTGCAGCTCTATATTAGCAGAAGGAGTGACCATACAGGGAATTCCCTACACTGATGAAATCACAGTATCAGACCAAAAAATAAAAGTCATACCCTGCAAAAATCCCTTTTAGATTATCAATTACTCTTCCCTTATTTTCATATTCATTTTAAAGAGAAAATACTTGTTGCCGTAGCAATATGTTCTCCTCCTAAAACCTATCACACTGGCTTTTCCTTGAATTTTTACTGGAGGCAGCCAGCATCATTTCTTTGCATTCATCAGGTTTTTATTTCTAAACAACTCTTAACTACAGCAGACAACAGACCTATAGTGCCAAATTCTCAAATGTCCTAGCATCATAAAGATTTTACATTCAAATAACACACAATTCCTAGTGAAGATTCATACCTGGTTCCTTATTCAATTTATGAGGAGTTAACCCTTTGCATTCCGATTTTCCTAACTGATCTACTCTCAGACGTTATATGTACAGCCCTGGACATGCTCCAATAACCCCAAGCACAGCACATTCAGAAAATTCTAGTTCACGGGGTACACTTCTTCTACTAGAACATCTGTCCCATAAAGTAAAAACAGCACAGTCTACTCATACTGTACCCGTGGCAAATGGGTTACAAAGCACAACATTAAGATGGAGTCATCTGCATCCTTAAAAATGTCATCAACCTTTACTAGTCAGATAAAAACAATTCCTGGTACTCTGCCTTTGTTCTCTAGAAAAAGGAAAAATAAGAAAGGGGGGGTACTGTGAGAAAAGATTTGGCAGATTCATAGCGAGTTGTGAAAAAGCATGTTTGGCACCAACTAACCACACTAGCAATTTGCATGTTCCCCTGGCTGTCAGCCCTGGGCTGCTCCTGAGTGGGGAAATGACAAAACTTGTAAGAGGAAATGAATTTTTTTCTAGAACATGTTCCATTGCTTTCTTTACACAGATAGTTACATAGATGTTTAGAGGAGCAATTGCCAAAGTGGAGAAGTGGGGCTTCTAGTAATGGCCAGTGTCCAAACAAATAGTCTATACTCAAATACACATGAGAGGTTTGTACCATCCTATCCACCCCAAGGCTTCAGACTTGACTGTCTTATTTTTGTGTTTTGCAACTTATTTACCAAAGTCATAGTGTGAGTTGGATGTGCAGTTTTTGACTTGACAGATTTGAACTAAAGTGGTCTACCTGCTCTTCCCAATATATTCTATCCCATCTTCAGTCTCCATGCCTTTGCACAAGCTGTCCTTCATGCCTGGAATGTACTTCTACCTTACTTCTATACTTAGCATCTCAAGCTTTTTTCAAAGCTTAACTCAAGTGCCTTATCCTACACGAATTTTTTTTTAGGCAATTGGGGTTAAGTGACTTGCCCAGGGTCACACAGTAAGTGTCAAGTGTTTGGCCTGAGGTCGAATTTGAATTCAGGTCCTCCTGACTTCATGGCTGGTGTTCTATCCACTGTGCCACCTAGTTGCTCCCCATGAAATCTTTCTTAATCTCTGTAGTTGCTACCATTCTCCCAGTCACTTAGGCTCACAATCTAGGGATCATCCTCAACTTTTCCCTCTCTCATCCAATCAGTCACAACATTTTGTCATTTTGTTTCTGCCTTCGGTACATCTCTTATATACCCCTCCTTCTCTCATCTCTGGCACAGCCTCCACTCTGGTGCATCTCTCATCACCTCATGCCTGGACTAATAATCTTTTTGTTGGTTTCCCCACTCTAAGTCTCTCCCCATTCTAGTCCATCTTCTACTCGTTTGTCAAATTGGTCTTCCTGAAGTGCAAGTCTGATCACGTCATTATTCAGTTCAATCAACCAGTGGCTCCTAGCATCTAATATTGCCCCTAGTATCTAATATAAAATCTTCTGTTTGACTTTTAGAGCCCTTCATCACCTGACCACTTCTTACCTTTCCAGTTTTCTTATACTTTACTTCCCTCCATGTACTCTCATCCAGTGACACTGGCCTCTTTGCTGTTCTTCCCACAAGAAACTTAATTTCATTACTCTGGGAATTTTCTCTGGCTGACCACTTTGCCTAGAACTCTGTCTCTCCTCATCTCTGCCTAGTAGGTACTTAATAAATACTTTTTAGCTTGAAATTACTATCTATATATTTTGTATTTTCTTATGTATGAACCTCCTGTTTCTCCCAATAGACTATAAGCTTCTTCAGGGTAGGAATTATTTCATTTTTTCTCTGTATTGCTAGCAAATAGGATAGTGCCTGGCATGTAAAATCATAAATCTAGAACTATAAAGGTCCTTTGAGGCTATTGAGTTCAATTTCCTAATTTTACCGATAAGGACATTTAGAGGAAGGAGGGCTCAGTAAGATATTCATGATCAGAGAGCTAATAAGTGTCTGAAATGAGATTTGAAGCCAAGGCCCCATGGGTTCAGAACTGGAGCCTTTTCTCATGTGCCACAAAACCTCTCATGCAATACAGTGAATAAAAGCTCATTGAAAGAGTGAATGAATCTATGTGGGATGGAATGTGTGTTTGTGCATGTACACACGTGTATGTGTGGGGGCACATGCTTGCATGCTAGTGATATTATATCAGACATGACAGGTAGATTCCAGGGCCTTCTTGAGCACCACTCTTGAAATCCCTAGAGGTAATGAATATCCTAGAGGTAATGAATCATTTGCCCTGGACATTCTTTGAACCTTCTTGTGCTGGGAGGGAGCAATGGTAGTCTGCCAACAAAGCAATTATAATAGAAAGAGTCAAAAGACCTAGGTTTCAATTCTCTCTCTACTCCATGTTTCTCTTATGACTTTTCAGTAAATTTTTTTACCTCCTTGGGACTTGGTTTTATCATGGATAAAATAAGGAGGTTGGATTCAATGACCTCTAAGATACTTCTAGTTCTCTGGTGCTATGAATCTATCCCTTATGGACTGGAATTAGAGAAAATGGCTTAGAAACACCATGAGGGGGTTATCTAATTAAGAATACCTAACAGTGCCCGTTGATGGTATTTCAACCTATGCTGCTTTTCATAAAACACTAATTTTATGCATCTGTATTCGAATTGCTGAGCAACAAGAAGATAATGATGGCAAAGTACTTGAAGCAGAGACAAATGGAGAACTTTTGGACACTTCTGCAGTAGAGGAATGGATAGCCCAGAAATGTCAAGGTTTCTGCTCCATGGATAACCCAGGAATGATGCAATAACCATGATGGTGATGATAATGAACCCATTTTTCAGTGTGAACTGACAATGAAGGGAAGGAGGTAATTATGGTTGTTTTGTTTCAAGTCCTACCATGAATTGTTGACCATCCAGTAAAGACTAAAGGCCCAGTTATTAAATATATCCCCAAGATACTCCTTGCTTAGATGAGCAGCCATGTGAAACTTATCCCCTTATCACTCTGATAATCTATATCTTTTAATTCAGTGTACAGGTGTGAATAAAATAGTGCGGAAGGTGCTCAATTGACAGCTTTGGAAACTCCCTTTAATTACCCATACAACAGGTGTGGGTGTGTGCTCCAAAGCCCATTTTTCCTTATGGAGGCACATATGCTTTCCTAGGATAAAAAAAGAGACCTTTTCTAAGGTTATATGGCTATCTCAATATAAACAGCTTTCTTTTATCACATACCTCTTAGTTTTGACTTCCAACAAAGTTGGCAATTGACACCAGCTCTGGTGGGTGTCTTTAAAGGGTGGGTATTTATCTCCAAAAAGCACAGTTATAGACTTAAAGATTATCTTACATAAAGGACAAAAAAAATCACCAGAAATGTTTAGCTCCTAAAAACCTCAGTAGCTTTACATCAATTATCTTAAAGAAAAAAAAAAGATGGGATTTAATATTTCATTTTCCAGGAATTGTGATGTAACAGAAAGAGCACTGAAAGGAGAGAAGGTCCTGATCTACCACTTCAAAAGTTGTATAAGTCTTATAAAGTGACTACTATTATCCACCAACTCCTTGGGGGTCCATAGAACCCTAGGTTAAGAATCCTTGGTCTAGACAGGATAGAGAGAAAAACATTTATCTGTGACATTTTTACAATTTCATTTATTCCTTCAAGGCTTAGTCAGTGAAACCTTCCTGATCCTCAACTTCTTTTTAGATCATTTGGAATTCTGCCTTACCCTTATTACATCTTGCCTTGAATTTTTTATCTCTCTACATGCCATATCCTTCGGTAGAATGTGAACTCCTAGAAGGCAGGAACTATGTCATTCTTAACTTTATATTCTCCAGCACCTGAACAGAGCTTTGCACATAATTTGTTTACTTAAATTGTTTAATCCAGTCATTCCTTCCACAATTGTCTATGGAATACTGGTGTGTATGGCATTGTGGGAGAAACAAAGAAGAATTAGGTAGCAAGGGAAATAAAGCCTCTATGGAAATCACTATACTATAAAAATCAAATGTGAATATATGTGGGAGAGGGAGGAAAGATCACTTCTCAAAGTGATCAAGGAAGGCTTCACAGGGGCAGCAGAACTTACATTATTCTGGTGTTTTACATCAGTTTTTGGATTGGTTGCTACCACAAGGTCTACTTCCAGTCCTTGGTTTTATTCTGCAATCAAGATTAAACAGTTTTATTGATGAATGACGCAGATACTCTATTCTAGAATTTTTCATTTAGATGGGTGGACAGTCTTTATTTGGTAATAGTAGGAACCTTTTCTTATACTCAGCTATGGTAAAATGCCATCCATTTTACATTTAGAGTAACAGTTATGAATACGTAAAAAATTCTTCCTTAAGACCATGAGTTTGTCCTGCACCTAGTTATAGCTAGTTCATGAGAGTTTCTCATTAGATAATAATGATACGAGGATTTTGAAGGGGTTGGGAAGATAACAGAAATCTAGAAGGCAGCATAATTATCTAGCCAGATCAGACAAGGTTATGAAGGTCTGAACTAAGATGATCATGGTGGTAGTCAAAACAACAAAAACAACAATAGCAACTGACATTTATATGATACTCTAGGTCTTCCAAAACACTATATATTCATCTCTTGAAGTGAGGTGAGCATGCAAAGATTTTGAAGTATTTGAATAGTGGAACTTAGTCACTGATTAGACATGATACGTGAGGGAGATTAAAATACCAAGGTTTCAAGTGTCAGAGATTAGGTGAATATTGATGCTGCCAACAAAAATAATGAAATAAGAAAAAGGAATAAGTTTAAGGAGAAAAACAAGCTAGGTTTTAGATAGATCTAGTTTGAGGTGACAGAGTTATATTTGTACACAAATTCTATACAAATCGTTTCATTAAAAAAAAAAACCCAAAAAACCAATCACCTTGAATTTGCATTATTCCAATGCATGCATTATAAAGGTAGGCCCTGAGCCTATTTTCAGCATAGATGTCAGTGACTTTGAACTCTCTCTATTATTCTGGATTTCTTTTATATTGGTTTGATTTTTTTTTTGTCAATCAGGTTTTGTCGTATAATATCAATTTCACATAGGCTTCTTGAACGTGGTAGCATAGCGTAATAGAAAGAATACTAGTTTTGGAGTCAGAGGACTCATGTTCAAATCCCATTTCTGTGTGACCTCTGGAAAGTTACTTCCCTTCTCTGAACTTATTTCCTCATCTATCAAATGAGAGGGTTGAACTAGATGGTCTGGTCTCTAAGGCCCTGTCCAATCTAAAGCCTTTGAAAATATATTCTTTTAATAATTGCTAAGGTTTGGATATTAAAATGTGGTAGTGGTATCATTTAACAAGACACTTTAATTAAAGTTTAATTAAAAACAATCACACAAGTTGCTTATTTTTTCTTAAGCTGTATATAAACTATAAAATTGTTTTTTTAATGTAGAAAATTCAGGATGTGGGGAATATAATAAATAGGGGGAAATTGAAATTAAAAAAAAATTAGGTGTCTAAGGGTAAAACTCCCCCCCCCAATATTCACCGAGAAAGTAATACCTTTGTTGATTAGATAGACTTCAGAAATCGTTATAAATGTATACTTCTTGCTCCAAATATATTACCATCAGTTTCATATAGCTAAGTGTACCAGAAATAAGAGTGTTTTGATCAAGTAGGAAAAGCAACTTTAAATAATCAATCCCCTTTATTTCTCTTCCCCCTCCCCTCCAAAATCTATTTAATAGAATCTCATAGTTGGAAAGGATTTCAGAAGTGATCTAGTTCAATACCTACCTGTATAAGAACCTACCTACAGTATCACAGAATTGCAAAATTTAAGATTTGGAAGGGACCAAAGAGTTCATTTAATCAAATAATTCTTAACCTGGTCCACAGACCCTTTGTGGGTGGCCATACACTTATATAGGATAAAAACAAAAACAAATTATATCTTTATTTTGATAATTACTTCCTTTGTAATCCTATGTATTTTATTTTTTATATTTAAGAATGTTGTTCTGAGAAGGGGTCTGTAGGCTTTACTAGGATGCTAAATGGATCTTTAACACAAAAAAAGTAAAGAAGCATCGATCTATCCCAACCCATCCCTCAATAGAATTATCACCGTAGCATTCCTGATAAGTTGTCATCCAGCATCCACTTAAAAACCCACTCTATCCTAAGGCGTCCCACTTCATTTTGAGACAGCTCCAAGTGGTATGAAGTTTGTCCTGACATCAAGCCTAAATTTGCAACTTCCACCCGCTCTTCATGGTTTTGTCCTCTAGAGATAAACAAAGAAAGTTTAATATCTCTTTCACAGGTTAGACCTTCAAATACTTGAAGATATTTATAATAACACCCTTGAGACTTCTTTTCTCCATGCTAACCATTCCTAGTTCCTTTTTATCAGCTCCAAGACCATTTAGTATCTTGGTTACCCTCCTCTGAATGGATTCTCTCCAGCTTGTCAATGCCCTTCTCAAACTGACCAGCATGGGCCTATCACCCCTTCATTCATGGAAGCTGTGCCTTTTTTAATGCAGTCCAAAATCACATTAGTTTTTCTAACTGTTGCATCAACCAGATATCTCCAAATATCCACAGCTCTATAATCAGTGGTCATTTAACCTTCATAGATTAAGAGCTTCATAGATTCTAAGCCTCTTCCTTCCCAATGGAGCTCATTCCACTTCTGGCCAACTCTAATTTTAGGAAGAGTTTCCTCACTTTCTCATATCACCCCCGAGTCTACTTATCTGTTACTTCTACCCATAATTTATCACATTTAACTCATTTAAGTTTAGCAAATATTTATTAAGCACCTGTTATACGCAGGCTGTTATGCTGGCTACAAGGTTATAAAGGCAAAAACAAAAAAAAAGTACTTCTCTCAAAGAGTTTACATTCTTCTAGAGTACTTATAGGGCAACTAGGTGGCATAGTGCCAGAGTGCCAGACCTGGAGTCAGGAAGAATGAACTTCAAATCTGGCCTCAGCTACTTACTAGCTGTGTGACCCTGGGCAAGTCACTTAACCCTGTTTACCTCAGTTTCCTCCTCTGTGAAATGAGCTGGAGAAGGAAATGGCAAAGCACTCCAGTATCTTTGCTAAGAAAACCCCAAATGGGGTCATGAAGAGTCGGACACAACTGAAACAACTTAACAACAAAAAGAAGAGTTCCATCTCTTCCTTATGTCTTCTATGCCTTTCAAACTGGGTGTAGAACATGACTTTAAAATTTAAAGAGATCTCGTTGCTGCAGTGTCAGTCATTCATTGCGGGAACCTGGGGAAACCACTTAAACTCTCTCTATCTTAATTTCTAGGTCGGCAAAATGAAAATCTCTGATGTACCTCCTTAACAGGACGGTTTTGGGAGAATCAAATGAGATAATGTATGTAAAAGCAATTTGTTTTGAGTGGTATACAGATGCAAATCAGACCAGCACTGTCTCAGTCTCAGGGTTATGTGCCTTTGCCTGAGCTCTATAACAAGCAAACTCATAATCAACAATTTCCAGCTTATTATGCTTTAAACACCATTTCTCCAAATGTCACTGTTCTTCCAGTTCTGTCTTTACGAGCACGGACAAATTTTCTACTCTGCCTCAACAATAATAATAATAGTTTACATTTGTGCACTTTGTGGATACATGAAAACCCTGTGAAACAGGCAGGCATTATTTTATTTTGAAGATAAAGAAATGAAGATTTAGAGGGATTGACTTGGTTATTCAAGGTCACATGACCATCATAGCTGGAACTGAGGCCTGAACACAACTCTTCTAACTCCAAGGTCAGAGCTTTTCCAACCCACCACTAACCCCTTAAAATTAAAAACTTGCATTTTGGTAATGTTTTAATGAGGTATTTTTGCAAACTAATGCATTTGATCCTCATACCTTGATGAGGTAGGAAGGTAGGAATTATTATGCCAACTACACATGAGAAAACTGAGGCCAAGAGAAATAATTTACCCAAAGTCATTCAGAAGTTAAGTGGAAGAACCTGGGCTACAACATTGCTCCTAACCTATTTCTCTTTCCACTGTGGCAGGCTATCTCAATTGTTTCATGGAAACAATTAAATGGAAAGCAAGGACACAAAACAGGAATCTTGCATTCATTTAGAATGAAGTAATAATGGCTACTTTTACTGGGGAAACTTCCTTTAAAATAGCCCCTATAATGAGTCATGAGTAAACAAGACAACAAAGGGTCCCAAAATTGGTATCTGCTAGTTTCTAACTACGAAAGTTAAGGTGGTAAGTGGTGAGTGCAAAGAGAGAAATCTGGCTGCCCAGACAGCATCCAAAGGCTGAAAGATATGACAAAGGGTAGGGATATAGAAGTACGTGTAGGGGGAGGGGCTGAAGAGGAAATTAAGGATCTCTTTCAAGTTTTGTGCTATAGGATACACATTTTAAAATTATAGTAGGCAATATTCTGTATACTTGAAATGATCTTTATAAATTCATCTCTAAATTTCTAGTAGTTACTTGTGCATCTCATTCCATAGGTAAATCATTAAATTCTATGAAGATGTGAACTATATGTTATTTATATTATCAAATAGAATAGTGATTTACACACAATAACTTAATAAGTGTTGAATTATTTTATTGAATTACTGAAGAGCAATAGCTATAGTGGGAAAAGATTACATAATCTCAGCCTCTTTTTATGCTTTAGAAAATGAGGAAGACTGAGATGCCTAATGAATGTGAGTACTCCTCCCTCACACTCTCTATCCTCTAATATAAAATAGAATCACAAAAGCTCAAAGTTGGAAGGGGCATCAGATGTCTTCTAATCCAATCTATCCCCAAACTTAGTGGTAGATTTAGAGCCAGGAAGATTTGGATTAAAAGCTGCCTCTGATACTTATTAGTTATATAACACTGATTTGGATATTTCACTTTTCTAAGCTTCATTTTCCTTATCTATTAAATTCCTATTTAATAATTTAACAACATCTCTAGTACATGTCTCATAGGGTTTTTGTGAAGATCAAGTAAGATAAATTACACAAACCTCTATGTAAACCTTAAAGCTCTATATAAATGTAAGCTATACTGTAGTTATCCATTATATATGTATATGTATGTATATGTGCATATATACATATACATATATATGATAGAGTACCAAATGAGATTCTATGTGTAAAGCCCTCTGAAAACTTGAAAGAACTTAGAGTTGTTAGCTATTTTGCATATATATATATACACATGTGTATATAGATATAGATATCTATATACACTTATATACATATATACATATATATGTAATTGCTGTGAGGGAAGTGTAGTGTAGTGATGAGGTGTCAAACATATGGACCACATCTGTTATTATGGCCCTGAACCCTCCTCAGTTTAGGCTGTACCAGATTAAAATGTAATAGGGAAATATTTAACAAAATAAACAAAAGCAAAATCGAACATAGATAATGTTAATATGTGGTTTTCTAAGTCACTCTGCAGTCTGCTGGGATCCTTATGTATGGCTCAGTGACCTCCCCCCCCTTTCTATTTCAGTTTGATACAAATACCGGTATAGCACAGTGCCTGACACACAGTAGGCCCTTAACAAATGTTCATTGACTGATCACTGGTATAGTGGATAGAATAGAAGAGTAAAGAGCTGGCTTTGAAAACAGGAAGACCTGGGTTCACATATTAGCTAATAAGTGCTGCTTATTATGGTAGATACACATATGCCTTCTGTTACATATCTATAGTTGAAGTGTGGGAGAGAATACTTAAACAACACAGGCAATGTTTCCAACATTTGGGGGCTGAAAGAATTCTATAAACAGGTGTACCATGGTGGGTGAGAGAAGAATGTGGACAAGCTACTCTCAGAACAATCCCTTGTTAACAATATTTTTCCTCCTGGAACACTAAGCCCACACTATTTTAAGAGAAGAGCTATCAGGGATTTTCTTCATGATAGCAGAGGGTTCTGGGGGTATATATGATTCTAGCTCAACAATGGTTTTCCTCCTAAAAGTAATGCCCCTGGGGGGATGACGTACCATCTGGTGATTCCTAACTTATACTCTCAACAGCAGGTTTGGGGGTGTCAGTGGCACCTCTGACTGATTTTAGCTGCCAGTCTGCTGCCCATTTTAGGAATAACACAGCTGCATCTAAATTCCAAAATTATACAGTGGGTTCAAACCTGCCTCCTCTTTTTGTCATTGTAGTAAAGGCATTCTTTCCTTATAGTACGGCAATCCTCATTTTTTAAGGTAAAGAGAGGGTTAAAAATGCCCAACAATACAATTCTTAGCACAACAGCAGGACAGAAACTTTACACACTTAAACTTGTATGCCCATGGATAAAAAAAATGATACTATGCCTCTACACAAAATTAATTTGTACCTTTATGCTGCTCCTCCCCCCCGCCCCATCCCTGTCTTGATCATTTATCTGTGCCAAAGATCTTTGGAAAGTCTCTTGACTTAAGACTCCTTTATTTCTCAAATGATATAATATATAACTGTATTCCACACAGAGGAAGGGTGTGATGGTCATTAAAATGTTGTATCCAATGGACAGAGATACTCTTTGAAGGAAGTTACCAGGACAGGTAGGTGGCACAGTGAATGGAGCTCTGGCCTTGGAGTCAGGAGGACCTGAGTTCAAATTCAACCTCAGACACTTAACACTTACTAGCTGTGTGACCCTGGGCAAGTCACTTAACCCCCATTGCCTCACCAAAAAGCAAAAAAAAAAAAAGGAAAGACATGAAAGTTACCAGTAAATACAACTCATTTTCATTATAATGTTTACTGCATCATATTCATTTTGAACTGGGTTTTTTTTCTTCTTTTGCCTATATTTTGATCAAAAGTAACTTAATTATTTTGTCAGTCACCACTGCTAAAAATTATAATCAACAGCACGGATAATTGGAAAGGCAAGGAGATATAACAAGAGTAAAGGGTAACCAATGGTCAGTCCAAGTATCACATCAGTAGTTTGATGGATCAATGCCATCATTAATGTGGATACACACTACACATTCCCTCAATGGGTGCAAAATTCAATCCTTCTACACCTTTTCATTTCATATGTTCTCCTCTCCATGCCTTTCTATCAATCTACAAATGATCTATACAATCTATAGAAAAATGATCCATACAAAAGATCCTTTGTATCTTTTAATATCAGGGGATGGTGGTGAGGTTCCCTGTGCAAACTTTGAGCCATCCATTGCTTTCACTGTATGGACAGCCTATTTTTTTCTTTTCAGTTGTACATTTCCTAAATGATTATTTAAATATTAAAAGGCCTGCAGGAAGGTCTCTGAGGCATTGTGCATATCTTCTATGGAGTATCCATTGAAAAATCAGACTGAAAATGTATAAGATGAGAAGGTGTGTATGATTATAACCTGCATTGGTAGAAGTCCTTATACCAATGAGATCATGCTCACTCAAATAATAAAGTAATCAGCTTCACTGGGGGAAGGATAAGGCAAGAAATTATTCATTTTCTTTGTTGATTTCTGGTTCTGACGTTATTTTCAGTCACTCTAGCAAACTATCATGCTCTTTTCAGGACTACTTTGTGCCATCATCAGAGTCCTATGCACTATATTTCTACCATGCTAAAATGTTATTATTTCTACAGGAAACAATTTACACAAACATTGATTTATATCTTTACAAATGTGTACTCAGTTGTTACTTTTAATACTATAAGGAGACTGTGGTTTAATTGGTATGATTGAAATGGATCATAACTACTCTATATCTTAGTATATGATCTTTGAGAATTGTGATAAAAAAAAATCATCACCCTGTGGCCAGTGATGACTCTTTCTACTTAATTAGGTTCAATCTCAGATGATAGTCCATCAATGGGCCCATTCTCAGGATCTTTTCAAGCTTGGTAGGACCTGTCAGAGATTGTACTCCTTAAGCCTTAGTGGAGGCTCACTTTAAATAGGAGAAGTAAATTCATTCTTTAGATATTGGTCTAATTTGAATTATTCTAACAATTCCCTTTGGTTACATTAATCCACAAAAAGAATGATAAAAACAGTTGGTTGCATTAGTGATAGTCTTGTCCTCTATGGCCTTTTATATCATGACATTTACCCTCTTAAATTCACACCTTTATTAAACACCAAATGAATACTCCACTCCTATTTGAAAATGTTTTCTCCCATGGCTTAGAGATAATTACTTGCTTGACATTTCCTCCTTCATTTTATTTTGACGGCTGCAAAATATTTTGGGAAGAGAGCTGAATGAACACTATCAAGGAAAAAAATGCTGCATTACCTTGTGCTGTGTATCACAGTATGAATACCATGGTGTGAATTACTACTACTTTTTGTTGTTGCTTTTTATTTTTATTATTAATTTAGAGAGGTGTATGATCTCATTTTGGCATGTGGGGATTTAAACTGAAAACTTTCTGTGTACTGGTGAGGCAATATCCCTTGGAATTGGATTTAATTTGATTTCATATCTCATACAATTTTCAGTTTGATTCAAGGATTATATTTTCTGGCAGGCAGAGTGATATGTCCTTGAATACACTGGAAACATTTTCTCCACTCGGACTCTTTCAGGTTTCTCTGTTCTTGCTCTGACATGCATAGCTGTAATACTGTGGCACATGTTGCCTTCCTTATCACCCTAGAAGTAGACACTGTCTGTGATCAATCCCAGCTGGCTGGTTCATGTGATATAAACAACTAGGTTTCTCTGTGAACCAGTATGTCTGTGAATTATAATTTATAGATCCCATTGCCTGATTTTTGCAACTGCTGAAATTTGAAAAGCAAGTTAGAAAAGAAGCTCCTCTTCTCAAAAATGATTGTGGTTATTTATAAACTTTGAATTTAGATCAATGTAATATAGTGATCTATAAACTTCTGTCTTATAGAAGGTCATATTAGGAAAACATCTCTTCCTACCAGAAGCTAACATGAATCTGTCATCACAACAGTATGTTTGTTTTAATCTCTTTAAAGAAAATTGGGATTCTATTTATAATGTTTCATTTCATACTCTATTCTATTATTAGTAGAATGCATCTATCAAATAAACACAGAATATATAAGAGCATATCTCCATAGGATAAAACTCAGCATTTATAGGAGACTGAATAAATAGAAATCACTGAAAAAAGTTGAAATCAGAAAGTGAAAATGTGAAGATAATTTGCACATGTGCTGCCATCTTATGTTGATCTTCATGTATATCATTACCAAAATCAAAGAGTAAGCTTGATATGAATTAGGAGAATACATAAACTAATCACAAATACACCAATGTGAATGCTCCTTTGATTAGTCTAAAGATCTTTAAATTTTGTCTTTGGCTTTTCTCTGAACATGTATAACTTGGTCTGCCTATTTTGAAAATGTCCCAGTCTCACAACTCAATAGTACGTTCTACCTTCTGGACTACCCAAAGATATATGTCAGAGAACAAACTTTTCATTCCTTTTTAACGTAGCAAAGTCTTATGTATGTTTCACATATGAGCATTACGCTGGAATATTCTGAGTTAAAATATACAGATCATCTTCAAAATAATTAATGATGGAATTATAATTATGGTGTGCAGAAAATTAAATCCATTCAAGCTTCTTCCCCCCCATCTATTCATCGATCAAACAATTATTAAGCACCTACTAGCACTGTAGAGCCCCTCTCCTAAAGGAGCTTATATCCCATGAAAATGATTAATCTAAATTTTGCATCACTCTCCAAAGAAATAAAATGACTTGTAGGAAGCATTAACCACTTCATGAATCTCAACACCCAGAATGAGGAAGTCATTTTTCAGGACAGTGAAATGAACTATTGAGTGCTTTTTAAAATATTGAACAAACATACAATGATCTTTCCTACAGGAAAAGTAATTAGAATATATAAAATAATAATATATGACCCATTGTGCCACCTCTGTTTGTTCCATTTTTATCCAGACATTATTTCATTGGTGTGGTGAACTCTGGGTATTAAAGTTCCCACTATATAGCCTTTCTTTGTAACTTAAAGTCTTAGAGAATAGTCTGGGAACCATGAGAGGTTCAATTACTTGCTCTTAGTATATAGCCAGTATGTATCAGAGGTAGGAGTCAATTAGAAGTCCTTCTAACTCCAAGGCCATCCCTCTAAACACTATGCCATGCTACTTCTCTTACCAATTCTCAAGACTGTTGACATGAGATTTTTGATTATGGATCTCAAGCTCAGTCTTTGAGTTTTAAGTAAGTAGTGAGTATCCCTATGATCAGAAAGCCAAATGTAACAGGAAGCAGACAAAAAAATTAATGTTGCACAATGAAGAGGCCACAGCTCTCTCCATCTACCTTCTTGAGAAAATAGAATCTCTTTGTCTTTCACACACAAAAGGGCATAGTTTAAATGCTCCCCTTAATGTGAGAATTGAGACAGGAAGTACTATGGTTTCTAAACTCGGTTTCACTCACGTACTCAAAAGCCTAGAGGCTGCAGATACATAGCTTCTGATTGTCATATTCCTATGGCATTGATTTTTAGCAATTGGGAATTCCCAAGTAAGATGTCACCAAGAAAATTTAGATTTGTTATACACATACAAAAACTCCTCCATCATTTACATACTTGAAAACTAGTCATTTCTGGAGTGAATGGAGGACTCTTCTTACATTTATACGAAATGCAATATTACATTGAAGGCTAACCAGTCTCAGACTGTTTTTTTGTTCCTTTGACAGCCCAAAGAATCACTGCATCATGGTCCACCAGGATCCAGCATTCATTCCTGCTCTATATAACTTTAGTATCAAGAACAATACATGCATCATCTAATTTAACTGCAAATGACTCTTTTTTAGCATGAATTGACTGTTTAAAGAGAATGCACAACAGAACTCCTAACTGCCTCATGGAAGCTATGGAGCACCCCGTGGAAAAAAGATTTCACTGTTACCAAAAGCTGCTAGCGAATGAGATAAGCTGTAGAGGAAATGAACTCTCATCAATAATCTGTAGAGAGTGCTACAGAGGGCAGGTGTACCTGAAATCCCTTGTGAAGTGATTCAACTTTGGTCCAGATTTTGCTCTCAGAGGTTGATAGGGTCCACTGAATGCAATTTCAGCAATTTTCCTCCAAACTCATTTTCTAAAAAGAAAAAAATAAGCAAGCATATAATATGTAAAGGGAAATGAGGAAAAACTAAAAGAGAGATTCTCTCCTGTGTGCTTTTAGGTTTATAACAAAGAATTATACTTAACAATGTGTTACTGTACATTTGGATAAATTGTAAATTATTTTAATTAGAACACTGCTTTGGAAGGATAGAAATATATAAGAAGAAAATACTTTTTTTGTATTTTTTTTTGCTCCAGATAATTTTAAGAACTTAAAAAGCCTCTAAAGAGTTTAATTTGCTATTCTATATGCTCTCCAAGTAGCAGCCAACCTCTGAACCTATACCCCCTTTTCTTTCTTTTACACAAGTGATTGTTAAATGAATAAATGAAACATATTTTAGCTATTCTATACATTCTTTCAAGTTAACATGGCCTCACTAAGAACACAATATGATCTATTCCTGGTGATGGTGTTTCATGTCACCAATTCAATGTTATCACAGCTGAAAAACAATGTTTTCACTAGTATTCATTCTGCTTTTCATCTATACTCTCGCCATGTATTTTTGCTCAGAGTTTGAGATTAGTGGCTGCCATAATTAAAATAAAATGTGCTTGGATTACACAGATGATGCCACAACCCTTCCCCTCAACCCAGAACTCGCTTTATTAAAAAAAAAGCATAACTAGAAACTATGCAGAGAACAAGGACAGTGGCTAGGTAGGGCATCGGTTGTTAGAGCTATTGTTTCTGGTGCAGACCTCCAAATTCAAAGATACTCATTAAATTGAGTATGTGGCAATAACAGACGAAGTGTTAATGGGGCAGCAGTGGAGTGTGTCAGGAAAATGAAGAGACCCTTAGGGGCTCACCATGCTGTTTATGATCAGCTAAATTCAGCAGCATTACCATAAATCCTCTAAAAGATACTGTACTAGACTTCTTGCAGGTTACCTTGCAATAAAGAACATATCCAGAGTGCTTAGCAACTGGGATTTGAAATAAGATAACACATTATTTCCTATGAAATAAACAAACTGCCTATAAAAATGCAACCATAATGAATTTTATGATTTTCCTTAATAAGACTTTACTAAAACAAACACATAAAGAACAGAATCTTTTTCTAAAAAAAATGCAAATGGAGATTGAAACAGTTCTGAAATACACTGAGAAGTAGACAGGTCACAGAAAAATATTTCAAGTTATAAGTTTCAAAAGTTTCTCATGGCATTTCCAAAATACTTTCCTGACTCTATTAAACGATTCTGGAATGGATTTACACACTCACACAGAACCACAGACACTCAGAATTGGAAGGAAATTCAGAACCTGTCTAATCCAACCCATATTCAAATAAGAATATCTTCTATAAAAATATCATACCTGAGAAGTGGTCAGCTAGTATGAGGATCTCTAGGGAAAGTGAGCTGAGAACTATGCACATCACTAAGGAGATTATAAAACACTTGAAAGCAGAGATTATGCCCTTGAATCACTTATAAGACCTAACAGAATGGGCAAAAGAATAAAATATGTTCTTGGATATTGATTGGTTGATTACCTGTCTGTAGTAAAACTTTCACCAAGAATGGGAGTATTCAACTACTGTTCTTAATTTCCCTCTTAGCCCAAATGCAGCCTGCACAGTACTTGAATGCAGATTATAATCATATTTTAATAAGAAAATAGCAACCCAAGTGTGTTGACAAAATGAAGTGATTTTTTGCATGAATAAAACAATTTTATTTGAATGAAAAATGTAAAAAAACCCTTTTTTACAGTAAATATATATTTGTAATATGGTAATTTTATGAAATTACTTTTCATTGTATGCTTGTACATTTTTCTTTTAAAAAATCTAATTTTAGAGTTATGGACTATATTTGGGACTTTTTTCTATACTTTCCTCATCAATAAAAGAGGAAAATGAACAAAATACTTACATCAGTGATTTATGTTATGTGTGTGTGTGTTTAAAAAATCAATTTCCAGGGCATGCACTATGGTCAGTATACATTTGATTCAATTTCCTTTATTTTTTTATAAGTTAAGTCTTATATAGTGATTGGTGTTTTAGTTAGTGCCACTCAGGCACACTCCTATAAGCAATTGTAAAAGAACCATTAAACTCAATAGCTAGGCTATACTTACTGAGGGGGGTAAGTTGACTCAGCCATTTTAAATAATTTTTAATTAATGGTAGTTTTATGAGACAGTATAGTGCCATGGAAAGAGTCTTGGACTAAGACAGTAGCCCTGGATTTGAGTTACAGCTAATTGGTAGAACGAGATCTATGATCTATCAAATGACTCAGAAGGAGGTCTGATGGCCAGTAGGTATCCCTGGTGATGGATTTGTGGAAAAAATAGTGGACATTCAAGAATGGTGGACATTGTCCAATGGTGGACAAGAATTGCTACGGATCAGATGGCTTGGATGGGTTGAGATGTGCACTGATTGAAGAAGGATCCACACCTATGAGATTAGGGATCTTAGGGCTTCTGAAGTGCTGACCTTTGACTAGTCATTAAAATTATCCAGGTCTCAATTTCCTTATCTGCACATTGAGGATAATAATACTTTCACTAACTCCTTCATAGGGAAAGAGCTTGATAAACGAGAAAGATTATGAGAACAAGAAGGAGAAGTCATAGAGGAACTGGGATCAGCACCTGTGTCTATGCCAACGTGATTAAAGAGCTGATAAAACACTGAAATAGGTTCAGGTCATCTACTTTTCTGTCTTTGCACTGCAGTAAATGTACATTTATAGTTTTAAACTTTTGTTATGTAGCACCACAATTTACTTCGTGGATTCATTTATCTCTTAGTGGTGCCTCTACATAAGTATGGCTATAGTATGACTATAACTCCAAGTAAAGGCAATCTCTTATGAGTGAACTCATTCGTTGTCACTGGAGCATAAAGCAGCCTACTAAATTCTTACTTTGGCAACAAGATTTAACTTTCTGTATAAATCCTCTTCTCATTGCTTAGTCCAGCTTTTTATAAGGCATCTTTCTTTTTCCCAATATAAAGTCTGTCTTGCATTAAGAAAAAAACATTTGCTTGTATAACTTGTAAGTGCTTTTTCTTCCCTGATCTTCTCTCCCTATCCTTTTTTTTAATCAAACAATGACTGTGTCATGTGGTATTGATGGTTTGGGAAAATGTTTATTTTCATTTTCATCTAAAGTTCTTTATAATATTGTTATTAAAAGGATGATCAGGTAGCAATCTTTTACCTAGACTTATAATGTTGAATGATAAAGAAATAATTGCCTCTCTAAAGTATTCCTCATATACTATAATTATGAGTATATAAAATCCTTCTTATTTAATAATCTGAAAATAAAACAAAACTCTCAGAGTAGTATTCCTCAAAGCGAAATTGGAATGTGTTAATTAATTATAACATGTAGACACAAAGCACCTATTCAATGTACACCAGGGCCTCACCGGAATGCTGTTCTTAGGATCAATGGCAGGGGCTACTTCATAATGAGGTGACTCTGATATTGACCATTGTTCTATTAAGGTCTAATGTAAACTAAAATAATATTACAGTCAGTTCCAGTGGGTTACAGATGGAATATAGCTCTCAGACCTTTAAGTAAAGCTATGTCCAAGCCACAGTCTGGCTTAAATTGTATCCTAACTTTCTTTCCTTTTCTCTTAATTATTATCTGCCTGAGCACTAACAATGAGAATTAGAAAAGGACTTTTATAGAAGACAGTATTCTAACTAAGCTTTGAATGAACTATAGATTATAAGAGGTAGTTATGAGGAGGGAATACATTCTGGGAATAGGGAATAGCCTCTGTAAAGGCTTGGAGGTGGAGTGAAGAATGGAGATTTGGGATAGGTGGAGCATTGTGTATGTGAAATTCCAAGTTTGTTTGGAGAACAAAGAATAGGAAATTTAATGCAGTTAGACGAAGAAAATGAATTAATGTATCTTAAGAGGAAAACAGGGAGAAATCAGAAGAAATACAGTATATGATAGACCTAAATTTTAAGATCTTTTAATGGCTTTCATCTTTGTATCTTTCACAGTGCCTAGCCTAGTTCATTACATTGTGATATGTGCTTAATTGAAAGAATGGGTTTTAGAATTGTACAAAAGTTCTGTGCTTTTGTTTTTTTCAATGTTTCTCATATATCTGATTAATGATTTTCACTATTTTCAGGAGTAGCTTTTTTTTTAATTGATGACAGCAGATTGAACTTTAGTCTTCAAAGATATCCCATTCCATAGTAGCTTCCAGCATTGCATATTCACAATTGGTGTACAGAGAGACTCTGACCTTTAACTGTACTTAAAGTCACTAATTCCAATGACAATAATCATAATCATAATCCTAGATCTTCATAATCCTATAGATCTTTAAGATTTGCAAAGCACTTTACATAGAGCATGTCCTATAACCCTCCTGACAGCCTGGAGATGTAGATACTACAGGTGTAATTATTTTCACTTTAAATATATGTACACTAAGGCTTAGAAATGTTAAAAGACTTGCCCATGAGTTCACAGCTGGAAAGTATCAAAGGCAAGATTGAAACCACATCTGCCCATCTCTAAGACTAGCACTTTATCCACTATGCCACTCTGTTAAAGTTAGCCCCTCTGGCAGCAAATAGATAAGTATTCTTTTAGCAAATTAAAAACAGTAAATGTACAGATAATACAATTCAGAATTTGACTACTAGGTTTTTTTTTCACTTTCTTTTGGTATCAAATAGCATCATCAAATGCAGACACTCTACTTTGCATTTGCTTCCCTACCTGGTTTCAACTCTATAGAACAAGATGCCCTTCAGGAAAAGCTCATCACTTCTAAGCTCACCACCATGCTGCTAACTCAAGCCTTGATTCACTCCACCTCTCTTACCCTTTTCCCCCTCTGTTTGGAGAGTTGGAGGGTGAAGTACCAAACTCCTCCCATTGCCTTCCTTTATAGAAGGCAGAAACTGGCCTGGTTTCAATGCCATGGAACAAGATGCCTCTATATCAGGTACCCCCTGTTTTTTCTCCACCTTCATGCCTCCTTTTGTGTGTTGTCCCCCTCCCGCCTTTAGATTCTAAGTTCATTGAGGGCAAGGAGTGTCTTTCTTTTTATTAATTTTATCTCTGGCACTTAGCATAGTACCTGGCACACTATAGGTGCTTAATAAATGTTTATTGGATTGGATTATTGGATTAGATTTATAGGAAAAGCCAATTATAACAATGGGAAAAGAAGAAAATTAACATTTCTAAGGGCAGCACTTTAAAGGTGATGGGGAGGAATCAGGGAAGAAAATGACAATGGTTGAGAACTGATGGCCATTTACTATTTTCATAAACTGTAAATGTTGATTATGGGAAAATATTACTAACGTTGGTATTTTAAAAATCAGTATCATCAGGGCATCTAGGTGGCGCAGTGGATAGAGCACTAGCCCTGGAGTCAGGAGGACTTGAGTTCAAATGTGACCTCAGACACTTGACACTTACTAGCTGTGTGACCCTGGGTAAGTCACTTAACCCCATTGCCTAGCCAACAAAAAAAAATCAGTATAATCTACATGGCAAGGGGGGTACAACCTGGCTCATACCACAGAAATCTCATATTTGTAGAGTTCCATGCCAGCGCAATTAGTGATTAGTCTTGAAATGTAGCATGTAGAAGTTTGCTCAGAAATAAATAATGGAGGTTTATGGCATGTAGAGTCAATTACATTATTCTGCCTCGCAAAAAGACAAAATAATAAATTCCCTACATCTAGGAAAAAAACTATCCTGAAATAAAATGGAGGCAATTTACACAAAGAACCAGTGGTTTATCAGGAAAGAAAGCAGCCAACTTTGACACTGACAACCCCTTTGGAAACTGAGACAGACTGAACTGTATAAGCAATGACTGCATATGCTACATTTTTGTGGGGTCAAATTGAATTCAGGTGCAGGAAAGCTCACTAACCAGTGGCCAAAAGAGGTTCAGAATGTGTTAAGAAATAGCATGCTTCTATTGCTCATTTGGAAAGATGGGAGGCATTTCTAAAAGGCCATCATGAAATTTATTTCCAAGAAACCTGAGAAATGTATAGTTCATTGAACTGACAATGGCATATTTTTATTTCCAGGGCACATATAAGTATTAACCCAGTAGCAGACCTGTCAAATTTGCAAAAAGGGACAGAATTTTTGATTTGACACTTCACATTTCATAGGCATTAAATGGAGACCACATGCCATGTGTGATTGGTTATAAACATGAACTTTGAACCTTTGAGTCCATGCCCTTAGTATATATGCCACTGGCAAACAAATGATAAGTTCTGGTCCCACATCCACTTGGTCCCACTATTTGTAATTATCTTTAAAAGACTACATGTGTAGCATTTCTCTGTTGAATTATCAAAGTTAATGAAACTCATCTTTTTTTGAAGTCTCCAATCAAGAACCACATCATCCATACAGCCTTCCCTGATATTCCAGCATTGATCTCTCTCCTTGAATTTCCCAGTGGTTTGTTTCTATATGTTCTATGCATTTATCATATTCCAATTTGTGTTACAGTTATTCGTGGGCATGTCTTCTCTCTGATAAGGCAATAAACTCCTCGAGGCCAGGAACTGTGGCTTTCTCTACTGTAGTGACCTCAAAATAATTAGGCCTTAAGAGTAAGACTCTAATTAATATCTGTTGAACTGAACAGAATTGAATTGAATCTTACTGAACCCACTCCTACCAACCTATTCAGTTGATTCTTCTCTTGGAACACAGCTTCTAAAATCAGCAGGGAGGGCTGAATCAAGTTAGGTAAGGTCATACTACACTAATTTTTTCCCATCTCCATCAACACCAGTCAGTCAAGTCATCCTCAAGTCTCATCGAGGGTACTGAGATCACTTCTTAGCATGTCTTCCTGTCTCTTGTTAGTCTGTAATCTAATCCATTTTACATAATACTACTAAATCAATTTTTAATTTTATATCTTTCATTTTATCATTCTCCTTTTTAAGAAATAACAGTAACTATCAGGATAAATTCCTTAATCTCCTATTGAAGTGCATCGTGACAGATGCAGTAGAGAAAGCAATAGATTTGTACCAAAAAATTCAAGTCTGTTTACCTCTATGGCCTTGAGAAACTCATTTCACATCTTTGAGTTTTAGCTTTCTCATCTGTAAAATAAGTTGTACTAAATTATTTCTAAGCTCTCTTCTCTTCGGAAATCTTGTAACCCCATGACATCCATCATGTGCTACCAAGTTTGTTTCTATCTTTACCTCCCAATACTCCATTACTTGAACTTTCTTCTCTAGCCAAATTGACCTTCTCCAAATGTACCTTCCAAGATTTCTTGATTTTACTTACTTTTATTGTTTTGTTCACAAGTTTTCCGTCACATGAAATTTCTTTCCACTCGTCCAAATTCCATGTGATTCTATGTATCAAGTCCCCAAATCTCCATGAAAGTTTCCCAAATTACTCCAGCTCACAGTAGACTCACATTCCTCTAAACAAATAACACCTACTGTTTAAAATATCTTGTGATGTCACCTGTGTTTTTTTCTTTGGGAATCACCTATTCTAAGTGGAACATCTGTTAGAATGATAATAATAGCTGAATTTACAAATAATAAAGCTTTAGGAATAATGAAAGGGCCCTGAATTTGGAGTCAGAAAATCTTGGTGAGTCCCAGATACTTTGCCTTGTGATGATGGGTGAATAATTTAATCTCTCTGACCTTTAGTTTCTTTCTGTATGAGGACAATAATACTTGCACCATTTTTGCCACATTTTGGGGGGAAAGTAATTTATAAGTTTGTAAGCATAATGAAAATGTAAACTATTAAGTAATTTAGTAATAACTTTTTAACCTGTTTGCATATTTTAAAAATTACCAGTAAATTAGCTTCAAGGAAAAATCTACTTAACTGTATTATTTCAGATGGTCACAAAGTACCATAAAAATGAGACAGGGATAGAGGTGAACCTATGATTTCATTGGTATAAGGAATTTCTGGGTAAGCAAATTCCCTCTACCAATTCAGGTTGGCACCTTCTCTATACTTTTAGTATTAGAGAGTTGCTTAGAGCACTGTGTGTAAGTGACTCAGATTCTCACAGCCAATATGCTTTGCTGGTAGGGCTTGAATTCATGTCTTTATGGCTTTCAGTTTCTAATTTACTGATTGTCTTAATAGGTTATTTTAAGGGGGGGGGGGTCAGAATCAAGATATCCTGAAATGAAACAACTATGACAGATGATAAAATCAAGTAATAGGTTCACTTTGATCATTGTGCCAAGTCAACCCAATAAAACACTCAAGAACTTTATTTTGGCATGTGTCTACTGCCAACTATTTCATCTATAAGGTGAAGTTAAAAATAAAATTTATCTATAAGGTGGATTGAAATAGAGATAAATATAGAGTCTTACACTTGGGTTTAAAAATAAATTTCAAAATTACAAAATGAGACAGGTGGCTAGACTTGATAAGTTATGATATCTGACTCCAAGAACCTGTGAAAGCAAGTTTCATTTTATTCTGCTTGGGCCTAGAGGATAGAATTAGAAGCAAAAGAAAAAAAAAGAAAATTGCAGATAGGCAGATTTGCCCTCAATGTAAAGGGACTAAGAGGAAGAAAACAATTCCTAACAGTTAGAGTTTCTGAAAAATAGAATGGGTTGACTTGGAAGGCAGTAGTTTGCCTTCTCTAGGTTTCATCACGTAAAGGCAAAATGACCATTTATTGAGTATTTTATTGTGGGGATTCCTGGTCAGCTATGAGTTGAATTAAATGGGTTCTAAAGTGCTTTCTAACTCAGAAATTCTGAGTTCAATTGATTGCTGAAGTCTGAATTATAGCTCTATGCAGCTATATTTTGCTATTGTTTTCTTTATAGAATTTCCATATTATTCTTAGAAATTCACTCTAGACATTGGAATAAGGACACAAGGGAAGTAATTGTCTCATTCATTTATACTATTTACTTTAAAGGCCTATATTTGTAGAGTTTTCTTTAGTACTTCAAAAATCTATGGTTTCAGTGATGTGGACACGTCTTCCATCAACACAGATGATAGACCCTTTATGCCTTGGTAGATGGTTCCATGAGTTGACATGTAGATGGAAAAATATATTATGAATTGGCCAAACTTCTGGTGATGAGCATCTCTAATAGATATGTAGTCCAATATTATGTCTATATTTATTTTATTTAATTAAATTTTCAAATGAATATCTGTCTTCTCTCTTTTCCACTCATTGTATACATTAAAAAATAGTCAAAGGAAGCAAATTCCGCCACTGTCCATGTCTAAAAAAATATTCTCAGTCTGCACTCTGAGTCTATCACCTCTATCAGGATCTGGGTAGCCTGTTTCATCATGAGTCTTCTGGGGTCGTGTGTAATTCCTAAGTCACTCAAAGTATATCGTCTTTACCATATTGTTATTATTGTATAAATTGCCTTCTTGGTGTTGATTACTTTTCTTTTTATTGATTTCTACAAGTCTTTTCCGGTTTTGGTGAAACCATCCTCTCATTATTTCCTACAGCACAATGGTATTCAATCACATTCTTGTTTAATGCTTCCCTAATTCTTTGCCATTACAAAAAAAAAAATTCTGCTATAAATATTTCTGTACATATGGATGCTTTTCCTCTTTCTTTGATCTCTTTGGAGAAATAAACCTAGTGGTGGTATCACTGGATCAAAGGGTACACACAGTTTAATAGCTTTTTTGGGCATAGTAAAAAATTGCTTTCTAGAATTGCTAGACTGGTTCACAGATCTGCCAAAAGTACATTAAAGAACTTTTTTTCTCACAGTCCCTCTAGCATTTGTCATTTTCCTTTTTTTATAAACTTGGTCAAACTGATGAGTGTGAGGTGAAACCTCAAAGTTACTTTAATTTCCATTTCTCTAATTATTAATAGGGCAGCTAGGTGGCACAGTGGTTAGAGTGCCAGACATGACATGAGAAAAACTATCTTTCTGAGTTCAAATCTTGCCTCAGACAATAGCTGTGTGACCGTTTGCTTCAATTTCTCATCTGTAAAATGAGTTGGAGAAGGAAATGACATACCACAGTATTTTTGTTCAGAAAACTCTAAATGGAGTCACAAATAGTCAGACATGACTGAAATGACTCAATAACAACAACAACAATTAGTAGCTTGGATTTTTTTCTTCTGAAAACCAACTGGGCCTATGTTTAAAGTGTTTCTAGCTTTCCAGTTAACATGCCAGAAACTATGATAATACATTGAAGGCATGTACCACTGTAGCATAGCAAGTAAAGTCTGCTTTCCCAATACATTGTGGAAATTCATCTGGACCCTTGTAAGCTCTGCTGAATGCCTCTTAGAACAGAGACACAACTCTACACCACAATGAGACTCTTAATGAGACCATAGTCAGACTCATGGAAACGGCTATCTTGTACCCCTTAGTCATCTCTTTTTCCGGGCTAAACACTTTTGATTCCTTTAAACAGTCATCATACTTTATGATCTCAAACCCATGTACCATCTTCTTCACCCTCTTCTATACACTTTCAAGCTTGCCAAAATCCTTCCAATAATGTGGTGTCCAGAACTGAACTGTTATGGTCTCACCAGGACAGAGTAAAGAGCTAGAGTCATTTCTTGCAACAATATCTCATGTAAAACTTTATCTCTGGCCCATATTGCTGGAATCAGAACTGCTGGCATATTCTTTTTTTTTTTTTTTTTTGGCTAGGCAATGGGGTTAAGTGACTTGCTCAGGGTCACACAGCTAGTAAGCACCTGAGTGTCTGAAGCCGGATTTGAACTCAGGTCCTCCTGACTCCAGGGCTGGTGCTCTATCCACTAACCCACCTAGCTGCCCCTGCTGGCCTATTCTTGACACAAAGGCTGCCACAAATCTTCAACCTGCCTTTTTCACTCCCTAGGGACTGATAGGAACTGCAATACCAAATCCATTCCTAATCTGAGACCATTTGTTTTAGGCTTTGTCCACATTACATCAAGTGAAAGGAAGTATTATGAATTGTTCTTGGTTGTTTTTTTTATTTTTTACTTATTAATTAATAAATATATTTATCATTTATATTATTTATAATTAAATACATATATTTATCATTGTATTATTTACTATTATAATTATATATTATTATATTGTTATTGTATTTATTTTATATTTTATATTATTTTATTGTATACATTAAAAAATGCTTTCTCAATACATTGTAGAAATTCATCTGGAACCTTGCAGGTTCTGCTGAATGCCTCTGAGAACAGAGGTACAACTTTACACCCTGATGAGGCACTGGGGTAGGAGTTTAGTGAACCCTATCAAAACTTATGTTACCATTTTTACTTAAATGAAAGTCTCAAATGCTAATTGCAAGATGTAAAGATTGATAATAGTAGTGATATCATTACAGATTGAGAGTTTAAAGGATGGAAGGGAACTTATTGGTCATCTTGTCCAACCTCTGCATTTTATAGATAAGGACACTGAGGCCCCCAGAGTACAATAGTGAGGTATAAGGCAAAGCACGCTGGTTTTGGGATCACAGAAGCTAGGATACAATCCTAATTCTTGCCATTTACTACCTGTGTGACCTTGGGTAACTCACTTCCTTTCCCTGGGTCTCAGTTTATTCATCTGTGAAACAATGGAATTACAATAGGTGACAAAAAAAAATCCCTTCCAGCTTTTTTTTTTTCTTGGTGAGGCAATCAGGGTTAAGTGACTTGCCTAGGGTCACACAGCTAGTAAGTATCATGTGTCTGAGGCTGGATTTGAACTCAGGTCCTCCTGACTCCAAGGCCAGAGCTCTATCCACTAAGCCACCTAGCCGCCCTCCTTCCAGCTTTAAAATCATGTTCCTATGATTTATAATCCTATTCTAAGTATCTTGCTCAAGGTCACACAGCTAGATCACAACAGAGTCTAGAATCCAGGGAACTTAACTCCCTGGGTTCTAGACTCTGGGTTCCATTCACACACACACACATACACACACACACACACACACACATATACATACATACATATATGTGTGTGTGTATGTGTGTGTGCGTATGTATATATATGTATATATGGTTTTACAGTAGCTACCAAATTCAGTGCTCAGTGGCTGCCTTTCTGTCCTTGATTCTATTCAATAAACATGCATTGGGTGCTTATTCCTGGGGATATGTTAATTAAGGTGTATACTTTCTCTCAATAAAATTTACTCTCCTATTTTGATTCCATTACTACCCCCCCCAACCTAGCAAATGTCATATATACTTTAAATTAGGAATAAAAATTATCATGGCTCCAAACCCCTAAATACTTGTTATTCCTATTATTCCTCAGAGCTCTCAGAGTGAGAATTTCTATGTAGTGCTTCTATATTAGTGCAAGACCTTCAGAGTATAGAAAGAGGATCACTAAACAGAATAAACTCATTCAAAATGTCCACCACTTATGGTGATTGAAAGTTCCCTATCACTGATTCATTCTTTGGATCTTGAAAGCTTTTCCATATTTAGGTTTCCCTTGTTAAAATGCAAACAATACTGGGATGAATAGCTTTTAAGCCACTGTCAGTGACATTGGGAGTGGGGGTGGGAGGTGGGGATGAGCCATTATCTTCCTTTGAGCAAGGTCTGAAGAAAGGGGATAGAACATAGGTCTCTAGAGAATAGGAGCCTCCCCAAAAAACTGAGGGACTGAAAGATGTGGTGAAAGGATGCCAAAGAGACCAGCTCTGCTACTTCACAATTTTCCTAAAGGAAAAATTGCTAACAGGAAATCAAAGTGTAAGATTTCCCTGAAGTCAGTAAAAGAACACTTAGCTGTCATGAATAAATTCAAGTCATTTGAGGAAATGTGGTACAGTAGAGAGAGTGCTGAGCTTGGAGCCATAAGACCTGAGCTGGAATCTCTCTCATTTATTACCTGTGTGACAACGGACAAGTCACTTACATTTTTGGGACTCAGTTTTCTCATCTATAAAATGAGGCAACTGGCCTGAATGGCTTCTAAAGCCTTCCAGCTCTAGAACTATGATCCTGTAATCTTTTCAAAGGTAATGAAGGAATTTACTGATGTGATTCCTGAAATATTGGTAAGGATCTTGGAGAAAGTGTTGAGAATAGCAAAAGGAACACAGGAATTTCTCTAGACAGTCAAATGTGGTCCCAATTTTCAAAAACGGAAAGAAAGGGATTCTATATAGCTCTAGAATTGTGAATTTGACATGGTTTCTTTGAATTCTAGAATGGATTGCTTATTAAAATGATGGTTTGGGACAACTAAAAAGGGAAATGGTGATAACTGTGTGCTAAAAGAATTCATTAAGACTAAATCATATCAGGCTTACCTCATTACCTTTTTGAACAGGGTTACTAGACTGTCAGATCAAGAAAATACTTCATGTTCATCTTCTGTAATGTGTGTAACTGTGTGTGAGGGTGTGGATTAAAAAAATTCTAAAAATGAGAGTATAACTTGGTTAATTTGGAGCTGTATAAATGACCAGAACCAAAGAGTGGATATTTTTAATGGACCTACGTGCACCAGAGAAGAAGTCTCTAGGGATGTGGCCCAGGTATCTGTCATTAGCCCTGTTTTGTTCAATATTTTTATAACTTGGATGGAAATTCAGAGAGTACAATTGTTATTTACCAATTATTCAAACTTGGGTGGGATAGAAAGCATTGTGAATTAAAAAAAAAGGTTTCACATATATGCATATGTATACCTGAATGCACAGACAGACACATATATATGTATATATATATATATATACACATATGTATATATATATTTATATATGGAGACAGAGAGAGAGAGAGAGATATGAGTCAGAGCAATGGTCCAAATCTAATAAGATACAATTAAATAAGAAAAAATGTGAAGGCCTACCCTTAAGGCTAAAGAAAATTATTACCCTGCTTAACTACAAGAGGCATGAGGCATGACTTAAAGACAGTTCATATCAAAAAGCCTTCTCAGGGTTTTGAGGTACTGCAAGTTCAAAATGAGTCAACAATGCAAAGAATCTAATAATGCAACTTTGAGCTACATCATTAGAGGTGCAGTGCTCAGAGTGAGTGAGTGTCTAGTCCTGCCCCAGTCAAATCACATAGAATATTTGGTATCACATTCTAGAAAGGCCATTTGATAAGCTTCACTGTGTTCAGAGGAGGGTCATCCAATATGGCGAAAGGGCCAGCAGCCATGTCATTGAATAATCAGTTGAAGGAGCTGGGGATGTTTAGTCTGGTGAAGGTGAGACTTTGGAAGGAGGTGAAGAAGAAAAGGGGCTGGGCATACTCATTATCTTTAAATATTTAAGACCCTGTCAAGGGAAAAGGGATTATACTCGTTCCCTTTGTACCCACAGGGAAGAACTAAAAGGATAGAAGTTACAGGAAGGCAAATTTCAGCTTAGTGTAAGGAAGCCCTCCCTCACAAATAAAGCTGGCAGAGAATGGAAAGGGTTGTCTCAGGAGGAGCTGTGTTCCTTTATCACTGGAACTATTCCAGCAGAGACTGGATGACCGCTCATTAAGGAAGTTATAAAGAGTATTTTGGCTTTAGATAAGGTTTGATGATTTCTGAGGTGCCTTCTAATTCTGACTCAATGATTTCATGAAATCATTCCTAACCTTAAAAGCCTTACTTTGACACCACTTTCCCTAGAAGGCCTCTCTGAATCACCTAACTCCCTTCCTCCAATTTGTTCTTCCATCCTTCTCAGAACTCTCAGTATTTTTTTCCTTTCATGCCTTTACTTGTATTTATTTTATATAGAGCAAAATATCATAGCATAGCATACAGAAAGCTCACCAGCAAAACAGGAAGGCCTGGATTCAAGTACCGCCTCTTACAAATGCTAGCTGTATAACACTGGTCAAGTTAGCAAAAAGGCAATACTTAATAACTGGTCATTAAATAGTATTGTCTGGTCCTACTGGGAATTGTCAACACCATCCCAATCCAACACAAACAACAGCAACAACAAAAACAAAACTCCACATGTGATGTAGTACAACGAATGCTGGATTTGAAATCACAAGACCTTGGGTTTGGAATCACCATTCTGGGACTCTGCACAATCCAAGTTCTGACTTGGAATTCAGTGCTCTTTCCACTATGCCATGTGTGATATTTTTTTGCCTGCTGTTCTAGCAAGGACAGTAGAATAGTAGAATTGAAAAAAAATATTTTTTAAGCTATTTAACTAGAGTAGTTGAAAATTTATGTTAATCTTAGCTCTGTGACTATATCTATGATCTAACAGATAGTGGTCCTGGGCTTGGAGTCAGGAAGACATGAGTTCAAATGTGACCTCAGATTCTTACTAGCTATGTTATCTTGGCCAAGTCATTTAATCTTTGTGTGCTTTAGTGTCCTCATCCATAAAACATAGATAATTATAACACCTACCTCACAGGATGGTTGTAAGTATCAAAGAAAGCAATATTTGTGAAGCATTTTGCAAATCTTAAATCATTATCGAAACGCTAGCTATTACTGTGTTTGAGGTTGTTGTTATAACACCAACAAAAAACCCCAATAAAACTAAACCCTAATATTTGTATTGTGCTCTAATCCTTGCAAAAACATTTTACATACTTGAACTCTGTGGTTTATTTTCCTTATCTGTAAAATGTGGATAATAATACTTACACTATTTATCTTACCAGTGTTTTGAAGAAAGGACTTTATCAGACACAAAGCATTATAGAAATGGGAGCTATTAATATTACTAGAAAAAGGCATGATCTTTTAAACATATGATTTAACCTCTTGTCTTTTATATCATGGTCATTTCTGGGGGAAAACCCTCACTCTTCCAACTTAAATCCTTCCATGTGACAAAAACCAGCAGTATAAACATTTGATAGGATGAAAATGTAAGCAATATTAAGTCCTACTTGTTCCACATCCCTCTGCCACGAAGAAGTAGGTATAAAACTAGCATTGGATTGTTCAGTCTTCACAAAACTTCCTGGACATCAAACAGCCCTATAAGATGTTAGATTGGATCATTTCCAATGTTTTCCCTCAAATCATATGTAGTTAACTCTTTGGAATTTAGCAGTGACCATGGCTAATACCTTTCAAACTCGTGTAAAATGAGGGAGTTTGACTAGATGGAGATTACTTCCAACTCTATTACATATCTCTCATCCTGAGATTCTATGATGCTATATGAAAGGTGCACTTATTGGGGCTCTAACAGCTCAGGGAAATGTGGATCTGCTGCCTTTTTTTTTGACAGATCTTGGGGCCCTCGCTTGAAGTTCTGGCCACAAGTCAATTGTATTGCTCCCTGCTCTTGTCCTCCTGTTAGAGTCCCAATAGATGAAAAGAAAATCCCCCAGTCAAGCACTGGTGAATCCTCTGTATGACCAATCTAGGTTAAGCAAATTCTACTTTTATAACAGTCTATTCCTTTATACCCTTTGACCCAGTAATTCCAATTCTGAGAAATAACTTTAACAAAAAAAAATCTACAAAAAGATATAGAATAGAATTTTTGATAATAAATACTAAAAAACAATTAAAAACTGACATTAGAAATAACTGAAATGTCTAACAATAGGTGAATGATCAAAATACAATGTATTAATCCACAGACTATTTCAATGATATTAATATATATACAAATACTGTGATGATTTTAAATGTGATATTTACATGATATGTATATATCTATGTTAATGTATTAAAATTTTAATAGGAAATAGTGCTGTTAAAAAAAAAGGTACCTAGAGAGGCAGAGTAGTATAGTGAATAGGAGGTTGCTTTTGGAGTCAGGAAGTACTAGGTTTGAATCCTGTTTCTGACACAAGCTGTTGCAACCCTGGGCAAGTTATTTACCTGCCTTGGCCCTCAGACAACTCTCTAAGATGATTAAATTAATAGATAGGTTGTGATTTTCTAGGGAGTTTCCATATCGGTAGTTCCCACATGCATGAGACCAGAGATCCTTGAACTCTTAAGGAATAAAACAAAACATTCTCTTCCCTATCCACCCAGCCCCCCATCTTCACCAATTAAATCCTTGTCCTCATTCAAAGCCTGACTTGAATGTCATCCTCTCCACAAAATCTTCCCTGATCACTCCAGCTCAAAGTGATATCTCCCTCTTTGTAATTTTGAAAGTATATGTCTCTCTCCTATGAAAGTATCATATTTTATCTTATAATTAATATTTGTATATGTTTTATATGCCCTATTAGGCTATATATGTGTGTGTATGTATGTGTGTGTGTGTATATATATTATATATATATATATATGTTTTTAGGGTATGGTTCCTATGTTATCTTTCTTTTCATCTCCCCCACTGCCTATAATGTTGTGCACATAATAGACCCTTAAAAATCTTTCAGAATGATGAATGAATAATGTAAAAATTGCATACAACTATGTTCAAAATCTATATGCTTAACAATAAGAATTGGAAGGGAATATGGACAGAATATACTTTTTTTCATGAAGTTTGTATGCTTTTCTTTGTTCTAGTCTCTGGTTTAGGAATCAAAGTTAATGTTATAAAAACATGCTTGAAAATCAAGATTTCATCCACTAAGAAAGAGCCAGGAAATGCTTTTGGCAGACACAAATCAGTACAGTACAGCTGTTAGAGCCCTGCACTTGACATTGGAATACCTAGATTGAAATCCCTTCTCTAATGCTTATTTGTCCTTGTGTGACCTTGGCTAAGTCACTCCCTATCTCTGAGTCTAAGTTGCCTCATCAATAAAATAATAATTTTTCTACCTACTTCCCAGGGTTATTCTGAGGAAAGTGCTTTGGAAACTGTAAAGTGTTATGGAAATGCGAATCATTAGACGAACACTTTACCATTTTACCCCTCCTCCTTTGTTGCTCCACTTTGGTGTCATGAATAGCACGGTTCTGAGATAAAAAAGAAGACCAAGTTCTTGACAACTTGACAAGTGCTTGAGCCTCCCACACAAAGCTACACCTGCAGATGGTACCCCACTGAGATATGACCTTCACTGCCTGCAAGCAAGCCACATATCCGGCTGTACACATGGGCTTGCTCAGTGGTGGGTAAGAATTATCAAGTTCTCTTGACAGGACGAGTTGTTTCATTTCATCCCCCTGCTATTCCCCCACCCCAATAATCCCCATCACACATACCTTAGTTAGCCTTTATGACAAGAAGGAGCAATCGAAGTCTTCAAAGCAATGGTCCCTGTAATACCTGACTGCTAGCGCAATCAATAGGAGAGTGAGGTCTGCAACACTGGAGGATTAGAACCTAAAAACTTTATTCTCTAATGGTCCTGGTGTGCATTGTATTAGTTTATGATGCCATATGCCACCTTCCAGAAGATCTTTCTTTTCTTTCTAAAATATTAGTAACTAGGGAATTGAATATAAATCAGAATGGGGCTGCTTTTTAATGTGCACATTCTACATACACTGAAACATAGGACCATAGGAGCTAGAGCTGAAAGGAGCTTTAGAGATCATCTAGTCTATGTTCCACCCTACCCAACCCCTAATTAGATAAAGAAAACTGAGACCCAAAGGGAAAAATGACTTTTCTAAATTCATAAAAGCAGGTGTACAGGATTTAGGATTACATGATCTCTATAGCCCCTTTCTACCCCATCTCCTCATTTTACTGATAAGGAAATCAATTTCAGAGAGGATGAGAGACTGGCCAAGGTGATTTAGTGAGTCATTTTCAGAGCCTACAGCCAACCCCTGGTCTTTTGATTCTAAATCCAGGGTTCTTTCCAGAAAAGAACACTGTTCTCCATTATATAGGTGCGTGTATGTATGTATGTATACGCGTGTATACATACACACATCTTACATATATTATATAATGTATATGAATATTTAGTATATGTGCATACATATATTATTTAACTGTCATTAATTAAAATTGTCATATTTCTTGCATTTTGTGGCTTATGTCACATTGGTAAGTGTTTTTTATAGGGTTTTTGTATTGCTAGTACATGATAAGTTATTTAGGTCAGCAGATAACTGTATTCTTCATATCTATAGCTACATCTAGGTGTAATGAATACCATGCTACTTACTATAGGCTTTCCTGTGCAGAACAGTACCAGATGCATCTTGCTAGGTTCCTTAGCTTTTTTGTCACCTTACAAAGCAGCAGATATTGCCCACTGACAGATGTTAGAAATTTTGATAAACAGATGATATGATGTAAAACAGCAAATTTTAGGAACTTATGACAATTTTAAGTTTATAACTGATTCCCTATCACTGTCATGGTATATACATCAAACTAAGTTTTCTATAAAATAGCAATTTTTGAAGACTCAACTTAGAGTGAAACTTACATTCTGTAGACTTCCACCCTTTGCTGTTCCTTAGGGTTATTAGAGGAAATTAAAATGTTCTTGGATCCATGTGTATTTGGAACATGATTAATTTCTTTAACAGTCCAATAGCTCAACAACTCTAATATATTATGTATCTATCATATATTTACAAATATATGTATAACATTAATAACTCATATTCTTCTAGCACTTTAATATTTACTAAGCACTTTACCCTCATCCTACAGACAAGGAAACTGAGACTAAGAGAGATTATATGATTTTCTAATGATTGAACCCTTCTTTCTGAATTCCAAGGCTGGTGCATTACACTTTGCTCTTTCTCAATAAAAATCTACAATGAAAAATTGGTTAAAAATAGATGCTTCTTATAAAAATCTATGAAGGAATATTTAAGGTCTCTGTTCCCACCCTCAAGTATCAGGAAGACAGTGTCATAAATTAGTAACAGTGGCTGTAGTTAAATTGATCTTCTCTCTCTTGCTCTTATTAGTATTGATAAACAGATCTATGACTTCAAAGAAACAAAGCCAAAGTGGGTCCTACCCAAAGGACTGGACCAATGCTGAACTCACAGATAAATGAACAACCTCAAATATTTAAACCATTTAGTTAAATTAATTAGTATTACTCACAAATAACAACAATAACATTTCAGACCCGTGAAAAATGCTTTAGCTGTTTTCTCCTACAGGCTAATCGATGAATCCAACAACAACAACAAAAAAAACCAAAAACTTAATCAAGCCAAAGAACAGTTCACTTCAATAATCCCTGCATTTTAAAAGGAAAAAATTTACCCACAGGGTAAAATTTGAGTAGTTAAAGAATGTTTTTATAAGACAAATACTAGCAAAACTCCCACAATTAACCCTAAAATGCCACAATACTGCAAACAAGAAAAAAATTTAAGATGTCAGTCTATTTTTTAAAAAAAGTTCGAGATTATATGAATCAGTCTAAATGAAGCAAAAGTAGCCAATATGCAAAACATTACCATAATAATGTCCTGGGTAGGGGATGAATCCACTGGTCTTACAGTAGTTAAAATATAATAAATCCTTTTTGAAAACAATAAGAACTCACATTTACATGTGCTTTGTGGTACACATGCCATTCTTCACAACAATATTGGTTTCAAGTATTCTTATCCACATTTTCTAGAAAAGGGACCAGAGACACAAAGAGATAAGGGGTTCTCTTAGTCACACAGTGAACAGAGGGGTCAGGACTTCAACCAGACCAAATCTTCTGACTCCAGGATTGTGGTCTTTTCCTTGCTTCATGCTACATTTTGATACAATCTAAGAAAGACTCTGTCTGACAATGAATTATACTCTACTGTGAAAAATGTTAGGAGACCTCAGAATAATCATCCTACAAATTAGAAGGCAGAATGTCACAGTGGAAAGGATAGTGTTTCCATTGTCAGGGTGCCTGGGTTCAGATTCTGCTGTTGATGCTTATGACCTGGGTAACTGTGAGTAAGCTGCTTAATTTCTCTGGGCCTCATGTTCCTTATCTGTAAAATGAAATGATTGAACTAAATGGTTTCTGTGGTCCTTTCCCTATCAGTGGTCTTAGATATCTTTTATTCTCTGTTGAACAATCAATCAACAAAACATTTCCTAAACTCTAGACACTGAGGATACAGGGACAAAAAATGAAATTAAGATCAGATGTTCTTGCTGCGTTGTTCTGTGTAAAAATGATTACATACATGTCATATTAGACTGCATCTTCTTATATGGATTACACAAATTTTCAACTAAAAACCTTAAAGATCATATTTTAATATTATTCTCTTAAAAATTCTTTAAAAAAAGACTTTTGAAAAAATATAAACTTTGAATGAATTTCAATTCAAAATTAATTTATTTTATAAGATTAAATGTTGCTTAAAATTTTAAGCTTTATATATTTCCAAAATAAAATCAAATAAGTATAATAAGTATTTGCAAAATCTCATATTTATTTTCCTGGCAAACTACAAATCCTATGGTTTCTAATCTATGTCGTTTAAGTGTTTACTTAAGAAACCTTAGAGTCAAAGTAATTGTGTCTGTACACGAGTCTTCCTAAATGAACTGACTAGTAAATAGGATTACCAAAAATCATCAATTTCACAAATACAGAGAAATCAGCTTGCTTGAGATGATGCTTATATTTCTAATCCTTAGGTGTTGATAAGGGTAATAATATGTGAGCAAATAGTTTATGAGGGGAGTTATATTGCAGGTGGACTCTACTTTAGTAAAACCCAGAATAGGAAAATCATTCGCATGACAGAAGAATTCACTATGGTGTTCCTTTAATTGGGAAGACTTGTATGACTCAATGTAAAGATAATAGAAACAATGCAACATTATACACAACGATTACAATAATGTAAACATAACACAAAAACAACACAAATTATGGTTCTGTTCTGATTTCAGGGACCTATCTTTGTTCCAGAGAAGAAAGGAGAAAACATACTCCCTTCTCAATGTAAAGAGGTAAGTGACACTTAGTCTTGAATTCAGAATATGATCTAACATGTGGTTGCTTTGTCAACTAGGTTTTATTCAGTTTTTTCTTGGATAAAAAGGATATTTCAATTGTCACAGTGTGTATTGGGAAACGATTCTGATAAAAATGCATAAATAAAAGTTATTAATTGGATAAGGAAAAGAAAGTTCTCTTCCACATCAAAAGTAATTTTAATTTTAACTATATATGTATGTATGTATATATACATACATATATACATATAACCAAATGGTGAGTTACATTAGAATATTAAAATATGATTTGAAAAAAAATTCAAAGAAAGTCTCTGGGTCTGGGGGTGGGGTGGCTGGACTAGATGATCCCTTAAATCCCTCCAAACTCCAGATTCTATGATCAATCCTAGGACTTCTGTCCAACTTTCAAGAATATATTCCCTGCACAAAACAAGGTATGCTGGAAGAGAGAAAAAAGCTCTTTCCCTCCCCCTGCTCTCCATCTTTATTTGCTCCTGATATTCTACTTTTGGGTAACAGAGAAATCAAAAAAAAGCTATTACTAAAATCTGGCCTAAATGAACTTAAATATCGGTTCATAATCACAAAATCCAGACTCCAGAAGGACTGTAAACAGAAGGTAAAACAGGTTGTAGGCAGTAGTCCTTTATGTAAAGGCAAATGTCAAAAGCAAAGCTCTGATATTTGGTTGTAGGCTCCCACTTTCCACACAGGCATTTCCTAAATCCATGTTTGATGAGCTTCCCCAGCTATAAATTCTGTAAATTCCCTCTGGAGCAGTACAGAGTGTGCTTCATGAAAATGTCATCTGCCAGGGCCGCAATTACTCACACTCCAGCAATCATGTGCACAATGCAGAATGGGTCGAATTCAGGTGAGAACGAAAACCAGCAATCAAGCCTCTGGAATTGAGAACAAAGCCATTTTCTTTCATTTGCCATCAACACAACCATCAGGCCTTAATTACAAGGCAAGTGTCAAGCCCGGCTGCTGAAAGGCTTATTATTATACAGCTCAGCTTCAAATCAGTTTTGTATTGATGAACTGCAAAAATGAGGAAACCAGCTTAGCCACATAAGAAAAGTAACAGGGACTAAATGATTAGATAAGTGGTGGGGTGGAAGGTGGGGGAGCCACTCCTGAAGATATTAAAAATATTTTTAGAAGGAAAAGGTGATGGTGGGGAGAGCTAAATACCTGAAATCTAGCTAAAAATACAGTTTTCAAAAGTAATAGATGTCTGTTTTCAATCCTTAGCTTATTTCAGTACATGTTCTTTAACTAATGATGAGCCCTCCTAAATGTCTTATTCGTTAGGCAGTCAAAAGAGGGTTGGGAGAAACAGAATGGTGACTGAATTTGGAATCAGAGGAGATAGGTTTGTATCTTGGCTCTGTCATTTACTGTCTGTGTGATCTTGGACAAGTCACTTAACTTTTCTCTAACTCAGCTTTATTATCACTAAAATGAAGGGAACGGATTCTATGAACTCTTAGGTCCCTTTAAGCTTTAAAACTATGATCTTGTACTCCTCCTCTCTGACAGTAGTATTCTTCCAATTAGTCCTCTCAAATTTCAAGTTATACACCTTCCACACCCCATTTATCCCATTAGAGCCAATTTACCATCCTCTGTAAGAGAACAAAGAACATTCCAGAACTGGCCCTCAGTAAAACTCCCTCTCTTTCCCCACCCACAGTCCCTTTAAATGAATTGTAGAAAGAACATTGGATTTAAGGTCAGAGGGTATAAGTTTGAATGCTGGCTGTGTGTTACTTGCTAGATGGAAGAATATGGGAAAGTCACCTCCCACCCACCCTGGGTCATAGTTTCCTCTTGTGTCAAATGAGGGGGTTGGATTAGATTAGAACTTTTGTGTCATAGACCCTTTTGGCAGTATGGACCCCTTTTCAGAATGATGTTTTTCAATAACTGAAGGAAATGTTCAATTTAATTTAGGACTTAGTGAAAATAAAGATATCTATCTATCTATCTATCTATCTATCTATCTATCTATCTATCTAT
>NW_020954619.1:37210957-37232762 GCF_900497805.2 Vombatus ursinus
TATCTATCTATCTATCTATCTATCTATCTATCTATCTATCTATCTATCTATCTATCTATCTAACAATCTATCTTTTTCCCCATACAAGTTCACAGACCCATTCAAATCTATCCCTGGACAATAGATCCCAGGTTAATAACCCCTGGATTAAATGATCTTTAAAGTCACTCCCAACTCTAAATCCTATGACTCCACTGAAAACGTAAACCCTCACCTCATAATATTTTTCAGGTATGACCCACTTGTTAAGTGTAAGGCAATACTTTCTTTGAAGAGTACCTGTGAAGTGAACAAGAGGATGATATGTAATGATGAGAAGGTCTTTTATGAAGGATAGGAACTGAAACACCTACCCATGTAGTTAACTTAATATAGGGAAGTATGACACTCAGTATTACTGAGATTCTGTTACCTTATCAATACCATTATAGGAGAGCATCAGTTTGAAGCATTCTGTTCAAATTGTGGATAAAAGTTGTAGAAAATATCTGAGGGAGGGGCATTTTTATTTTGACCTGAAATTGAGGGACAAATTTCTTACAAAATCAATTGAATACAGACTGTTCATCTTGTCAGTTTGACCTTTTGAAGTGTCAGATGCACAAGCTTAGTTTAAAAGGATGTATGAATTCATATAGGTCAGTGTCTATGTGCAAAAACTCATGAAACTCCAGTCCAAATTTTGCCACCTAATAAGTCTTACATTTTGTCTAATCTTATTAAGGGTCCTAGTAAATAAGCACTAGCCAATGAAGATTAATCAGTTGATGTTAAGGAAAACCAAGCAGCAAATATAATCAGAATTGAAATACTACTCTATGCTTCCTCCTTCACATTTCTTTCTTTTTTTTTTTTTTTAGAGAAGATTGGATTTTCCAGGGCACCTGTTTTAAGCAGGTGCTTGTGTTCTCTTAGTTTATTGATTTTTTGGGGAAATAGAAGTAGGTCAATATGATGAGAACAAGGAGGATATCATTGGTAAATATGGGAGGGGCAAACACATGCTGGTCAAATAGAATTCTTGCACCTATAAAGATTATTTTTTAAGAAAACAAAAACTATTTTCAGTACTGGAATAAAGTTTGAAAAAAAAAGATTTGTTACCCTTGTTGTACACTCTTATCTCCTATAATCCATCTGGGCCCACAAGCTCCTCTTGGTCTCTCTTATTTTTATTTATTTATTTGTTTATTTATTATTTGCCTTGTTTTTTGTTTTTTTTTTGGGTGAGACAATTGGGGTTAAGTGACTTGCCCAGGGTCATACAGCTAGTCAAGTGTCTAAGGCCAGATTTGAACTCAGATTCTTCTGACTCCAAGGCCAGAGCTCTATGCCTGCACCACCTAGATGCTCCTCAGGTTCTTTTAAATGTATGCACACCACTGAGAACTCTATTGAATCTGAAACAAAGGGAAATGGGGCAGAGCTACACCATAAAGAGAGATTTAGCTAAGATGTAAGGATGCATTTCTTTGCAGTGAGGACTGGCAAATAGATTGGCCAGGAAAACCTTTCTGTCACCTGACATCTTCAGCTGCAGACTAAATGACAATATGTCAGGGTTCTTAGGGAATCTGTGCTTAGGTAGTGGTTGGACTGGAAAATTTTTGAGGTCCCTTCTTACACAATGATTCTGTAACTGTATAATCTATTCCTCTGGAAATATTTAAATTAGAATTTGTCCAGGATGGTTTAGATATAGCCCTACCAGAAGGCAAGAAAATTTTAAAAAGATGATGTCACATGTACTACTAGCATTTTTAAGAGGTCATATGGATCATCTATCTGCATGGTAAGGTCCATTTGAGGTTGGGTGCAGGACAGAAAAGAGGAAAATAGATGACCAGGTCAATTTGGATGACAAATTTGATAGGCACAGTAACTGGGAAACATGGATCACTTTATTTGTGACTTTAAGCAAACTGCCTCACCTCTTTGTACTTCAGTTTTTTCTGAGGGTATGGAATTATACAATCAATATCTAAGGCCTTAAGGCCTCTGTCCTCTCTAAAACTCAATTTCTAAAGTCTTTGCTCATTTCAAAGCCCATCATTCTGTGATCCTATGACAAGAGTATATTCTACTACCAGGTAGGATCTAAGATTATCATCTAAATAGGATCTAATAAATATCACTGATGGAGAACTCAAAACAAATAAATAAACAAACATCAAAATCAGTTCCTCTTTGGACAGACCATGTAAGGTTGCTTTGCAGGCACTTCCTTTGTGTTGCCACTCTAACAGGAGCCTAAATTAAACGCCAGTAAGTATGAGGATAGCCTTATTATTGCATAGGTTCTGTTTTTGTTTACTCTGAATGAAGGGTCCCCAACAGTTTTCAGTAGGCAGTTAATTTTTTTAACTTTTTCAAAGTGGAAAGATCATTGGAGAGAGAGGGAATAGGGTGCATATCATAAATTGCTCTTCAATATTATAAATGACTCTTTGAAGAAGTGAATGGGAAGAAAGAAGTACTGTCCTACTGCCTGCCAGAAAAGACTTCAAGCCCTGGGGAGAGGGTCTTGTCAGATGCCAATCTGTAATCAAGTTAACCAACAAGTATTTATTAAGCACATATTATACACAAGGCACTGCAACAAGTTCTAGGGATAAAAAGAAGTGAAAACACTCCCTACTTTTGAGGAACTTCTATTCTAATGGGGAGCTAATGACACAAAGATGGAACTATGATGAGTCATGTAATCCCTTTGAAGAGACCTCACAATCCATCCAATTCAACTAAATAAGAATTCCTTACAATATTCCTGATGAGTGGTCAGCTAGCTTTTATTTCATGACCCCGAGGGCAGGGAACCTGCTACCTCCTGAGGCTGCCCATTCCACTTAAGAATAGCTCTATTGACCCTATGGAGACTTATAATAAGACGATACGTGAAAAAGCTCTCCAACCTGATGAACATGTTTCTGAACTTCCCTATCCTTTTGCCCAATGCTATTTGTTGAGGAATTGTTTTATTGTTGTTTCTTTTATCTAATTTATTTTTCTTTTAAAAGAAACATCTCTCATTTTGTTTGCAATATTGTAGGGAGAGGGAAGGAGGAACAAAGAATCATAAACCACTAGAGAGATTACAGTGAATGGAAATAGTTATATAATTAATTTTGGTTCAGTGTTCTCATTCTGTTCTTAAGTATATTCCACTAATGTTTCTCCATCCATCCATTCATTTACTTGTTCTACATTCATTTGAACTAGATACCAGCACAGAACCTTTCTGTTTATCCCATAAAAGTTTATCCTAAGTTGTATGGAGGTCACCAATATGATATCTAGGTATGTTATCTTGGGCAAATTCTCCTCTCTACACCTCAGTTTCTTCAGCAATAAAATGATGGAGCTGACACTAAAGCTCCTAAGGAAGGATGTAACTTAGAAGCTTAGACGATGTAATCATTAGCTCTGTACCTAAGAATTTAAACTACAGTGTTATTCTACCTTACATTTTTATAGAATCACTGAGTTTTAGAGATGGAAACTCTAAAATACTTAGTCAAAACCCCTCACTTTACAGAGGAGACAAAATTAGAACAAAAGATGCAAAGTGAATTGTATAAAGTCATGAAGGAAAAATTTTTTAAAAGTCAGGATTTGAATCCAGGTTTTCATTAGTCCAAAGCTAGCATTCATTCCACTACACTGTACTACTTCCTAAGTTACTACTTGCACTTGAAAAAAATATCCTGCCCCTTTAAAACATGAAAGAAAATTTTAACAAAAGATACGTACATTAAAATTGAGGAAAATACTTTACATTAAAAAACCAGTAAGGCTAAATAAAACCAGTTTTATCTCAAATATTTGAGTTCTTTTTCATTTCATCACATAAGGCAAATGTATCAAATATGTTTTTCTCATTTACATCATCCTATTGTTTGTCACTGACATTGTCCACTTTATGCCGGGACACTTGCTCTACTATATCTTATCTAATCCCATTTGCTACCTAGAGCTGGAAAATTTCAAGAAGAGACAAAAAGAATAAGAAATAAAATTGCTAATCAGTTGTCTGCTGCCACCTCACACTCTGCTGTGATCTTGTCGAATCTTGCCAGCTAAGCAGGGCTTAAAGGGATCACTTATGGGTTCAAACCACCATGAATACCTTCATAGTGTTGAAGGTGGTTTTAAAGATTGAAGAGAATGCCACTGTTCCCTCTGAGTCACTGCTGAGTCAAAGGGATTTTCAGGGAACACAAAGCTAAGTAAGATCACACTTTTTAGGTGGGACTTAAGAATCTTAGCTTTGAATCTCATACTTGTTGGTGAAGAGCACTTCATACTGAAAGACAGTCAGTACAGTACAGTGGGAAGAAGTCATAGGGCCGTAAATCTTAACTCTGTCTGTAACTATGTCTTAGACCAGGGGTGGGGAACCTGCATCCGTGAGGTCACATGTGGCCTTTTAGGTCCATGGGTGCAGCCTTTTGACTGAGTCCAAATTTTACCAAACAAATCCTTTTATTAAGGGGATTTGTTCTGTGAAATTAGACTTATACTTTGAGTGAGTTCATTTCTTTAGACCTCAGTTTCTTCGTCTACAAAATGATGATATTGAACTAGATGAGCCTTTCAGGTCCCTCTACCTCTAAATTTATAGTGTGGTCCTATTTACAAGAAATTTTCAATAATTATATTTTTTGATACAAGGGGGGTGGAGCCAAGATGGCAGAGGGAAAGCAGTGATTTGCTTGAGCTCTCCCCCCAAACCCCTCCAAATACCTATAAAAATGGCTCTAAACAAATTCTAAAGCAGCAGAACCCACAAAAAGACAGAGTGAAACAAATTTCCAGCCAAAGACAGCCTGGATGGTTGATCAGAAAGGTATGTTGCGCCGGGTGGGGAGAGGAGCGCAGTTCGGTGTGGGAGCACAGGCCTCAGCGACCCTGGAGCAGGCCTCAGAGGACTGAATCGTGGGCAGCTGTGGTGGTTTCCAGACTTCTCAACCCACGAACACCAAAGACAATTTAGATGGTCAGTGTTTTTAAAAGTCTGTGACTGCAGGTGAGAGAAGGAGCTAGGTGTCAGCAGCCCCTGGGGCCGTGGCTGTTTCCTGAGCTTCTGGCCCACAGACTGAGGGGGAATCAAGTGGCTGATCAGAGGGGGATTTCAGGGATCTCTTTGCCAGTGCTGAGGCAGGAATCTCTTGCTTTACCGGTGCTTGGATCTGGGTTGCAGTTCTGAGGGGTGGTCCTGGGGCAAGGAGGAATGTTGGTGTGGTGAAGTTTGTTGTGGCGGTGGAGAGGAAACACCTCACCCCTTATCATAGCACCTTGGAAGAACTGATACTTTTCAGGTCCCTACAATTATCTCTGAAAACAGCTGTACAAACCCCTGAAGCTTAGGACAGTACATTCTCCACATAGGAAGCAGACTTTTACCTTAACAAAGAGTTTAAAAGTGAAGTAATTGGCCGGGATCATGAGTAAGCAGTGCAAAAAGAGTCATACTATATTATCTTACTTTGGTGGTAAAGAAGATCAAAACATACAACCAGAAGAAGACAATGAAGCCAAAGCTCCTAAATCCAAAGCCTCCAAGAAGAATATGAATCAGTCCCAGGCCTTGGAAGAACTCAAAAGGGATTTTGAGAAGCAAGTAAGAGAAGTAGAGCAAAAACTGAGAGTTTTGAAAAAAAATCATGAAAAACAAGTCAACAGCTTGCTAAAGGAGACCCAAAAAAATACTGAAGAAAATAACACCTTAAAAAATAGCCTAATCCAAATGGCTAAAGAGGTCCAGAAAGCCAATGAGGAGAAGAATGCCCTAAAAAGCAAAATTGGTCAAATGGAAAAGAAAGTCCAAAAGATTACTGAAGAAAATACTTCCTTAAAAGTTAGAATAGAGCAATTGGAAGCTAGTGACTTAATGAGAAATCAAGACACTGTAAAACAAATCCAAAAGAATGAAAAATTAGAAAACAATGTGAAATATCTCATTGGAAAAACAACTGATCTGGAAAATAGATCCAGGAGAGAGAATTTAAAAATTATTGGACTGTCTGAAAGCCATGATCAAAAAAAGAGCCTAGACAGCATCTTTCAAGAAATTATCTAGGAAAACTGCCCTGATATTTTAGAACCAGAGGGCAAAATAGAAATTGAAAGAATCCACTGATCACTGCCTGAAAGAGATCCCCAAAGGAAAACTCCTAGGAATATTGTAGCCAAATTTCAGAGTTCCCAGATCAAGGAGAAAATATTACAAGCAGCCAGAAAGAAACAATTCAAGTATTGTGGAAACACAATCAGGATAACACAAGATTTAGCTGCTTCTTCATTAAGGGACCTCAGGGCATGGAATATAATATTCTGGAGGGCAAAGGAAATAGGATTACAACCAAGAATCACCTACCCAGGAAAACTGAGTATAATCATGCAGAGGAAAAAATGGTCATTCAGGGAAATAGAGGACTTTCAAGCATTCTTGATGAAAAGACCAGAGCTGAATAGAAAATTTGATTTTCAAATACAAGATTCAAGTGGAACATGAAGAGGTAAACAGGAAAGAGAAAATCATAAGAGATTTATTATGGTTGAACTGTTTATATTCCTGCATGGAAAGAAGATATTTGTAACTCATGAGACCTTTGTCAGTATTAGGGTAAGTGGAGGGTGAAAAAATTACATGTACGTATATATAGATATAGATAGATAGACAGAGGGCACAGAGTGAGTTGAAAATTAAGGGTTCATATCTGGAAAATAAAATTAAGGGGTGAGAGAGGATTATATTAGGAGAAGGAGAAAGGGAGAGGTAGAATGGGGTAAATTATCTCACAAAAAAAAGAAAAGAAAAGAGGGGAAATGGGGGAAGGTGAGAGGGAATGAGTGAATCTTATTCTCATAGAATTTGACTTAAGGAGGGAATAACATACACACTCAATTGGGTAAGGAAATGTGTCTTACCCTACAGGAAAATGGGGGGGGGAGGGGACAAGAGAGTAGGGGGATGATAGAGAGGAGGGCAGATTAGGAAAGGGGGTAATCAGAAGCAAGTACTTCTGAGGAGGGTCAGGGTCAAAAGAAAGAATAAATGGGGGGGGTGGGATAGGATTAAGGGAAATAGAGTTAGTTTTTCACAGCATGTCTACTATGGAATTTTTTTGCATAACTGCACATATATAACCTATATTTAGTTGCTTGCATTATCAATGAGGGTGGGTAGGGAGGGAGGAAGGGAGAAAATTTGGAACCCAAAGTTTTAAAAACACGTTTAAAAAAATATTTTCACATGCAACTGGGAAATAAGAAATGCAGGAAATGGGGTACAGAAATCCATCCTGCCCTACAGGAAAATTGAAAGGGAAGGAGATAAGAGAAGGTGGGGGAGAGATAGAAGGGAAGGCAGACTAGAGCAAGGGGTATTCAGAATGCATGCCCTTGGGGTGGGGGGAGGGGGGAAGTGGGGTGAAAATTTGGAACTCCAAATCTTATGGAAGTAAATGTTGAAAACAAAAAAATAAAAATAAAAAAAATACAGTTATCCAAGGCAATACCAAAGGAATCAGGATGAAAACATTCTATCCCCCTCCAGAGAGAGAACTAATGAGCTCTGAGTATAAACTGAAGTATAATTTTTTTCTCTCTTTAATTTTTTTTTGTTTTTGCTTTTTGGAGATAGGGTTGATATAGACATACATTTTGCATGATTTCATCTGTATAGTTAATATATTTTTACCCTCTCAGTAAGTGTGGGAGGGGTGGAAAGGAGAGATAGAGCCTGAATTCAAAATTTAAAAAGAAAAGAATGTTAAAAATAGATGAATAATATTTTGAAGTATAAAAAAATTGTATTTTTTATGTCAACTATGAAGAAGATTCCAAATATTTGAATTTGTATTTTTTTCCCCTCATGGTACACAATTTTAATTAGAAGGCAGGTATGCTACACCGGTTCCACCGGATTTGGTATCAGAAGACCTTGGTCCAAGTCTTAATTCTGCCACTTACTATGAGACCGTGGGCAAGTCAGGTTGCCTTTCTATTTCTTGATCTTACAAAATGTAAAGTATAATACTCAGATTTTTGTAGTCTGTCCTGAAGATCAATTGATATATAAAGTAATATGGCAGCTAATAGTACCACTGCTGATAAAGGAGGGATAGGACCAGCACCTATAATTTCACTGATGTAAGGATCTTCTGGTGAAGAAACTTCTGTACCCATGCAGGGTGGCATCTTCTCTGCAACTTACAGTCTTAGAGAGTTGCCTAGAGCCCTGAGATGTTAAGTATCATGGACAGGGTCACATAGCTGATATGTGTACGGGCAAGACTTAAATGCAGGTCATCATGGCTTTAAGGGCAGCTCTCTATTCTTATGTCATTGTTTCTTCTGGTAATAATAGTAATTATATTAATTCTTATTCCATTGAATGTACACTCCATGAGAATAGGGTTTATTTCATTCTTTGTCTATCTAGCATCTCACATAGTTACTGGTGCTTAATAATTTCTTATTGTTTTATTCTTTACTTGATACATATTTTGAATGTTGGAGAATAGATCTCTCAGGATTTCTGCATTTTGAATACTATATGATCTTTTATGCTGAGAAATATGCTATATAAGTAATCTATATTTATTTAATATATCTAATATTTACAATTTTCATAAGAGTATGGATACAGAGTTTCTGATCATACAGACATAATTTCCTTTTCCTGGACCTTAGTTTCATTGTCTATAAGATAAAGTGTCTGGTTAAGGTGATTACTTTAATAATGGTCCCTTCTAATTCTTAATCTAGCATCCTAAGAATCATCTGACATAACTGACTTTCATTTACAGATGTTAGGGGTGAACCAGGTAATGTGGCATTTCTGTAGGCTTATGGAAAACCTTCCACATATTATACCTGGAACAAATTGTCAGCCACATTAGAGATTCTGGACCCTCTTGTTCCAATATAGAACCCCTTTATAAAGTTTGTGTATGTTTCTGTGTGTGAAACAAAGCGAGATGAACATATACACATAAACACATATACACCACTTGTCCCTGGCTTTGCTTACACCCCAAAATCCCTCTGGGTCTCTACAGTGTACTGGATAAAGTCACCAAATGATAGAACTAAAAGAGATCTTAAGACACTTTGATGCTCAGATAAGGAAAGTGAGTAGGTGGCACAAAGCATATATATGCATGTCCATTTCTTACTCATCCCCAGATCCTTCCTGCTTTTAATTTTTTCCAGGACAGGCATGATAGAATAGAGTCATAATATTTAGACCTGGAACAGGCCTTAAAGGTCATTTAATCCAAACTGCTAATTTTACATATGAAAAGGCCAAGGGGGAAATGACTTGCTGAAGGTCACAGAGGAAGTAGCAGGGCTTAGATTCCAACCTCCAATTCCTGCTCCACTGATTCTAAATTCAGTGCCCTTTCCACTACTTGACAAGTCCCATTAATGCCTTCCCCAGCTGAAGAACTAAAATTGTACAGGGAAGTCAGCACAAGAAAGTTGAGGAGTGCTAAAAAATGAAATTCTGAAAACACAAATGGAAATAATTTCAATTAGAAAGAATTCTTTTTAAATTCAATTCAATAAGAATTTATTAAAAACCTATGTGGGGAGGTATCACAAAGACAAAATCTGTCCTTGCCCTTGAAGAGTGTCCATTGCACTGGGGGTAAGAAAAGGCAAAGTTGCCTAAATAGACAGATGTAGGTGCACAAGGTAATTATTAATAAACTTAGATTAAAAAACACATATGCAGAGAAAATGGAAGCAAGACAGGTAAAGCACACACAGAGTTAAATGGTTCAAGAAGAAAAAGAGGAAAGAAAGATGGGAGTTCTATTTACAAAGAGCACCAAAGAAGGAGTAGGACAGATGTTTAGAGTGAATGGAACTGTGATAACATAAGTGAGAAAAAAGGCAGAAATATACAACTCTGATCTTATTTCTGCTTCTTTACCAACAAAAAATGAGCCTTCAGATGGGGGAGACAGGGTAAAGTGGTCAATAGGGACTGGATAACCAAGATAAGTAAGGAACTTGTAAATCAGTACCTAGCCGTCCTCAGTGTTCAAGTCAGTGGAACTGGATGAATTAGAATCCTGAAGGGATGGAAAAAACTGGCTTTTGTGACTACTGAGAAACATTTAGTGATTTTTGAAAGGTCACAGAGAGCAAAAGAAGTTAAGAAATCTGGAAAAATACTACTACTAATTTTCAAAAAAATAGAAGAAAGTAGAGTATGCAAACTCTAAGTCATAAGACTGAATTCAATTTCTGGACAAATATGAGAATTTATCATTAAAGGGGTGGTTATTGAGTGTCTAAAACCAGAAATAGTCACCAGTAAAAGCCAACATGTACTCATCTTGTATATGGAGGATTTAATCAAGAAGAGGGCATGCCAGACTAACCTCATTTCCTTTATTTGACAGAATTATTAGATTTGTAGAATAGGGTAATGTAGAGACATAGTTTACTTAGACCTTACAAAAGTATTTGACAACATCTCCACAGACAAGATAAGGATATGTTGGCTAGCTGATATAACAGTGAGGAGAATTTTGAACTGGTTGAATTACCAGACCCAAAGAATATTCTTATCAATGGACTACTTGGACTTGGGTCTCTAGTACCAGAATTGTCTCCTTGACACTGTACTCTTTAACATTTTTTTCAATGACTTGGATACAGACGTAATGGCATGCTTGTCAAATTTTTAGGTGAGAAAAAGCTGGAAGGGATGGCTAACAATTCAATGACAGGTTTGGGATCTAAAGAGATGTTTATAGGGTAGGGCACTGTGCCAAATTTAAAGAGATTAATTTTAATAGGGATATAAATATAAATTTCGTATCAAAAATACCAATTTCAAAGTACAAGATAGAGGAGGTATGGTTAGTTTGTATGAAAAAAAGATCTAGGGGTTTTAGTGGACTGCAAACTCAATATGAGTCAACACTAAGGTATGGTCACCAAAAAAGACAATAGAACATTTACATTTCTGTTAATTAAAGAGGCAGACATATAATCTAAATGTTATTAGATGGAAAATTCAGCCATCGAGAAAGGAAATGAAATTTTTGAGCAGCTCATAATAACAATGTATAACTTCTATATGTATAACATTCTAACTTCCCAATTAAAAAGATATCATTTACTGTTATAGAGAATTCATACATTTTAGCAATGTACCTATGACCTGGAGTGGTTACCTTGAAATATACCTTGAAACTATGAAAGCCTCATAGTGCTTGATGTAAATGTGTAGCAAAACTTAGTATGCACCCAAGGATGTTACAAAATATTTGTAAAATAAAAGTGTGATTACTTCTGAAATGTACATAAAATGCAAATATCCTAGTAAACAAAAGTAAATGTAATTAGTGTCAATGGTTAAAATGGTCTTCAAGCACACTCTTTATATAGAGCATATAAGGTTGCTTCTTAGGAGAATGTGATCTACTAAGAAAAATAGGTTCTGGAAAAGCTTTGGAAAGACATGCATATTTAAGGTACAAGACATAACAGGGTTGTAAGCTACTCAAGGATATAATGACAGCTTATGTGGGATCTAAAGGCCATTCAGTGCCTATGCATATCACCTACCTAGATGGAAAAATCAATATTCAGAAAAACAACTTGGTGAACTTTGAAAAGGACAAGACAAAGGAAATATATTCAGCAGTCAAGATGGGATATTGAGTTGGAAGGGCCCTTAGATACCTGGTCCAGCTCCCTCACTTTATAGATAAGGGAACTAGTCACAGATGGGAACTCAGAGGACATAGATTCAAATCCCATCTTTTCCACTTGCTATCTTTCTGACCTTGGTAAGTCATTTAACACCCTTTGACCAAAGTTTTCTTCAATATTAGGAAAATGAGGGGATTGGATTAAATTAAAAGCTCTAAGTCCTACAACCCAGAAAAGGTAAATGACTTGCCCAGCATCATATTGGTAATAATTTGCATTCAGAATTCAAACCCAGTCTTTCTGGTTGCAAGCCAGTGATCTTCCCACTATAACACAAAGTCATATTTTAGGTTGTGGTACATATTGACAGTAACAAGCATTAGAAATGTGTCCTGTTTAAAATATTTTCAATGACACAGTCATGTGATTTAGCAAATTGCACTAGTATAAAATTATATGTTGTTGTTTGTCCTTCGTTCTTGAAGAGGACCCTGACATCAAAGAGGTGATGCCATGACATGCAAGTGAACTGGATTTAAGTGAGGGAGGACTGTGCAAAGTCACCTGCCTCACTTTGCTCCTCTGGAGCCATCTGAGTCCAGTGGGGAGATATAGATCAGGACTACTAAAGTTCCTTAATTTGGGATATATTAAAATACTGTATTTTATAATATGTGATATATAATATTAACACAATATTATAGTTATCCCTTCCACATCACAAAGGTTAGGGGTGCAGTGCCCCCGTAATCTGGGAAATCCATGTAAATTTTTTTGACCCAGTCTGAATTATTATGAGATTAAAAGATAAAATATGTTGATATTATACAATACTATACATATGTTTTATGCATTTCTGACTTTCTAAACTTTTTCTGTGTTGTCTGCTGGCCTTTGTTTGTCATCCACAGCTTCCACAAAAATCCCCCAAAATTCTCATTTAATTTCTTATACCGACCTGCAATATATCAAAACCATGATGGGAAAAGTCACAATGTGGAAGGGATAATTGTATATTATGATATCCTCATTTCAAGATACATAAAAATAACAAACATCCTATGCTTCCAAGGGCCAGTTATGTCATGCAGTGGATAGAGCACTGGGCCTGAAGTCAAGAAGACTTGAGTTCAAATTTGGCCTCAGACACTTAATAGCTGTGTGACCTTGGTCAAGTCACTTAACCGTTTGCCTCGGTTTTCTTGTCTGTAAAATGATCTGGAGAAGGAAATGGCAAACCACTCCAGTATCTCTGCCAAGAAAACAACAAATAGAGTCACAAAGTGTCAGACATGACTGAAAAGACTGAACAATAACATGATTCCAAAAAGAGTCAGCCTAAGAGTCAGGAAGCAAGTCATACCTCTAAGACATATTAGCTTTGTGACCTGGACAAGTCCATCAACTTCTCAGTGTTCTAAGAACAACTCTCTTAGAATAGAAGATATAGAAGACCTGTCAACATGCATTGGCAGAGAGAGTTCCCTTATCAGGAATTATTTCTATCTGATAAAAGCACAGGTTTAGACCATAAAAACTCAACCACAATCATAATAGTCAGTATATTGTTACAGGTACAGCACTTAAAAATTTACCAAGTATATATGAGTATGTATATATGTATACACACATATATTACTATTTTATTCTTAGCTTAGTAAGTACTCATTGAGTATCTATTACATGCTGAGTGCCTGGACAAAAAAAAAATTCTCTTCCCTCAATGAAAATAAATTCCACTGTACTTTGCATTCTATCCTAGCAACAACCTTATGAGGTATTTAGTATAGGTATTATCTTCATTTTTCAGATGAGGGAATTTAGATTGATTGAGACTAAGTGATTTACTCAATATCACCATACAGTTAGGGACTCTGACTCTAAGTTCAGTTCTTTTTATATTTCATGGACTTTTTTATGGTTGATTTTTAGTTGATTTTTAAGGTGCATCCCCTTCACTCCTTCATTCTGTGACTTCTGCATTTAGTGCCCAGTTTTACTTTCCAGTGTCATAAGATACAAGAAAAGTCAGTAACACAAACTCCTATAATAAATATTTAAATAATCAGATCATTGGGCACACATGAAGTTATTTTTAAATCTTCCTGGAAACCTCAAATTGTTACAAACAAAATGCAGAAAACCATGGTTGCCATACCAAGTTTCTTTTTTTGCTTCTAAACACCACAAATCTATGCTCAGTTCTGCTTCACCAATTTCTTGGCTATTCTTAAATTTAATGTCAGAAAAATATACAGTTTCCTTACATTTCATTCTCCTTGTGGTTAGGGGAAGGTATGATAAAAAGACAAGGGTAAAGAAGATGTAGCTAATAAGTAAGAACTCACATTTCTATCCCAATTTAAAGTTTACAAACATTTTCCCTCAAAACACCCCTCTGAGTTCAGTAGTACAAGTACCATTATCCACATTACACAGATGAGGAAACTATTAATTAAGAAATGTTAAAAATGAATATATTTAGAGAGGTAGAGAGGATACTGTAAAGGGACAGTATCATAGGATTTTGAAGCTGGGGAAGACCTTAGAGGTCTGTTTCCTATCTATAAAATAAGAGATAACTTCCAAGGTCTGTCTAGCTCTTTATCCTATCATCTACTAGTCCAACCCCATCATTTTATAGCTGAAGAAACTGAAATTCAAGGGTAAGTTACTTTTCCAGGGTCACATAACCAGTAAGTGTCAGGGACAGGATTTGAACTCAGGTCTCCTGACTCCAGAAGAATTACACTTTACATGGTATGACATTGCCTCTTCTAACAAGCATTATAAAGTAAGCCATGCTTGAAGATATTCATTTCATGTCTCTAAGTCAGAAGAGACCTCAACTGCAACAAGACCAATACATTCCTATACAAGAATCCCCTTTAGATTATAACTGACAAATGATCCTGGTTTTGCTGCAAGTCCTTTGATGAGGAGTAGTCCCACTATTTCCTGAGGTAGTCCATTTCACTTTTATATATTTCTTTTTGTTGGGAAATTAAATTTTTTCTTTATATTGACCCTAAATTTGTCTGTAACTTCCACCCATTTCTTCATCCTCTGGGACTAAGGAGATAAAGTCTGATTTCTCAACATAACAACTCTTCAGACTCTTGGAGACAGCTATCTTGTACCCCTTAGTCATCTCTTTTCCAGACTAAACACTTCTGATTCCTTTAAATAGTCATCAAACTTTATGATCTCAGAACCATTTACCATCTTCTTCACCCTCTTCTACACACTTTCCAGCTCACCAAAGTCCTTCCCAAAATGTGGTGTCCAGAACTGAACTGTTATGGTCTCACCAGGGCAGAGTAAAGAGCTAGAATCACTTCTTCCAACAACATCTCACTTAAGACTTTATCTCTGACCCAGATTGCTGGCCTGTTCTTGACACACAATCTTCATACAAGTCTTCAACCTGCCTCTTTCACTCCCCAGGGACTGATAGGAACTGCAATACCAAATCCATTCCTAATCTGAGATCATTTGTCTTAGGCTTTGTCCACATTATATCAAGTGAAAGGAAGTATTATGAATTGTTCAGTTTAATTCATCAATGCAGACAGAAAATTCCAGAAATTCAGATAACTGATGTGGTTTGTGACCCAAATTAACTAGGTAACTGCTTAGTCTTATTTTCGTTTTTCACTGGGCAAAACTTGCTCTTAAAAATCCCATGTTTGGTCTTTTGTATTACTGTCCAAACCAGAGAATCTAAATCAGTAAAGCCTTCTTGCCTAAGGGAAAGTTGGCTTGAATTAATTAGCATAGTTCTATAAATGATGCCAGGCCAGAGGAGCATTCAAAGGCAAAATCCCATTATAATAAACTCCATGGGGTCATCCAAACTGTTGTGTTGTGATGGAAATGTGTTAAAATGAATACACCACTAGAAACCACATTACTAGGCTATAGCACTTAGAGTTAACACAGACCAGACACCTAATCCCTTAGGGCAGCATTAGGAGGTGAAAGAACTCAGAACTGTTTTTTCTATAGACACCCATATAGTATTATCTGAAGGAGGCCATAGGACCCAACTGTCACCCACCCCTACTTATCACCCTCACCAATCAGCAACCTTGTCCTGTGTGTCTTAGTCACTTTTCTTCTACCTGAAACAAAATGTTTCATAGATTTAGAGCTGAAAGGAACCTTAAAGATCATTTGGCCCATCTCCTAATTTCACAGATGGGAAAATGGAGGTCCAGAAAGGTTAAACAGTTTGCTGACGTTTATTTACACTTGCATTATCAGTAGAAGTTACATTTGAAACCAGATCCTGATTCCAAATCTAGTAGTCTTTTCCATTGTACCATACTTTCTGCCTCTATGAGATGATTTTTATTTTGGTTGAACAATTGAGAAAGTCCACTGCTTAAGTGCTCATGTCTCTTGGCAATATGTCTCATACCCATCCCCTCTTTATTATTCCCATTGCTACCATCCTGATTCCAGGTCCCATTACCTCTTGCCTGAGGTATTGTGACAGCCTTAGAAGTGACCTCCCTGTCTCCAGTATCTTTCTTCTCTAATGTTGCTCTATATCAGGGACCCTTAATCTTTGTGTGTGTGTGTGTTGTGGATCCCTCTGGAAGTCTGGTGAAGCTGAGAGACCTACTTCTTAGAATGTTTTTTAAATGCACAAAACAAAACATAGAGGATTACAAAGAAAATCAATTATATTGAAATATAGTTATTAAAATATACTTTTAAAAAACCTATGTTTATGACCCCAGGTTAAGAAACTCTGCTCAATATTAATCTTAATACACAAGTGAGATCGTGTCTCCCTTGCTCAAAAAACTTCATTGGGCACAAATCTATCATCTATCTATCAAAATATCTATCTCACTATAAAATGGATTTATATAGTGGGGGTATATGTGTGCATACATACATATATTTGCATATATATACACATACATAAACATAACACACACATATATTTATAAATAAGTATATATAAGTATAAATAAGTATGTACACATATATATTTATAAATAAGTATATATGTTTATAGAGGCAGCTAGATGGCTTAGTGGGTGTAGTGCAGGACCTGGAGTCAAGAAGACCTCAGGCACTTACTAGCCATATGACCCTGGAAAAGTCACTTAACTTCTGTTTGCCTTAATCCATTGGAGAAGGAAATGGCAAACTGCTTGAGCATCTTTGCCAAGAAAACTCCATGGACAGTATGGTCCACAGGGTCATGAAGAGTTGGACACAAATGAACAACGATACATGGAAATATATGTGTGTGCGCACATGTCTATGCACATTTCATGTCTTGCTCTCAAGGATTTTACAATTTAAAAATATAAATACATCTATACCCATTCCTAACATAATGCCCTGTAACTATTAAATACTTAATAAATGTTTCTTTGATACAAAAATGAATAATGTGCTATGTTAATCCATATTTCCAACTAACATGATAAAGGAAGGTTTCATAGAAGAAGTGATCTTCCAATTGGATGTGGAAGAATAGGAAGAATTTAAATAGGAAGTGATGAAAGAGGAAGATGTTCCAGGTACAGTGAATAGTATGAGGAATGGTGCTCAGGAAATAAATTGTAGACCTCATTTAGAATACCAGAACAAATCAAATTCGTTTGGGGAATACACTTACAAAAGGAAGATTAGTGTGAGATAAAGTTGGAAGGACTCATTGGACCTAGGATGTGGAGGGTCTTGAGAACCAACCTAAAGAGTTTGGACTTTTTTTCTAGAGGCAGTACATGAAATAAGCAACACATATATACCTACATACATACATATACGCACATACATACATAGTACATATATACATACATATATATGTTTTAAATGCAAAAATGTGTGCATGTGTATGTATTGCTCAAAAGCTTTCAATGGCTATACACAGTTATGTATATATTGATATATATGTATACATAGAATATTATGTATATACAACACACCCATATGTGTCTTCTTAATATACCATTTGGACCGTGTCTCTTCCTTGTGAGTTCTTGTATAATACATATACATATATGTATATATGCACTGCATGCATGTATATATGTATATGTATATACACACACACACACACACACACACATATATATATATACACACACATGTGTCTATGTATGCATTTATCTCTCCTAATATCTACCACAGTATATGACACATAGTGCTAGTCTATTGGGGCAGCTAAGTGACACAGTACATAGAGTGCCTGACCTGGAATCAGAAAAACATCTTCCTCAGGCCTCAGACACTTACTAGCTGTATGATTCTGGTCAAATCACTTGACCTTGTTTACCTCAGTTTGCTCATCTGTAAAATGAGCTAGAGAAGGAAATGGCAAACTCCAGTAACTTTGTCAAGAAAATTCCCAAGGGGCAGCTAGGTGGCGCAGTGGATAGAGCACCGGCCCTGAAGTCAGGAGGACCTGAGTTCAAATCTGATCTCTGACCAAACACTTGACACTTACTAGCTGTGTGACCCTGGGCAAGTCACTTAACCCCAATTGCCTTAAAAAAAAAAAGAAGAAAATTCCCAAATGGGGTCACAAAGAGTCAGACATGACTTGAAATGACTGAACAACAATAAAATAGTCTATCAATGTTTGATTTTCAGCAGCATTGGAAGGCAGAAAGAATACTTCATTTGGAGTAAGAACACTTGGGCTTGGATTCCAAATCTTTTCCCCTCTCTGGAACTTATTTCCCTCAACTGTAAAATGAAAAGATTGGACTGGGTGAATGCTGATGTCATTTCTACTTGTAAATCTCATAATCCTAGGAATGTTACTACAGGGAGATAAAGGGCCCTGAGGGTGGCTTCTAGTTAGGACAAACTATCCGCACAGATGGAATTGAAATCTGCGTGTATGATTTGCTATGTACCAGTTGAGCCTCCTTGCCCTAAATTGTCTTCCTTAGCACCTGTCCTAGGGCTTTAAATTCCACCATTACAAATGCATTCTTTTTGTTCTGGAAGATGTTAGCATTTCCAGAGTGTTTATTAAGTGTATCTGCTCTAGGAGGGAAGAGAGGGATGGGCACCCTGGGCTATTATTAGTTAACACTTTAGAGTGTTTATTAGCTGATTGTCAGCTTAATGTAGAATTGTCACTGGGTTGGAACCAAAATGCCCTGCTTTTTTTATAAGTTGCTGAACATCAGGACATAAAGACTGAGAACACATGTGCTGAGTTAACTATTGTAATCAAAACTGACAACAAAGTTAACATATTTAAGGCTATACATAATCAATACTATGCTGCAAGGTAATTAGGCATAATTGGTAAGCAATTCAAAGAAAGGATTGAAATTAGTATCACTTTTACATAACTGAACTACATTCTTAGTTTTTCTCCTTTAACTTTTTCAGTTTAGTGTGATGCAATGGAAAGAGGGGCATTCGGGTCAGAATCCCTCTGTGTTGGTTCTTACCTGCCACTAACTGTCTGTCAATGGTTCAAGTCAACATGATGTAGTACAAATAGCACTGGCTCTTATAATCAGAAGGCTGGGGGCTCACCTTCCGCTTCTGCCACTTACAATCTGCCAGCTGATGTTGGGTAAATCATAACTTCCCAGGGTTCTAGTTTCCTCATTTGTAAATGTGATACTTGAACTAGATGGCCTCTAAGACCTGTTCTTCTTGTTACAGGTCTAGGATCCTAAAAGTAATCTCAGATCTGTGGCTTCAGCTTCTTGTTCTATAAAATGAAGGGAACTGGGTTAGAGAACCTCCACCTAAAATCTCACTCAAATTGCACACAGATCTTGGAAGTCATGAGATCTGAATGTGAATCCTGGCTCTTCCACTTCCTACCTGTGTGATGTTGGGCAAGTCACTCGACCTCTCTAATCTTAAGTTCCTCACTTGGAAAATGAGAAGATTAAACTAGATGATTTCTAAGGTCTAAAATCCTTTTATTTTACATTTAGTGTTTGGATAGAATTCTTTCTCCCTTGATATGATGTAATCCTCCACTAAATTCCTTTGTTGAAGCTTTTCCATGGTGTGAAGGTGGGCTCTTAAAGACTGTGCCAGGGGGCGGAGCCAAGATGGCAGAATAAAAGCAGTGACTTGCTTGAGCTCTCCCCCAAACTCCTCCAAATACCTATAAAAATGGCTCTAAACAAATTCCAAAGCAGTAGAACCCACAAAAAGACAGAGTGAAACAAATTTCCAGCCAAAGACAGCTTGGATGGTTGATCAGAAAGGTATATCGTGCCGGGCGGGGAGAGGAGTGCAGTGCAGCGTGGGCATGCAGGCCACAGCGAACCTGGAGCAGGCCTCAGAGGATTGAATCGTGGGCAGCTGTGGTGGTTTCCAGACTTCTCAACCCATGAATGTCAAAGACAACTTGGAAAGTCAGTGGGAAAAGTCTGTGACTTTGGTGAGAGAGAAGCTAGGTCTCAGCCACAAGTTCTAAGCGCTGGCAGCTGCTGCCTCCTGAGCTTCAGGCCCACAGACTGAGGGGGAATACAGTGGCTGATCAGAGGGGGATTGCAGGGATCTCTTTGCCAGTGCTGAGGCAGGATTCTCTTCCTTTGCCCATGCTTGGATCTGGTTCACAGTTCTGGGTGTTGGTCCTGGGGCGAGGAGGAGCGCTGGTGTGGTGAAACTTGTAGTGGCTGTGGAGACGAAACCCTCCTCACAGTTCCAAGACAGAAAAGAGTGCTTGTGGTCACTCAAAGATAAGAGCACAGGCCAGGAAAGGAGTAAACACCTTGCCCTTGATCATAGCTCCTTGGAAGAATTGAAAATTTACAGGTCCCTAGAAGTATCTATGAAAACAGCTGCACAAAACCCCTGAAGCTTGGGACAGTACATTCTCCACACTGGAAACAGACTCCTACCTTAACAAAGAGTTTATAACTCAAGTAATTGGCTGAGATCATGAGCAAGCAGCCAAAAAGAGTCAGACTATATTATCTTACTTTGGTGACAAAGAAGATCAAAACATACAACCAGAAGAAGACAATGAAGCCAAAGCTCCTACATCCAAAGCCTCCAAGAAAAATATGAATTGGTCCCAGGCCATGGAAGAGCTCAAAAAGGATTTTGAGAGGCAAGTAAGAGAAGTAGAGGAAAAACTGAGAGTGATGCTAAAGGAGACCCAAAAAAATGCTGAAGAAAATAACACCTTAAAAAACAGCCTAACTCAAATGGCAAAAGAGATCCAAAAAGCCAATGAGGAGAAGAATGTCCTAAAAAGCAAAATTGGTCAAATGGAAAAGAAAGTCCAAAAGATTACTGAAGAAAATACTTCCTTAAAAACTAGAATGGAGAAATTGGAAGCTAGTAACAATTTGAGAAATCAAGGCACTGTAACACTAATCAAAAGGAATGAAAAAATAGAAAAGAATGTGAAATATCTCACTGGAAAAACAACTGACCTGGAAAATAGATCCAGGAGAGAGAATTTAAAAATTATTGGACTATCTGAAAGCCATGATCAAAAAAAGAGCCTAGACATCATCTTTCAAGAAATTATCAAGGAAAACTGCCCTGACATTTTAGAACCAGAGGGCAAAATAGAAATTGAAAGAATCCACCGATCACCCCCTGAAATAGATCCCCAAAAGAAAACTCCTAGCAATATTGTAGCCAAATTCCAGAATCCCCAGGTCAAGGAGAAAATATTGCAAGCAGCCAGAAGGAAACAATTCAAGTATTGTGGAAACACAATCAGGATAATACAAGATTTAGCAGCTTCTACATTAAGGGTCCGGAGGACATGGAGTATGATATTCCGGAGGGCAAAGGAGTTAGGACTACAACCTAGAATCACCTACCTAGCAAAACTGAGTATAATCCTTCAGGGTAAAAAATGGTCACTCAATGAAATAGGGGACTTTCAAGCATTCCTGTGGAAAAGACCAGAGCTGAATAGAAAATTTGATCTTCAAATACAAAACTCAAGTGAAACATGGAAGAGGTAAACAGGAAAGAGAATTCATAAGAGACTTATTAAGGTTGAACTGTTTACATTTCTGCAGGGAAAGATGATATTTGTAACTCATGAGTCCTTTGTCAGTATTAGGGTAGTGGGAGGGAAAAAATTATATGCATGTATAGATAGATAGATAGATAGATAGATAGATAGATAGATAGATAGATA
>NW_020954619.1:37232772-37238686 GCF_900497805.2 Vombatus ursinus
ATAGATAGATAGATAGATAGATAGATAGATAGATAGATAGATAGATAGATAGATAGATGGAGGGCACAGGGTGACTTGAAGATGAAGGGGTGATATCTGGAAAATAAAATTAAGGGGTGAGAGAGGATTATACTGGGAGAAAGAGAAAGGGGGAGGTAGAATGGGGTAAATTATATCACATGAAACAGATAAGAAAAGGCTTTTACAGTGGAGGGGAAATGAGGAAAGTGAGAGGGAAAGAGTGAATCTTATTCTCATAGGATTTGGCTTAAGGAGGGAATAACATACACAATGGGGTATGGAAATCTATCTTACCCTACAGGAAAACAAGGGAGGAAGAGGACAAGAGAGCAGGGGGTTGATAGAAGGGAGGGCAGATTGGGGGAGGGGATAATCAAAAGCAAACGCTTCTGAGGAAGGACAGGGTCAAAAGAGAGAATAGAATAAATGGGAGGTAGGATAGGATGAAGGGAAATATGCTTAGTTTTTCACAATAGGACTACTATGGAAGTGTTTTGCATGACTACATATCTATAACCTGTATCAAGATGCTTGCCTTTTCAATGAAGGTGGGTGGGGAGGGAGAAAGGGAGAAAATTTGTAGACAAAAGTTTTAAAAACACATGTTAAAAAAGAAAAAAAAGAAAAGAAAAAAAAAGAAGAAGCATCTTCTTTTCTGCTGTGCCCTAAAGACCACTGGACTTCTTCATCTGCAATGAAGTTAAAACCATCCCTTGGTGTCATCTCTCCAATGAGAATTAAATTTTTGAGAGCAAGGCAGACTTACTTTTCCCTCTGTAAAGCCAATTATTGTTACATAGCTTTGCACACAGAAAGAGTTATTAATATGTTTTATTCATTCATTAAATAAAGACACTCCCACTGTCAGAGCCCTTTCCAAAAAAAAGAAGAAAAAAAAAGAAAACTATCTGCTTAACATGACTAATGTGGAACTATGTTTAATATGATCGTATAACCTATATCAGATTGTGTGCCATCTTGGAGATGGAGGAGGGAAGGAAGGGGGAAAGTTTAGAACTCAAAATCTTACAAAAGTGAATGCTGAAGACTAAAAATAAATAAATTAATTAAAAGGAAAAAAAAAGACTGTGCCAGCAGAGTACAAGCTTTGGCATATCCTGGCAAGGTGAGAAGGCTTTAAATAGAGATATAATGTTTGTTTCTGGTTAAGCTCAGAGAGGATCAACAGAACACTGACCACCTACCAGTAGGTGAATTTGGGTTGGATTTTTTTGCCACTGAAACTCATTAAAATCATATGGAGATAGCATGGCACAAAGGGATGGATCTGGAATCTGAGTCTCAAATCCTCGTTCTTTCCATTATAATCTGTTTGACCTTAGCCAAGAGAACTTTGATAAAGTGGATAGACTATTGAACCTGTAGTCAGGAATCCTGCCTAAAAAACTTCTTATATGTGTGAGACAGGTCAAGTCATTTGTCTTACTTTGAAAAACTATAAAAAAATGACAGCTGTCATTTAATTTCTTTGAACTTCAGTTTCCTTGTCTACAAAACGAGAGGGTTGGACTAAATATCTTTTACGATTTCTTACATGTCTAAATCTATGACCTACCAAGCACAGAAGGCATTATAATCTGCCATACTTTCAATCATGGCATAAACATACTTTCAAAATCATGGATTCTTTGAAGCATCATAATAGTTTCAGTCATCATTATTACCATCATTAACAACATTATGACATACTCAACACATTAAAAGTCAAAGCTTCTGGATCTTTCTCCATAAAAACAAGAATTCTTTGCTCTTGTACAATAGTCAGCCCATCTTTCATAGCTAATTTTTCTAGGGCACTAAATACTTGCTTTTATACTAGTTGATCTGCTCAAATCAATGTAATGTTCAGTGTGCCAAACACCATGTTAGTCCCTAAAGATAAAAAGAACAAGAAAGGCAACAGCAAAGATAAAGTTCTTGTCCTCAAAGAATTTATACTCAGCTGGAAGATAACATTTAGACAGATAACAAATATAAAACACGCAAACTGAAGGAAATGATTTTGGGGAAGTACTAAGGACTAAGAGAACCAGGAAGGGCTTCTTGTAGGAGGTGGCACTTGAGACAAGCCTTGAAGGTAGCTTGGGATTCCAAGAGTTGGAGGTGAAGAGGAAGAACATTCCAGGCATGGGAGGTGGCCTACCCAAAAGTATAAGGGCAGAAGATGGAATATCATGTATGGAGAACACCAAGAAGGTCAGTTTGACTGGGAACATGTAAAGTTAGTCTAGGAAGACAGTTTTGAGGCTGATATAAAAGGGTTTTGAATGCCAAACAGATGAACTTGGCACACTACCTACTGTTGCCTCTTGAGGTTGCCATATTTTCTGCTCTTTGGTGAATTAGGGACGGAGTAGGAGCTGAATGAAATAGTCTGGAGAAGAGAAGATGGCAGCTATATTGCCACTCTTGTGACTAAAGCACAACTATTTCTTTGCTCTTGCTCCCTAAATGATATGGAATGGAGAAAAATAAGGAACTTATTCTGGGCCAGGAGCAAGACTCATATACAACAATTTTCTCTCCCATTCCACTTTGATAAACAGAGGTGTTGGAGGTAACAAAAAAAATCATTATTATTTTCCCTTTTCTCTATCTGGTATATAATTAAAAGAAAAACAAACAAATCATGGCAAAAAAAAGATTCTAGATGAGATACTAGAGGTGATAGGCCACTGAAAGTTTCAAGGAGGTCAGGCTGATCTGCACTTTAGAGATATCAATCTGATAGGCCTACCCTGGCTCCAGTACCCTCATATCCCATTCCATACTCATGCCTTCTTGCCCTTGTGCCAAAAGTAACCTTCATGTTTGATGAGGCAAAAACTCTGAGATGTGAAGCTATAGATTTTCTTTCTGGACAAACAACAACATAACTAACTAGGGGATTGGGAAGGAGAAAACCTATCAATAAATGGTAACACAGGTTAGACTAGAACACATTTGAAAGAATGAGGTATACCAAGAACCTTTGGACAGAGAAATAGTTGGTGGTGGAGGGGTGTTATATATTGTTAAGGGTTAATCCTTTGTTTTTCCTTTTGATCTGGTTTCCATCCTATATTTCACAAAGCCTTAAAACCTTAAGGCAATCTTAAGGTAAGCTATCTTAGGATTCCCTGTCTTCTCTTCTAATTTGCCCTAATTTTGCAAGAGGCAGTTACAATGTAGTGGAAAAAGCACTTTATTTATGATCAGAGGAGATAGAAGACCAGACTTCAAATTTGGTTTTCCTATTTACCTCTGTAAAGTTGAGCCAGTCTCTTCTCCTCTTAGAGGCTAAGTAAAATAAGGAGGTGGGACTGACTATAGGGTCTCAGGTAGCTGAAAATACTATCGTCCTAGCTCCTTTTCAAAGAAGCCTTTCTTTTCAAAACCAGAGAAAAGAGGTGTAAAAATGCTAATACCTGGAATTAAGACACTGATTTCTAACTAAGTGTAAAGATAATCATATCCTTTATCATTTTGGAAGGGGAAAGGAGCTTGGGAGCAGGAAGAGACTGGGTACTTGAAGCAAAGGCAATGCCTTTGATCAGATCAGAACAAGGACAAAAAGAGAGACACCAAAAACAATCTCTACTTTGCTAGTTCCATGCTTGCAGTTATCTGTGCAACAAACGAAAACTGTTTGCAGAGATCAGCATCCTGATCCTGCCCTTATTTACCCGGGCAGGAACCACAGAGATCAGGACCCAGTAACACCATGAGAGGGTTAAATTAGATTCTCTCTAAGGGTTCATCTAACTCTAAATGTGTTGATGATAGTGATGATGAAAGTCATAGTATCAATGAGCACTGGGTGGCCAGGCAAACATAGGGAACCCAATGACAGGAGCAGCCTTAAGCAAAAAGTGAATTTGCTAAAGTTTGTCATCCCTAACACCATTTCTTTCCTTTTTCTTCTGTTTTCCCCAGACACCCATTTTGTGACCTGTTTTAGCTCTTAGCTGGCAGCCAACTAATCCCTACCCAGGTCTTAACTCATAATTACGGTTTTTAGCTAATCCTTGCTAAAGTTTTAAACTGACAATTAAGGTGTTAGCTGATATTAAAGTAAAGCAGTGGTCTACCTATGAACCTAAGATCCAGCACTTACTAGACTGGTGATCTTGGTCAAATTACTATATTCCTTTGACCTCAGTGTCTTCATCCATAAAATAGGGTGCCTGCCAGTGTAGCAGAGCTATTGTGAAGATCAAATGAGATAATCTAGATGGCAGTTTTGAAAACTTCAAAACACTACTCAGATAGTCAGTTTCATTATAGATAATTATTACTACACAGTTCATTACAGCTATAGCTTATTTTTATTTTGAAGTTGACCTTTGTACAGGAAATGAAAGAATAGAAATTACTAAAAGGGAGTTGACACTCAAGATGAATAAGGAGATAGCAAGAGAGAGCCTAGTAGTCCTTGTTATATCAGAGGACCATCTGAGTCACCTAAACTAGATGAACTACATCCTCAAGCTCTAAAAGAGACAACTAGGTGGTGAAGTGTATAGAGTGCTGGGCCTGAACTCAGGAAGACCTGAGTTCAAATCTGCCCTCAGACACTTACTAGCTCTGTGACCCTGGGCAAGTCACTTAACCCTGTTTTCCTCAGTTTGCTCATCTGTAAAATGAGCTGGAGAAGGAAATGGCAAACCACTCTACCATCTCTACCAAGAAAACTCCTGATGGGTTCACAACAAGTTGGGCACGTTTGAAAAATGACTGAACAACAACAATATTTTATTTTTACACTTGTTTCTACGTCCTCTCTCATTTCTCAAGGTGAACTTTTTGTGCCTGCAAAGGACCTAAGTGAGTAAGTATCAATCACAGTTTAGGCTGGCTTTGAGTCTAGGAGGCTTGTGGCTAGTCACAAAGACACAATAAAGACCCTGCAAATGAATTTGAGCTAGCTAAGCTCAAAAAAGCTAAGCTAAGAGAGCAAGGTCATTGTCTTCCTACTGACCCACATTCCTAGCATTACTGCCACATTCAAGCACCTAGTTCACAGTTCCTGATGAATGGCATAATTATGAACATGTGACTGGCAAGAAGTCTCCTGGGCTTTTAGTCACTTTAGAATAGAAAAGACTATTGTCACTGTATGCACTATCACCAATGTCTATATATCCTCAATATTACTGGGAAAAGACAGCTTAAATTCTAAAGGCTTATTTATTTTTGGAGAGCAGGGGATAGAGGTGAGGGTGTTTTTGCTCCCACCTAGTAAGTTATAAATTCATTGAATGTCACATTTTAAAAGGACCTTATTTTACAGGTGAGGAAAGTGTGATCTAAAAAGGGAAATGGACTTGAATTGCCTTCTGTCTCTCAATCTAGTGATATTTCCACTATTCTGTCCTAATATTTATTCATAATTTAATCCATAGTGTAAGAATAAAAAAGAAATAAATTCTAGTTTCCTAAATTAAAAATAATAGAATAATCCCAGAAGACATATTTTAAAAAGTTAATAATGAACCATTATTTTTTTTCCCCTAAATTTCCTTTCTAGATATAGGGCATTCACTGAAATCAACAAAACTAGTTATCTAAAAATAAACCCCAAATCTTGAATCTGCTTTGGAAAAAAATATCAATGTTGTTACAAAACATATGCTTACATTTAAACCAAGTAAATAAAAATAAACAGGCAATAAGCTATGATAATAGGGAGATACTTGAAGAATAAATAGACCTACAAAAGCAAAAGTTACATATTCATGAATCAGCTCATGGGAATATTCTGAAATAAATAACAATATAATCATTAGAACAGATGAAATTACAGAAGAATATTCAGGATGTCCCTCAAATGCTTTCTACGTTCGGGTAGGCTGTGTTTTTTGAAGAGAGCGAGAGAAAGAAAGAGAGAGAG
>NW_020954619.1:37238715-37270069 GCF_900497805.2 Vombatus ursinus
AAAAGAAAAGAAAAGAGAAGAAAAGAAAAGAAAAGAAAAAAGGAAGGAAAGAAGGAAGGCAGGAAGGAAGGAAAGGCAGTAGGGAAGGAAAGGCAGGAAGGAAGGAAGGAAAAAGGAAGGAATGGCTTGGGTTACTCTTGGGAGCCCTTGCTAATAAAGTGATTTGGGGATAGTAGCTGAAGGGTATTTATCAGGGGCAGCTAGGTGGTATATCTAGGTAGACAGCACACTGGCCCTGGAGTCAGGAGGACCTGAGTTCAAAGCCAGTCTCAGACACTTGATACTTACTAGCTGTCTGACCCTGAGCAAGTCACTTAACCTCAATTGGCTCACACACACAAAAAAGGTGGGTATTTATCCATTTATAGTTGCCTGCCTTTTGGATAGCGTATAAGATATAGATTTTATGGGGATTTTTGTCTTAGCTATAAAGGTAAAGACATTTTCATTTTAAAGACATTATTAGTACTATGCTGACCTATGGCAGCAAGTATTTTTTTATAATTTTTTTAAATAGCTGAGTTTTGTGTTTCATTTTCAAATTACTAACTGAACATGTTCAATTTACACTTGTTAATATCAATTAATTAAGGATTTTTTACAAGCCTACTATGCCTTTGCAAGACCAGACTCAAAGCAAATGTTAGTGCCCAAATTCACTTTCGTACTTAGCCTTTAAAACAGAAAAATATCTTCCAAACACATATTTAGCTTTTCATCTCTGAATTTTTGTGTTTGAGGAATGCTTCTTAATAAATGAATTAATATTTTGAAGCAACAGCTGTTTAAACACAAAAATGACAATACCCACAAATAGTCTGTTAAAAAACATTTACCACATTAACAAGTCTCCTAGTCAAAGCAGTCTAGGGAAAGATGGCATAGGAGATGGGAACTGAAGCTTCAACCAGGACCTTTCAATTGTGAACAAAACTCCTAGTAACTAGTAAAGTGCTATATAAACAAATATTAGTCATTATTGCTGTTATAATTGTTAGGAGGGAAACAAACATTTATTAAGCCCCTACCATGAACCAAACACTGTACTTAGGGCTTTACAAATTCCACGTAGAAACTTTACAACAACCCTTGTTCTATTCTTATCTCCATTTTATAGATGAGGAAACTGAGGCAGACAGAAGTTAAATGACTTGCCCAGGGTCACACAGTAAGTGTGTCTGAGGCCAGATTTTAACCCAGGTCTTCTTGATTCCAGCCCCAGAGCTTTATGTGTTGTGCTACCTAGCTGCCTCTAGTTAGTATTAATACTACTGTTAGTATCACTATTTGTATTTGTATTTGTGGTGTACTAGACAGAGATTCTGGTCAAGTTACTTAACGCTTCAGTAACCCAGGCACTTTCAGAGCAGCTCCATATCTACACTAATAGGAGTTTCTTCACCTGTAATTTTCCACACCTATTAAATCATAGACTGATTTTTGAAAATACATTAATATTAATACTAGTATTATTAACTAGACAAAATTAAAAAAAACCCCGATAGTCCAAAAAAAAAACCCAAACCCAAACCAAATCCCAAAATGAAGTCTATTATTTGATTGGCAGTCAAAAAATGTCTAGACATGTCAAAATAGTCAAAACAGCTAAACCAGTTTTTACGTACAGATATTGCATGAAATACAGGGTTTCTCCCAGTCTAGACTTGCCACTGGTATTTCATAAAGTTGTATTATTTCAGGGATCTTTGTTACTACACACACACACACACACACACACACACACACACACACACACACACACGCAGAAATGATCTTATTATTTTTACTTTTTTAAAAGCCAAGCAATGACAGCAGCACACAAATGAGGCAATGCTGAGTTTTTCAAACAGATGGTTCAGGATGAAGTCTGATGGGTTCAGTGGGACTATGTAAAACTCATGTCCCTGAGGAAAAAGACTGATGTGACTATAACACAGTAACATAGCTTCTCTCTTCCCCCACCTACCCTCCTTCCCCCTCTCCTCCCTCCCCAGCTTCCATCTCATCACATCTATTCTCATGTTCATACTTCCACTAAGTAAATAGGAGAATGTTTGAAATTCTGATGAATGCTTTAGAAGTCTTCGGAGAGCACTCTCTGAACATGTTGATAGGAAAACAGAAACAATACATATTATTTTCCCAGACCTCCTTTGACACCTTATTCCTTCATGAGCTGGGGTTTTCTGGAGCTAATACTCTCTCTAGCCTGTAGCCTCAACAGACAACATTTATGAATTAGTTTTTATCGCTAGGAAAAAAAAAATACCTCCCTTTTAAACAATCTCTCCGAATTTAGTTAAGCTGGTCCTTGGGACAGATATATAGATCATCACTTGACCCAGATTCTAAGCTTTTCAAATTTTGGAAGATCTTCTATAGCTTACACTCCCATTGAATAACTTTAAAAAACCCATTCATATGTATGCCATGGTAGGGATTATGTCAGACTTTGTTAGATTCAGAAAACAATAACTAACATTTATATAGCAGTTAAGGTTTCCAAAGACCTTCACAAATATTATCTAATTTTATCCCTACAACAATCTTGGGTGCTATTATTATCCCCATTTTATAGGTGAGGAAACTGAGATAGACAGAGGCTAAGTGACTCATCCAGGGTCACACAGTTAGCATCTGAAACCAAATTTGAACTCAAGTCTTCCTGATTCTAGGACCAGCATTCTACCTGCTGTACTACCTTGCTGCCCGATTTTTTTAATAATAAAATAATACATATATTCTAATATAAAATAATATGATTATAGGATATATTTTATGCACAAGATAAATATAATATAATAATATCTTATAGTGTTGTAAATCAACAATATTGGTGTGGGTCAAGTCGTACTCTTATCCTTCTCCTTGGGTTGTGACCACCCAACTGACACCTTACAACTATCAAACTGATAAAATCCTCAGGAAAACAAGAAGCAGGGTGGGAAGAGCATAAGGCCACAGGAGTTGGGTCTAGAAAGGATCTTAGTTAGATTATAATCCAATCATCTCATTTTACAAATGATAGGACCCAAGAACTAGAAAAATAAACATTTGCCTGATAAACAAATAAAAATTAGCTGAGCCAACCACCACAAAGAAGAGGATACCACTGAAGGTCAAGATGCATTAGATGATGGGTGTGGCTCTGGCTTCAGAAACTTTACTTCAGTATCATAAATTTAGAGCTGAAAAAAGACTTTGGACATCATTTCATCCAGCTCCCTCAAATGAGGAACCTGAAGCCCAGAGAGGTTTAGTGATTTACTGCTGGCCATCTCATAGTAGGGGGAAGAACCAGGAATCAAACCCTGGTCGTTGGATTCTAGATCCATCACCCTTTCCACTGTTGTACGTTGCCTTTATGTCATGGAGTATCTCTCCCGCTCTTAACACCCAGTCTTTCATTGTCATTATCTCTATTTCATAGAGAAGAGTATTAATAAACTTTTTACATAATTAGCTTGAAGACACTTGGCATGTCCATAGTGAAACCAGAGAGACCCCAAATCCTCAGACTATTAGATTCATAAACTATTGAATCACAGAATATTAGAGCAGGAAGGAACTTATATAATCTATGCCATCTCTTTTTTAATGATGAGAAAGTTGGGACCCAGAAGGGCAAAAAACTTGTCCCAGGCCAAAGTACAAAAGGCAGAAATCAAACTCTGGTCCATTAGATTGAAATCTAGTGTATTTGCCACCATCTCTTACTTTATAAAATGCTGCCACTAACGCTTTACTTCTCTTGCCTTTTTCTTTAGATTCCATTTCTTATCTATAGTTGTAGTCAACTTAAACACTTAACAAAAAGAACAAGTTTTATTTTAATAGTAAACATTTCTTGCTGCCAAATTCAAATTTAAGCTTCACACTGATGAATGTCTGCCTTAATGCCATGTATATGCTTCCAGGAGTTTAGGAATTAAAAAGATTGGAGTAGGAAACTGAAAAGTGAATTTAGTCAAAGCAATATCCTACAAAATAATCACTGTAAAATTCAAGAAAAAAGAAAAAATCATGTAATTAGTCAACAAATGTCTGTTACATAAGGTTCTGTGGAGAACGAAAAAGTGTTAAAGTTTCTATGTTTAACAAATCACTTTAAAAAGGTGAGACATATACAAAAAAAATAGAAAAAATGAAGCAATAAATGGGATTGTGTTGGTTGGGAAGGAAGAGAACTCTGAATTTAAGCAGAGTCCTCAGAAGCATAAGGCTGAATGCTTATAAAATGCTTGATTATATGCTTGTAATCACTATACACCAATGATATGAGAGAGGGTATCCTAAATGGCCCACCTGGGTTCAAATCATGCCTTTGACACACTGACTCATTGTTTGACCAGGGTCAAATCACTTAACTTCTCAAGGCCTTTGTGAATCCTCTAAGATTATTGAGCCCACTAATTTTTGATCTTCTATATAAGGAGTTTCTATACTGGAGACTACCAATGCCAATGAAACCACAGATCTGGACCAAAACAAAATAATACAAAAAATGATATAAACATTTCACCAAAGAATTTCATGAAGTACTCCATGTTCTCTTATTTAATAAAGTGTGGTAATAAGTATGACTTTGTGCTCACCTCATTCCTCTTCATGGAAACGTAGAATATTAGAGCCAAAAGTAAGAGCATCTAGTCATATAGCTAATAACTGGCCCATCTGGAATTTGAACACTATCCTTTAGACTCACAGACCAATGTTATTTTTTTCATTATTTTAACTTTGTTTTCCCTTTTGCTATCTTTGTCATTTTATATTTGCAATAGTTTTTAAAAGTTATATCACAGGTATCCTCTTTCACCACTAGATGGCACTTGTGCCTGGATTTAGGACAACACCTGATTTTAAAAGTTACACTATTAAGGTTGGGGTGAAGGGGGAGGATCTTAGTTTCAGTAATATATGGCACCTGCACCTGATTGTTGCTTCAGAACTTCAGAAGAAGAGAGTGCACCAGGGATGCAGAGGTCAAAGAAGTGCTCTTGGAATAAATGACATAAACATTAACTATTGAAAAATAGGTAGGAATCTGGTAAGGAGAGTGAAGGGAAAACATTCAAGGTTGGAGTTATTTCTATGAGTTCCTAGAGCATGGCAGTGGGGTCACTGAACTTGGATGGGAAAAAAATTCTCTCTTTATTTTCACAAACCTCTAACTAAAATTTAGCATTTCTTTCAGTTTTGAATTTTTATAAAAAACAATATTCTGAGGAGTCCATGGGCTTCATCAGATTACCAAAAGAATTCATCACACACATACATAACTCCTGTCCTGGAGATAAAGGGAAACTGATAACCTTAGCTATTGCCCCAGGCATTTAGGAAAATAGACTAGTTGGGGCTAAGGGGAGAATTTGTACGGGGAAATAGTGCTGATCTACCATTTGCAAGACATGCAGATTATACTTGGGCTCAGTATTTTTACTTAGGTTTGCCAGCTTACACTGGCAGCTACTAGCATGCATTTTACAAAATGGCCAGTCAGTATGGTTGACATAGTCTGTGCCTGGGGAACAGAATGAACCCAATTGGCTCATATAGACAGTAAATTCACCAGTAAACACAAATTTATTTAAGGCTCATTATAAGCCAGGCACTGTGCTAAGCACTTAGGATGCTAAAAAAAAGGCAAAAACATAGTCCCTACCTTTAAGAAACTCACATTAGAATGGGGGAGACAACAGATAAATAGCTAAGTATGTACACTGCACACACACATGCACACACACAGCACATGCACACACACAGCACAAGCATAGATGCTTCCCCCTTTAAATACACACAATAAGTATTTGTATTTATGGAACGCATATGCACATGTTTGCATGTGTTTATATTATAAATGGGAGGCAATCTCAGAAGGAAGTCCCTAGCCATTGTGGTGGGAGAAAAAAAACTGTTGCAGAAATGGGGGTGGGAAATTTGAGCTGAGTCCTAAAGAAAGTCAGGAGAGCTAAGAGGAGGAAGAGGCAAGCATTCCAGGTACAGGGGAAAACCACAGCAACTGAATGGAATAGGCAGATGGAGTGTTATGTGTGAGGAATTGCAAGGAGGCCACAGAATGTGTGGAAGGGAAGTGTAAGAAGACTAGCAAGGTAGGAAAAGTCTAGGCTGTGAAGGGCTTAAATGCCAAAAAGAACATTTGGTATTTGATATTTGATCTATGATGTTATATAGGAGACATATAGGCAACCCAGGCCTCAGCAGGACCACATTATACTGAAGAACAGAAGAGCTGAAGCAAGTAAATCAATCAGCCTAAAGAAAGAATATTTGCCACAAATGCCTGGAAATTGGTTTGCTTTGTAAACAAAAAAGTCTGTACTACCTGAACCTAGAATCTCATAGTTTAAGGGTTTGATAAGTATATAAATGTGGTCTCTACCCACCACTGTTCTGAAGAAGGATGCTGAAATAGTAAATCTATTTGGAACATCTAAAAGATTAGTCAGTACATGCTCTATATCTTCTCAGTGTTCTAATAAGGAAGGTAACAATGTAGCTTGCTTCCTAGTTCTAAATCATTTATTCTAAGATCCTATCATCTCTTGAGCTTCTATACCTACAAATGTTTCCTTTAGGTATAGTATTCCAATGCCAATTAGCATATATGTATGATGTAGTTATATAACTATTTAGTATAATGTATTGATGTAGGTATCTAATATTAGTCCTTATGTTGATAATTTGAAGGTAATACCTTCTGAAATACTGTTCAAACAAATGTGGTCCCCATGAGTCTAAAGTTAAGACAGAGCTCAGACCTATGATTTCAGTATAGGGAATTCCCAGAGGAAGAAACCACCTCTACCAAAGTAGGTTGGCACTTGTTTTGAAATGACAGTCTTAGAAAGCTGTCCATAGTACTGAGAAGTGAAATAACTTGCCCAGGGACACACAGCCATAGTATGTGTCAGAGGGAGAGGGGAGATAGGTCTTCCTGGATATGAGACCATCTCTCTAATCAACTATTCCATGCTGCCTCTTATATCATAAGATTACAGTTAATGTTTAAATATTTTAGTTTTTCCCTATAATTCTGTATGTCTTGTTTATGAAAACTTAATTAGATTATCCAAAATCAATTAAAGTTAACTAAAGTTTCTTTGAATGCTTTGAATTTCTTTTAGGAAACAAATGGAGGAGACACTCATCCCCATCTAGTTAAGACTAAGACAAGAAGGTTAGTCACATTACTTCCCTTCATGCACTCATGATCTGTCCAAACTAGTCCAAAATAGACTGTTTCCCAATCCTTCTGGGCTTCATGCATTTGCACAAGCTCTCTCCTGTGCCTGGAATGCAGTCCTTCCTCATGCCAGGCTCTCAAAATCCTTACCTAGGGGCAGCTAGATGGCACAGTGGGTAGAGCACCGGCCCTGAAGTCAGGAGGATCTAAACTGAAATCTGGCCTCAGACCAAATACTTGACACTTACTAGATGTGTGACCCTGGGCAAGTCACTTAACCCCAATTGCTTAAAAAAAAGTCGTTACCTCCATGTGAGGCTTAGTTTGATTGCTACTTCTTTCTGTGATTTCCCTCAGCTTCAAGTCCCCCCCTCCCTTCTCAAAATACTTTGTATTTACTTATCTGTGTACAAAGTAGTGGGTTAGTCCTCATGAGGTCCTTGAGGGCAGTAATTTTGACCCCCTATTCCTTGTACCTATCCAATTGCCTTAAAGGTAATAGCTCCTTAATAATTGTTAGTTGAATTGAATTGAATGTTTGTGTCTCACAATTACAATAAAGCACATCTATACAAAATTCCATTGTAAGTCAAGGCTTTCAATTTTTCAAAGTTGATAGGGCTAAAATTTTTTCAACAAACCTTTTCATGTGATAGGTTAGTTTAACTCAAATATTTATGTAACCCCTACTATGTGCAAGGCACTGGAAATACAAAGGTATAATGGCATAGTTCAGGCCTTTAAGTATCATAGGATGGTTGGATAATAGAAAGGACCCAAGAAACCATTTAGTACAACCCCTTAATTTTTTCAAATACATTATTGGTAGAGTTTTGGATTGATCTAACCATCCTGGAAAATGATTTGGAATTGGGCTCCAAAAGTTACTAAACAACGCATAATGCCCTTTGACCCAGTAGTATTGCTACCAAGCCAATACTCTAAAGAGAGAGGAAAATGACTTATGTGTACAAAAACATATATAGCAGTTCTTTTTGTTGTGGAAAAGAACTGACAATGAAATGGTGCACAGCAATTGAGGAATGGCTGAACAAATTATAGTATGTGAATATAATGGAAACTATGTGCTGTAATTAATGAAGAAAGACTGTTTAGAGAGATCTGGGAAGGCTTTTATGAACTGCTACAGGGAGAAGTAAGTAAAACATGAAGAACAATTTATACTATAACAGATTTTACAAAAAGAACAATTCTGAAATACTCAAGATTGGTCAACTAAATAATAAACCTTGATTCCAAAGGACTGATAAAGAGGAATACTTCTTAGCTCCTAACAGAGATGATGGACTAATATGCAAAATAAGAAATGAATTTTTGGACATAGCCAGTATGGAAATTTGACTGTGATTATATGATGCAATAATTCCTTTTTCTTTCTTTTTTCTTTCCTTTCTTTCTTTTTTCTTCCTTCCTATTTCTTTCCTTCCTTTCTTCCTTCTTTCCTTCTTTCCCCTCTGTCTGTCTCTCTCTCTCTGTCTCTCTGTCTCTGTCTCTCTCATTCTCTCTCTCTCATATCTGTAACCCTAGGACTTAGCATAGTAGCTGGCACATAACATGCACTTAATAAATATTTATTGACTAAGTTTTTTTCTTTTTTCCCTTTCTTTTCTCTCTTTTACTTAATTTAGATGGAGGGAGGTAAGAGAAAAAAATGCTTGATAATTGGGAAAAATAGCATGTTAAAATATAAATAAAGACACCTATTTTTTTAAAAAAGAAAAAAAATAAAGAAAAAAGCAGGTTAACTGATTTATGCAAAGTCATACAGACAGTAAGTGGAGGAGACAAGAACTGTACAATTTAATAGTGAATATAAGACCATACATTAGTCAGCATGATACAAAATAGAATTTATGAACAAGGGTTTAGAACGGTACAATCTAACTAGGAACCTGATTAAGTCACTATCTCAGAAGTAACATACTTGTCAAATATAAAGAAAACTCAACTTTGTGCAGAATGAGGCCCTGGGTGGCACCAAAGGTCTTTGGAGGTCATTAGCTCATTTAATTAAATTTGTTTGCCAAATCACATTTAATTAACTTGATGCCTTACATTTTTTTTCAAAACAAATGTCTAAACCAGGAACAAATAATTGGAACAATCTTAACTTCATGAAGCTATAGACACACTAGCCACCTACTTACAGCAGAAAACATACTTCAGAAAGGAAATAGTTGTAAATTTTAACCTTTCAATGGATGACTAAGAGTAAGCCTCTCCTACCACCCCCTGGGAAAAAGGCTTCCTTAAAAACTTTTGAATAGTATTTTAAAAATTATTCTTTGTTGTTTTTAAGTGAATTTTAAACATTTTATATTCAATCTATTGTAACCTGAATGTCTTGTTGAGCATGTGGCAATTTGATGCCCAAACAGGGTATTAGTATTTGAAAGAAATCTATGAAAAGAAGCCCAGGTTTCACAGAATATAGGAACAGAAAGGGACCTTAGACATCCCATTGAACCTAACTCTTTCATTTTACAAAGGAGGAAATGGAGGCCCAGAGAGCAAAGTATCTTGAAAAAAGTCACAGAGCAAAAAAGTAGCAAAGGTGGTGTGGCTCCTGAGTCAGAAGATCTGAGTTCAAATGTCGCTTCTGACACTTACCTCTTCACATATCCAACCTTTCAAAAAATCACTTACTCTCCCTATGCCCCTCTGTTCCTCATCTGTAAAATGAGAGAATTGGAATGGATATCTTCTGAAGGTTTATTCCAGTTCTAATTCTATGGCTCTATGCAGGGTTTGGATTTATGCCTTTTGAAGTGTTTCAAACTAACCTTAATGTACCTTCCCCCGTGCCACCATCCCCCACCTCCAAACAAGCCTTTGTAAAATAATCTAAATATGCCCCTCCAGAAATAAACAGTCAGCTGAAACAGGCAGATGCTGTTTTCCTTTTTTCTTAACTGTTTAATTGCCAAAACTTAGTTCACAGTCATCAAAATTGTTCCTCTTTTACTCTGATTTTAATTAAATTTTAAATTTTGTGGAAAGGAATCTATAGTAGATGGGGATTTATGAGTCATCTGCCATCCCTTTTAGAGTCAATGGTGATTTCTCAATTAAAAAAAAAACTTTGATAGTTTGCTTTGTAATAGAAAAACATTTCTAGAAATGATTTGGAAACCCAGACAGCTGTTGCAACAAAGCTTATGATATGAAAGGGAAAAAAAGAACTTTGAGAAAGTATGAAATAAAGTTAATTTCTAATAAGCATGATATTTCTATCTCCTTAGTCTTAGAGGATGTTTTTTGAAGGTAACTGGGTGGAAGTTCACCTCTAAACTCTGACTATAGATTATATAATTCCTTCTACACCCAGCTAAATAACATGACTTTTCCTCTTGTAAAAATTATCAACCAGCAGGGATTCCAAATTAGATATCTAAAGTGTATCTGAGATTCAAAATCCAATTAAGTGACTATTCATAGGAAATGTGTGCCACTATAAAAGACTTGCCAATTTAGTATTGATTATTATTAACAGGAGAAAATTCCCTTTATCCCTGTCCATCTCCTGCAGCAAGGTGAGAGCTGAGAACTTGATGCGTGAGACTAAAAGCCAACTCACTATCCCCCAGGTGCCAAGCTAGGGAAAATGTCCATCAGCAGCAGCTGCAGCAGAAGCAGCAGCAGCATCTGACTCCTTGGTGTGCTTCATAAGCAGTGAAGCTGACAGCTCTGAAGTTGCCTCTGGGTCTGTCATGTAGTTAGGCTGCTGGCTGGGATGACTTATTCTACTAAATGCCATTTTTTCTCTGACTTACCTTTGATCCCTGGCTATTTGCATATTGTTATGTGCTCGGGAGAAAAAAAGTTCCTGGATAAATACCTCCTGAGAGTTTTCTTTGCATTTATATAGTAGAGAGAGAGAAAAAAAATGTGATGTGATTCTGGGCAGGAGGTGGAAGCCACATTCCACGGTGCATTATCATAAGATAACCTGCCTACACAGCTGCAATGGGCACAACCGTTACTGCATACTAATTTCTTGTGAAGGCCTGAGTCAACTCTGGCAGCTCTTTCCTCAGTGGCTAAGCCCAGAGATTCATTAGATTCAAGGAACCAAAAGAGTATGATGTAATGGAAAGATGTCTAGATTTTGGACTCAAAGGATCTGGGTTCAAATTCTGTTTTTGCCTTTGACTAATTCCTCTACTACTTGCTTCTGTTGTGACGCTGGGAAGTCACTTAAGCTCTTTTTTCTTTCTCTCATCTACTAAATGAGGGTTAGGAATGGATGATCTCTAAGATTTCTTTTGTCTCTAAAGCTATAGTATTATGATTTTGTGGCCTTCTAGGGTCTCCTTTATATCTAAATTCTATGAAAGCCTACTCAGTATGAAGTAAATTCACAAAATCTCACTCTGATCTAGTAAATAACACAAAGAACCTCCCTACCATTGCATGTATTGGTCAAAATGATGGTCTCATGTTTAACTCTTGGGCATTCTCTGCCTGGACAGTATACTTATAAATAGGCAGAGTTAGATAGATACCTCCTGAGGCATGATTTGAGGAATGTTGGAATGCAGTTCTGACCCAAACCAATATTTACCTTTATTTGATCAATTTGATTATTACCTTTAAATAATTCAACGGAAGACAGTTTTTTGTTTCACCATTAGAAATAAAAGAAACAAATTGCAAATTGTTAGAGTTAGAAGGGGCTGTTCTGTTCTCTGGTACTCAGTTTCCTCCTTTATAAAAAGGCAAGGTTGGATTAGTTCAGGAGTTCTTAATCTGGGGTCTTTGAATTTTTTCCTTATATTTTATAACTTTTTCAAAATAGGTGGTTTCCTTTCTAATCCTATTTATTTATCTGTATTTAAAAACACTGTTTTGAGAAGAGGTCCATAGCCTTCACTAGAATGCTGAGAGGTCCATGACAGAATGAAGTTTAAGAATCTCTGAAATAGATGATCTTTAAGGTTTCCTCCAGTTCTAAATTTAATGATCCTATAATCTTGTATCTGAAAATATTCCCTAGCATCTTATCAGAGTAGCTGGCCCCAAAGCAGTATAGCATGCTAACGGATAATAATGGCAGTATCCCCAGGAACGTGGCAGCAAATAAAGGAGAATTTCGGGGACCTCAGGGCATAGATGATAGCCTGCCTTGCTTAATTCTGGTCCACATTCCAATGGTAGCCAGTTTCTAGGTTGTACAGATGTATCTTATTAAGACAGTCTGGGCAGTAATGTGAGCAGTTTTTCCTTTCCTGTGCTTAAGTAGATGATGGCAAGCAACCAATATTTATTCAATGCTTAGGGAAATACAAAGTTTAGATAAAAACCTCAAACTTGGAAAAGACTGTGGAGGTCACATAATACAACTAAGCGGGAATGCTGACAATAGTCTTAACAATACAACTGGTCACCCAGTTGTTGCCTAAAGATCTCCAGTGTGTGGGGAAACCAAGGGTTTTCCTGAGGCATTCATCAAGAAGCTTGTAGTCAAGTAGACCTATCAAGTCTCCTTTAGCTCTGAACTTTTTCTGATCATATAATCTTACGATCCTGCTCTCCTCTGTCTTGAAACAAGAGGTAAGGGTATAGGAGTACAGAATGGAAATATTCTACAAAATCAGACTGCTAACCTTCTTCCCAAAGGCAGAGCCAATGAGAGAAAAGGGGATAAGCACAAAGAACTTAGGGCCTCCCAGAGAGGAAAGTCATCTAATGCCTAGTGGCAATTGTCCCAGACCATTACTTTCCATTTTCATAGCTGAATTATGGAACAAAATGCAATACCTGGTGCAACTATACAGACTGAGGCTATAATTTTTTTTTGTGTTGAGTACTGATCAATGCACTAAGAATATCATCAACCTAACTCAGAAACCTTTTTTGCTATAGGGAGATTTTTGTTGCATCACTTTGGTCTTTAACAAAACTTAACCTATATAATGAAATTTGGCACCTGGTGTATAACTTTTAGATGGCGATGGCCTATACGCAGAATATTTTATAAAATAAATTGGGAGGCCCATCTATTATGAAATGGTACTTCATAAGTTCTAATTGGGAACTAACTCATATTTATCAGGTCAAGAGACTTGAATTTTTGAGCTGGCAGGGGTATATTCTTCTCTTTCATGCGCATACATGATTCTCATCATTCCTAATAGGAATTATGCATGCGATTAGGAATATGAATCTATTCCATCCATGTAGCTGTTTCATCCATAATTTCAATTAAAATAATAGCATGGATTAATTCATAATTTCCTACTTCTATTTTTTCCCACAGTGGGAAACTTGAATAATAATTAAAAAACTTTTATTATTCCTTGGTGATTAAGTCACAAAAACCAGAAGGGAACTGGAAGCTTAGAGTTCTGCTGTTGTAGGATGCATTAAACAATATACCATTTGTTTCTAGCAACACATTTATAACTAGACAAATCCTGGAAAGTTTTAGAAATTCTTTTCAGATCAAGTGTGTTCTTTGCCCAAACTGCATGCTTGAGATAAAAATTGTGATGAAGTTAGAAAAGCAATTTGTGGATAGGGATGTATATTGTTCAGCATAATGTCAGGTTTATATAAATGGCAACTTCATACACTACTAATATGGGTGCTGTCTCAACTCACCTCCTCCCCACCATGAAGTTTAAGTCTTCTGGGGTTTAGTATATAAAAAGGTCACATAAAAGCATGGCCCAAATTAGAGATGCAGTCCATTTCTTTAAAACCTCATTAAGATAGTATAAAAAAATTCCTAAAAAATTTTCTCCTTTGTGCAATATAATTAAAAAGAATCCAATTAAAATTTTCTATAAAGGTTTGTTTTGGTGGTGGTGTTTTTTTTTTTTATTTTTCCCCTTTGTGCAATTTAGGAATAAGACAGAAATACAATCTCTGGCTTCATTTCTACTGAATTACCCTCCATCTTCTCTATCTTCTTATTTCTTTGCTATCCTTTTCCCCTTTGACTGCTTTCCTCTTTGCCTGATGCCCAACCTTTCTCTGCTCTGGGTTTTTGCCCTGTCCTGCTCTCTTCCTCTGCCTCTACCTCAGTAGAATGCTTCTCTGTTGAAGCCCCTGCCTATCTGACTCAATCAATGTATCTGTCTCCTGGTGCTTCCCCTTTAGGCATATTTGTTTGTGGCAGTCCCCTGCTCTCTGCTCTCAAATAAACCTTTTGCTGTAGATTTTCCTCTTCCCTCCAAGGTCCCTGACCTTCTAACCTTGTCTTTATCTATGTTGTTTCTTGACCAACACTGCCACAGAAGCTGTGTTTCCCAGGGCCTCTCTGCACCTTTCTGATCTCCTTTTCCTATCATTCCTGCCTGCCTGCCACATTGTGGTTGGCTGGGGTGAGCCACCTGTCACTCATCATCCACCTCCCCTTCTTTCCTCCCCCTGCAACAACCCAACATGCACTCCCAGATCCATCGCAGCATTCGAAATGTGCTCAAACCTCAGATAACGGGTTTCCGTGGTGAAATTTTGTATTCACAACGTTCCAGTTCAAAATTTTCCATAATGTACACTCTTCTCTCCCCTGCTGCCCCCTTTCTCCCTTCTATCCCTAATTAAAAGACATGATTTTTGTATTGCATCAGGGAAGATCAGCTGTGAATGGGTTTTGATGCAAGCAGGCAGGCAGTGGAGCAGACAATCACATTCTTTAGAGAAAGAGTAACAAGCTAGATTGGTATTGCATTTGAATTTGTGATGCAAATAGACACAATATGTCATCACTGAATTCTTTGAGTTTCTCAGTGAATGCAAGAAGACCTTGAATTTTATAACCCAGCTCTTTAAGTAGTGGACCAGACACACCACCAACCATGACTTCAAGATGCCAAGGATCGGATTTCCTTTTTCAAGCAGGCTTTCTTTTCTAAAGGAATTATTTGGATCTTTTCCTTCTGTGTTCCCCTGCATCACTCCTTCTTCCTACCCCCCAGGGTTCCATTTGCCTGGCTGGAATCTTCACAATTCATTCACAACTCACCGGATCTGTTTTAGCAGAACACATGGCAAATTGTTTATAACCTAATCTGTGTTTGTTATCATCTACCCCAAATACCCTCATCACATGAATGCCAATGTGAAACCAGCAAGAAAGATAATGTACCTAAGACCTTTATTACAACTTCAGCTTTGGGAGAGAAAGGTATAGAGTGAAGGATGTCATTTCTTAACCCTAGCATCTCAAATACCATTTTCTCTCCTAACATTCAGAATTTCTTGCATATGCCTTAAATTACTAGTATGGCTTCTTCATTTTAATGAGCCTTACCCTACCACAGCCTTAAAGTAAATGCTAGCAGAGGAACAAGGGGAGAAACCATCTCTTATGAACAATTTTGCTTTGGAAAACTTGAAATTGCTGGTGATTCTTCCTGTGATTAGTGTACATAACTGTGCCAGTGTTGACAGGAGATGTTCTAGGTGTGTGGGTAAGTACGTAGTGGAGAGGGGAGGCAGGTGGGTGTATGTGTGGGGCCTTCACAAAACAAAGAAGAGAGTGATGTGTCAAAATTACAGGACTTGGCTGTAAAAATCTTTTGATTCTTATTATCACAGCACTTTGTTTTTCATTTTGAGATTGTTCTGTCTTAAGAGTAAAGCATCCCTATAGGTAACATTGAATATAGCTGTGTGCATTGAAAGAATAGGAAATCCTCTATGGGGCTGTAGCAGGGTTAACCTTTAAGACACAAGACATGAGATCTTAGAGAAAGAAAGGATCTTAAAGATCATCCTGCCCAACCCTCTCATTTTACAGATGATAGCTCAGGGATAGAGAGGTTAAGTAAATTCCTCAAGGCCCTAAAACTAGTTGTTTTAGAAGCAGCAGGGCACCGGGGAGAGACAGCTGGATCTGGAATCAAGGATGCTTTGGTACAAAACCTACTGTAGACACTAACTAGCTAAGGAACTCTGGACAAGTGAAAAGCTCTCAGAGCCTCGATTTCCTCATCTATAAAATTAAGATTCAATTCAATTCAATAAGCAATAACTATATTTCAACCATGTGACAGGCACTGTGCTAAGTGCTAGGCATACAAAGCTATTGCAATAGTCTTTTAGTTGGTTTCTCTGCTTCAGATCTCCCCTCACTCCTGCCTACTCTGCATACAGTTGTCAAATTAATCTTCCTAAAGTGCAGGTGTGACCATGTCATCCTCTATTCAACAAAATCCAGTAGCTTCCTATCACCTCCAAAATCAAATATAAAATCATTGGTTTAGCATTCAAAACCTTCCACCGTCTGATACCTTCCTACCTTTATAGTCTTCTTCCATCTTGCTCACCCCTACATATTTTGTCAGCCAAGGACACTGGCCTTCTTGTTGTCCTTTCCACAAGACACGACATCTCCTGACCCCAGGCATTTTCAATGGCTGTCCTTCAGGCCTGGAATGAGCTCTTTCCTTATCTCTACCTGTTGGCTTTCCTGGCTTCCTTCAAGTCCCAGTAAAAATCCTACCTTCTGCAAGAAGCTTTCCCTGATCCTCCTTAATGCCAGTACTTTCCTCTGTTGATTATCCCCAATTTATCCTGTATATAAGTTGTCTGTACATAGCTGTTTGCATGTTGTCTCCCTCATTAGATCTCAACCTTTTTGAGATCAGGGATTGTCTTTTGTCTTTCTTTATATCCCCAGTGATTAGCATAGTGTCTGGCATATAGCAGGTATGTAACAAATGTTTATTGACTGACTAACAAAAGGAGACAGTTCCAGTCATTAAGGAACTTTGTTACTACCTCACTGGAATGCTGTGAGATACAAATGAAATCATGAATGTATAGTGCTTATATCAATGTCATGTTGTTAGTTAGAAGCTAGAACCAGACTTTGTGTCCAATTTGTAAAATATGGATATCCTTAGAGCATTGAGGAAAGATAAATATGCAGTTTTACCCTTGATGTGGAAAAATAGATCCCACTGGCAAAAGTGCTGGAACATCTCATTTAGCTAGACACATGATTAGGCAATGACCACCTACAAACTCTGCCTACAAATGGACAACTGTATTCATTGATATTTCTTTTCTTGGCTTCTGTGCTTACAATTCAAGAAGCAATGGAGGAAATACTGGGTTAAAAAATCAAATTCTGATACCTAATAGTTATGTGACCTTGCGTAAATTATGTTATCTCGCTGAAACTGAGGTTCTTCATCTGTAAATTGTGGGGTATACTGGTGATAATCATACTTATCCTATCTGCTTCACGGGTTTGTTTTTGAGAAAAGCATTCCATAAGATTTAAGAGGCAATAAAACTGTAAGGTTATTATTATTATTTGTCTATGGAATTGTTTGATAATGTGAAATATTTCTTTCCAAGGGGTCTCAAGTAATGTCTCACATCTTTATCTATATCTCTTCTAATCTGGCTACTAGTGGCTAATGGAACTGGGGTACAAAGGATTCTGGTACAATCAAAGCAACTACATTGGTAGGGGCTGCAGCCAATGGCAGAAAACCAAGACCTTCAATTCCAGTTTCGCTAAGAATACCAGAGAACCATGTAGGAGGAGTGAAATCTCACTTGCCTGGCCTTCCAGGCAGTGAGGAGGAGGGTAGCCTGTATTACATATAAAATGATTGCTTTAGACCAGTGGTGTCAAACTCAACTAGAAACTTAACTACTAAGCCATACATAAAGAACCCTGCAGGCCACTTGTTGACTTAGAAAACCACATATTAATAATATCTGTGTCCGATTGTATTTTTATTTATTTAAAAAATTCCCAATTACATTTTAATCTGTTTTGCTGCACTTGAGAGTGTTGACTGAAATGCTGCCCATAGACTGCATGCTTGACACCTCTGGTTTAGACAACTCAGTCTACCCTTGGGGAGTGTCTGTGATTCTGTGAAGAGCTGTCAACTATACATTAACATAATGAAATACTACAATCCAATTAAGATAGACAATTGTGAGAACTACAAAGAAATCTTCATGAAATAATGCAAAATTAAAAAAAAGCAGAATCTAAAAAGTGGCCTGCATACTTCCTTAAAAATATCATGAGGAAAAGTGAATGAGAATTAATGGACAAGAATCATGTTGGGGACTTAGAGACTGGAAAAGTATCATGCATGTACTGATATTAATTAATTTAAATTTAAATAATTATTAAGTGTAGTTGTTTGAATTGATGTTTAATGCTATGGTCCTAACAGATTATTTAATCAAAACAATGGATTACTAATATTTCAGAACATACCAACACTCTATACCTTGGCATGTCTTTCCTTCTCTAGCTTTCCTCTCTTTTCTCTGCTCCCCAACCCCTGTGTTAACTGACTGGCCACCTTATAAAACTAAATCAAGTTTTAAAATATGTGGTACTTGTAGAATACATTTTTACATTCTCTCTTCTAAATGTAAAAACAAGGTGACTATAACATTTTATACATTTCCTTCCACAAATCAAAACTAAATCAAGTTGTTCTTTACTTCTACATTACCTTAGACTGATTTTCTTATTGTATGTCAATGGTTTTTTAAAATAAGCCTTTTCTCATTCCTAATGTATATAATAACATTCTTCTCCAGTGTTCAAAGAACTTCACAATTACCTGTCTCTCATACCATCATAAGGCCAAATGATTTATTGGTCAAAGTTACCTTAAAACATAGTGTCTAATTCCTTCATTGTATATATAAGGAAAACAGGCCCAGAGAGGTGAAATGATTTGTCTGAAGGTACACAGTTAATGATAGACCTAAGATTCAAATCCAGGTGTCTCAGCTGAACTAGGGTTCAGTGATAATTCCACTACATCACTTTCATTTTTTCATAATGTAGGGAGAAGGAATGCAATTTACAGCTGCCATAGAAAGTGTGTGCCAATCTCATTGTCAGGAAGTAAGTTCAGAAATAAGGCATGCTTTCTGGTCCAAGAAATACTCATTGTTTTATACATAGACTTCTTTGTTGGGCCAAGATTGATAACAAAACACTAGGTCGAAATTATACTTATATGGGGCTTAAGGCAGGCATGCAAGGTTGCTGGGTATGCAGGGAAGAAAAGAAAAGAAACACACAGAATAAAAGAAACACATCATCGATTGCAAACACAGATCAGCAGTGTGCCATGGCAGACACCACCTTGGTTCAATTTCCATAAATGACATTTACTAACTGTATGATCACAGATAAATTAGTTAATATCCCAGAACCTCAGCTTTCCTATCTGAAAAATGGGGGTAACAATGCTTCTACTATCAATGAGAAAAGTCCTTAGAAAATATTAAACTATTATATAATAACTTTTATACAATGCTTTAAAGATCATAAAATACTTTATAACATTTAATTTGATGCTCATATAGTGAATTGTGTCTCAACTTGGGAAATTTGGGACTTTTTGACATGAATTGATATTTTGATACTTTGCTACATTCCCACCATCAGGGTGGGTGGCAGCTCTTTCATTTCATGCCTCTTTGTTCTATGGAATTCACTGAACATGTTCCTATTGGTGATTATTGGAATGAGCTTTGTACTGGAAATTACAGAACAAAAATAACTAATGGGGAATTGATAAGCAATATGAGTAAAGCGATAGGAAGAAGGTACCCAGTTGTCCTTGATGAATTCAAGTCACCTGGCACAGGTGAACTATATCCTCAGGTCCTGAAAAAACTAAAAGATGTGCTTGAAAAATCAGGAAACACAAAACTGGAGAAGGATCAATGTCTTCACTTTCAAAAGAGGGAATACAACGGAATTTACAAACTGTAGACCAGTGAGCTTGACTTCAATTCTTGGGAAATTCTAGAAGTGATCATTAAGAGATGGTTGGGGAACAACTACAAAAGGAAGCAATGGTAACCAAAACCCAATAAAGCTATATCAGGAATAGTTTATACCAATAAAATTTTATGTTCATTTTGACAGCATTACTAAAGTACTCAATGAAGGGAATATTGTTTATATAACTGTCCAGAATCTTAGTGAAGTTTTTTAATGAAATACCTCATGCAGGAGAGAGAGATATTGATTAGACAATGAAACAGATTCAGAATTGATGCAATCAATCAATCAATAAACATTTATTTATTTATTACTTACTACATGCCAGACACTTGGGCATCCTCAAAGAGAAAATGCTAATGGTTCAATGTCAACATGGTAGGAAGTCTACAATGGAATACCCACTTGCCCCATGCTGTTTAATATTTTTAGCAATGATTTGGATGATAAATGCATACATGATATGCTCATCAACTCTGCAGATGTTGCAAAGCTGGATAGGATAGCTAATGATGTGGATGGCAGAGTCAAGATCCAAAAGGACTTTTGAGAAGCTAGGGCATTTTGCTGAAAAAAATTCTGAAAAAGAACTAGGGGTTTTAGTAAACTACAAGCTCAATATAAATCAGCAAACAAAAGCTAATTCAATCTTGCACTGCATTAAGAAAAGTATAGCTTCAAAAATTAGAAAGGTGATAGTACCAATGTACCTCAGTTCTAGGCATCACAATTTAAGAAGCACATTTATAAGCTACAGAGTAACCAGGATGAAGAGGGATCTTGAATCTATGTCATATGAAAATTAGTTGAAGGAATTGTACATATTTAGACTGGCTATTAGATGACTCAAATGATACATGATAGCTGTGTATCATGAGAGAGAAGAACCTGAAAGAATGGGAGTTGAAAAGAATATTTAGACTCAATGTCAGGGGAAAAAATGTGCTAACGACTGGAGTTGTCCAAAAGTGGAATGTCTCCCTTAAAAGGTCCCCCTCTTTGTAAGTCTTCCAGATGAGTCTACATGACCATTTATTGGTATGTTATTGTGGGGATTTCTTTTTTATCAGTTGGACTGTATCGCCACTGAGGTCAATTTCAAAATCTCAAATTATCTGATTCTGTCCCCAGCTATCCTATTATTATCCACTACTTTTGCTACATGAAGAGCCCTTTTTTCATCCTATACGTTCTTGATGATATATTCTACTCTTCATGTGAAAATCATTGTTGAAAATAAATCACTGCTTATTTACATTCATAGTATATCTCTCCATGGCTCTTTGGATCACCTGGAATCTTGATTCTTCAGAGATCTAGGTATTCTCTCTTTTGCATCCACATAGCAACACTGGGAGAAAAGTTTTGAAAAGATAGTGCTCTCTGGCATAGCTTTGGGATCATTGAAAGTGTTGTGAGAGTTATTTTAAACATAGGTTCACAGGATTATAGCTCTGGAGATGGAAAGGACCTTAGAGGTTACTATCTAAAACCACTTTTTTTTTTCAAAGATGAGGAAATTGAGATCCAGGAGGTTTAAATTTTTTGACTTAGTCACACAGAGCTGAAATTCTACCTGAGGGACCATGACTCCAAGCTCTTTCTACTTCACTATACTGTTAACCAGTTGTTCCCTTCCTCCTCTTTAATCATGGACCCATTTCATTGTCAATCTTCAGTATCTATCTACAGTTTATGTACTGGTGGGAAAACTTGTATGGAGGTTTTCAGAAACTATGACTACAGAGCATAAACTCTGGTAAGTGCTAAGAAACTAGAAAGGCCTTGAATGTAGTAATAGCAACAAGGGCTACAGTCTGATCTTTGTCTCAGTTAAGTAGAGAAGAGTTAGAGCTGGGCACAAGAAGGTTGGGCACCAAGTCATCCACTATTGGACCAAACCCAACAGCAACACAATATAATAAGAGCTAGCATTTATGTAGTATTTACTATGTGCCAGGCACTAAGTGCTTTATAATTATTATCTAAATAATATCTAATTATTATCTAAAAACCCTGTGAGGTGTTATTATCCCCATTTTATACATAAGGAAAACAGAGTTTATGTGACTTGGCCAGAGTCATATAGCTAGTAAGCATCTGAGGTCACATTTGAACTCAGGTCTTTCTGACTCCAAGCCCAGTGTTCTATCCACTGTACTACCTAGCTGCCCCTAGGGAATTCGGTAATAACTTGAGATGTCATCAGAGCAAATGCATACTCTTCACTGAGACCCACTAGAACCTGTATCTTTCTCTTTGTCACTATGCCTAGTACCTTGTATGCATTAGAGCATTAAAATCTTTTAAACATCCAACTAATAATTACTTTTAAAATGTCTGTATTTCAAGTAAGAGGAAAATGCCAATAAAAGCCGTGACTTAGTCAAAGTTGGAAATATGACCAAGTTTTTCTTTGCTGTCTCTTTTCCTACTAGGATCCCTTCTCTACCTTCCATTAGCATTTTTCCCTCTCCCGCTATCTATGTAGGTCTCCTTTTACCTTCAAACTTCTATTCTATGGCCCTTTTTTGTTCCCTGAAGAATCACTGCTAAGATATTAACTGATAATTAAAATATTCAGTGATAACATTTTAAAAAGTATTTAAGACCATTCAAAGGAATGAAGCTATAATAGTGGAATGATTAAAGGAAACGATGATATTGTAGAATCGCAATATTTTGTTTAGGGCTCCTTTAAGCAACAATTTATATTCCTTGACCTATTTTACCTGTAAGAAGCACAAATTGTGTAAAAAGAATTCTGTCATAGCTTCAAAGACACTAAAGTCATCAATTATCCAAGAAAGTTAAAACAACATGATGAAAAATGGATTGGACTTGGAGTCAGAAGACCTGGCTTCAAATTTTAGCTCTGCTATTTATCAAATGTGTAACATTGGACAAGCCATTTAGCCTGCACGAATATTGGTTTCCTCATCTGTAAAATGGGTGTAATACTACTTGTTTGTCTCTCTCACAAGATCACTGTGAAGAGAGCACTTCAAGCATTATATAAATGCCATGTGAAAGAGAATTCTTGAGCTCTTATCCCATACATAAGATTATCATTTCATTTATTGTAGTATCTATATTAGTTCTTATTAGAAATGCATACAACTGCTTCTGGGATGGCAAATTATAAACTAATAGACATTTGAGATGGTCCAACATCATCAGCATCAATGCATTATTACCCAAATCACTGCGTTATTTTCCCCCTCCCCACAAAAAGAATAGTTCATGCTGAAGCCCATAGCAAAACAATAGTAAAGTCAAACACTATCTTTTAGCATAACTTCCAGTGCTTGCCCAATGGATCTTAAGAGGATTCCTTCGTCTACTTCCAATCCATGTGTACTCCCACATTGGACAAAGATGAGTTTTGGAAAGCTTTCATGCTAATAAAAGTTGTGTCCAATTAATCTTATTTCTAAATGCACTAGAGCAGCCGGTTAGCTAGAAAACTACTATGGTGAAAACTTTTGTAAAATGAAGAATCTTTTGTAAAATAAATAACAAATCACCTTTAATGTGCATTTTTTTGGAAATCTGGACTTCCATATTCAGATTTGCCTAAAACAGGTTACATTTATCACCTTCTATTCTCTTAGAAGTGTTAAACTAGATTTTGCTAGTGGAAAAATCACAAATAAATAAACAGGATGATAAGAATTCTATAAGTAAATTTAAACCTGGAAAGTAACATTCAATAGCTCAAGTATTCCTACAAATCATTTATGGAAACTCTGAATTTGTTGGTTGGTTAAAGTATCAAATCTCAAATGAGCACTAGAAAGAGCACAGCAAATTAACCTTTATTTAAAACAGAACAAAATAAAATAAAACTCCATGTAATATCTGAATGGTTCTATAAACACACATCTAAGAATGCACATGGCATTGGGGATTGAGGGGGATCGTATAAAAAGGGAAGACAGAAAGTATAGGAATCCCGGATATAATTTTCGTAAAGGAACCAGTTTATCAGGTGCTTGGCAGAAGTGATGCTTTCACATGCTTCTAACATCTTACCCACTGCACACAAAACTTCCCTATGAAAAGCTGGTAATTCTCAAGTTGGATTCTAGTGGGGAAAAAAAAACCATTGTCATGTTGTCAGGTATGGGGAGGGACAGTGGTCACTTTTAGTACAATTTTCCATTGAAGAACTTGTGGGCAAGATTAGCAATACCTACAGACGCTCCACTTTTTATTGACCAAATTTCAGACACACCCAAAAAGCAATTAAATCCAGACCCTTCTTGGAATATTCACAGAGGCCTGGAGATTAGGCTTTCAAATTGAATTTGGATAGCTTGTTCCTATTTATGACCCTACACATTCAGTATATAGAAGAGATTTTCAGGCTTTGTAAAAGTCTCTCACAAATCTAAATTACATACACTATCCTACTGTGAAGAGGCCGAATCTAAACCATATCTTCCTAGATTGTCCAGAATGAGGGTCTGGGGGTGTTTCCCCTCCTATCAATGTTCTCAGTTTTCATTACATTTTGTTTTGGAATGAGTGACAAGTTTCCTAGTGTAAGTACCACACTGATGGAAACAGGATATGAGAGAGACAGCAAAAGCATATTCCTGCCCTCCCCCAACCATCCCCTACTCCTCACATACACTGAATAAGGATCAGAGTTTCCTGATGTACTTATTATGTGGCTTTCCTGACAGACCCAGAGGGTAATTGAATGACTCCGCAAGAGGAATGGAGGTTTTAAAAGAGCTGTTGTCTGATACATGGAAGGGCAAATGGGAATGGGGTACAGCACATGAAAGCCTATCTTCTCCTGTTCAGAATATAAACTTCTGTATCCAAGGGCAGCAGCATCCAAAACACTGGTACCATCCCAGTGAACTTCAGAAGTCTTTCTAACTCCCTACATGTGGACAAGGTGAACTGTGGTAAATGAACTGAGAAAGTAGTACTAGGAACTTAAAAAAAACAGTTTTGGGAGGGAAGCAGGACTTCCATGTAGTCAGTGAGGGGTGTCACTGGTACATTTCCAATCTTTGCAACCCACATCTCAAAGTCTAAAACTTCCAAAGACATATAGGTATAATTCATTTTACATATTAATCATCCAAGAGTTTTTATTCTTCACATTCATTTTGAAGGCTTTAGAAATGGGGATCTTTACTTTTTATATGTCATGGAGCATAAAAACTGACTGGTGAAGCCCTTCTCAGAATAATGTTTTATAAGCAAACAATAAAATATATAGAATGGCAAAGGAAACAAATTATATTGAAATACAGTGCTCTCTACCTCATTTTCTGTGTGTCTGCCTTTCTCTCCTTGCCTTCCATATACACACACACATACACGCAAGTACATGGGACAGGTTCTGTAATAGAGGCTTGAAGTCTAAAACACAGATTTAGGACTTTTTTTTGGTGGAGGGTTAGGTAGAGGAAGCAATCTTCCAATCCTTAACCATCACATGCAAGATAATTTTCTATTTAAGTAATACATCTCAGTGAAATCAACTGTGGATTGTTTGGGGATTCTGACCAGCTGAGATGTCATATTCACAACACTTATATCCTATGAATATAGTGTAGAACCGGGGCCAGTAATCTCCATTATCTCACTTGAGTGAATGTAGGGAGGGCTAAGGAATAATTAAAAGTTGACAAAGTAATTTTCCTAAAAAGCAAATGTGACCATATACATTACTCCATTGAACAAGCTCCACTGATTCTCTTATCACTTATACAAACAATTATAACCTCTTCCTCTGTTTAATGTACAAAGCCCTTCACAATCCGACCCTAACCTAACTTTCCATCTTTATTATAAATTATTCTTTGAGGCTCAATTTCCTCATCAGTAGAATGGGGACAATAATACCTGCTCTACCTACTTCAAAGTGTTCTTGTGAGGATCAAATGAGATAATTTATTTGAAACCCCTGCAAAAATGTTATATAAATGTTGTTATGATTATTATTGGTGGGAAGTCAGGCAGAAAAGAGTATGTGTATGTGCTGGGGGAGGGGGAGAAAATTTAGCACAAAACACATATTAATTCTACACAATACCTACCATCACTGGTGGCATTTTCAGTAATGAAAGATGGTCTACAATTGTGAAGTATTAATTAATAAATGGTAATAAAGTATCTTACAGTCCCTAAATGTTAACACTGATAACTTTGGGAGCTCAAGGGTATTAAATAACTTTGAAGAAAGCCTGGAAAGGTGTATTATTTTGATTGATGAAAGTTAATTTATTTGTTCCTAGGGGAATTTTTCTTTCTATCCCCTCTTCGTTTATAAAAATAGATTCCATTTAGGTATTCTCTACTGATGAAAAGAGGGCCAAGTGGGCTCACCTAAATCAGTCAGAGGACAAAGAGGTCTAACTAAAGATTAACAGAAAAGGCTTACATAAAGGAATAATGAACATTTCACTTTGAGACTTCTTTTAAAACTGGGGGCTGCCATGTTGTCTTATGTATTTGCTGAAAATGCCTTGCTTTGTATGCATACTTTTTTTGTTGTAGGGTGCAGAGGACAGAGGACATTTACTCTGCTTATATTTACCTGCCCCCAGGAGCTTAAGGTTTAGTGTTTTGTGTGGATTGGAGGAGGGAGATGCAAAAGGACCTGTGCTTATTTCAGTGGTGGTGGTGATGATGCATTAAACAAGTCACCTGCCATCTAGTGACATCATGCAGGGACTGGGAATTCAACTGCCACGAGATAGATGACTTCTTTCTGACTTGGCAACAGTTCTAGCCCAAATAAATGCATTGTCTTGAATAAATTTATGCTTTATTTTTTGTTTTGTTTTGGTTTCTATTAACTATCCAGACATTGATGCAGCTGGGCACCTGGGAGTAGGGGAATGGGGAGAGGTAGAACAACTGAAATGAAACGAAAAATTCTGCATGCTGTAACTGAGCACTGAAAGAGATGTCTGATGGGGTGGGATCTTTTTATAAATCATGAAGGAGAAGGAGATAGGAAATCACTCAGCTGTGAAACAACATACTTCATGTTATGTGTGAGATGGGGTTTTTTACCCTTTCCTCAGACACCTCCAGTGTTAATCCAATCCAACTGACAAATCTCAATTGGGCACCTATTCTGTATGAGGTTTTAGGCTCAGGATTTGCACCGTTTTCCTTAGATAGACACAGAAGTAGGTATAGGTATATTCCTCTTGAGTTATGTTGACCTACTGTCTTTCTTTTAGAAGATAACTCAAATGCTGTCCCCTCCATGACTTCTGCCCTCATCACCTCATACCTGGAGAGCCTATTAATTGCTCTCCCGTCTCAACTCTGCCTCATTCCAAACCAGCCTTCACTAATTACCAAAGTGATCTTCCTAATACATAGGTCTGACCACATCATTCAGTCTCCCCACTAGATAAATTATTTTGCCTCCCTATTTACCTCCAGGATCAAATATAAAATCAGTTTGACTTTTAAAGCTCTTCACAATTTGGCCCCTTCCTACATTTCCAGTCTTCTTACATTTTATTCCCTTTTACATAGTCTAGGGTTCAGATACACTGGTCTCCTTGATGTTCCTCACACAAGACAATAATTCATCTTCCAGTGCCATTCATTTTCACTGGCTATCATCCATCTGGAAAGCTCCCCTTCCTCAGCTCCTCCTCCCAGCTTCCCTGGCTTCCTTCAAGACCACACAAATTCAACCTTATGTAAGAGGCCATCCCCATCTTATCCCATTTCCCCAAATGCTAATGACTTCAATTCACCTACATTTTACACTATGTGTCCCGTAAGTGTATAATTGTTCATGTTATATCCCCTATTAAAATATTTGCTCACTGATGATAGAGATCATATTTCGCCTTTTTGTATCTCCCTCTAATACTTAATAAATGCCTGCTGATAATTTGTTGAATAGATAAGTAATAGAATAATAGAATTTTAGAGATGGAATGTATATGAGAAACCATCTAATCCATAGACCTCATTTTACATATGAAGAAACTGAATCACACCACTAGCAGAGTGATTTGCTTGAAGTCATACATGTAGTAAGTGGCAAAGCCCAGATGGACAGTTAGATAGCTGAAGAGATGAATGAAATATTTTATAAATCAAAAGCCTGAGAAGTAGAATAAAAAGGGGCTTCTTATCTTAGAAGTGGGAATGTTATGTTTATAACAAGAAATATTGTTTTTTTTTTGCTTTCTCTATGGGAGAGAGGTAGAAAGTAGGGAGGAGAGAAGGGAAATCTTCATTTAAGAAAATGAAATTTAATTAAAAATAGAAGTAGGTATGTTAGATGAATGGATTTTCTAATATTTCTCACCAGCCACTGTTTATTAAAATATCATCTTCTGTTTATTCATTACTTACTTATGAGGACTCAAAGTGTATCCCAAATTGAGCTAGTGAATTACTTCTCAGTAGGATTTAGACACTTCAGGATGTGTATTAACTCAACCAAAACAAACAAAATAAAACACAGAAACCTTGCAAAATCTTTCAAAGTGCCCACTACATAGGAACATGGGATTTAGAGCTAGAAGAGATCTAGAGAAAATATAAACCAGCATTTTCTTCTCTATAGACAATAATTATGACATTTACATAGCACTTCAAAGGTTTGCAAATTACATACACACAGAGACTATTAGCACATTAATTAGTACATGTGACCTATGGTTAATAGTAAAAGGAATTCTAAAGTGGGTAATAAATTCTCTTTCAGAATGCTTATTTCTATGGACATTTGCATTGTTACTAATTATTTAATTGAATTATCATGTATGCACCCATTTGTTTACATGTTGTATGCCAACAGTAGAATGTAAGTTCCTTGAAGGCAGGAACTTTCCCTTGCTCTGTCTTGCTATCTGCAGAACCAGTCATAGTGCTATCTATGTACATAGTAAATTCTTAATGCATACTTGATGAATTGCATTGGGTTGGATTCAATTTAATCTACATAAGGAGTATACAAAATGATCTGTCTTAGGTTTGCCAAATTTTTATTGTCAACCTGGAAATCTAATTCAGGTCTCATCCACAATTAATTTTAAAAAGGGTAGCTCCACTGATTTTGAAAACTCTGGTCCTCTGTAACCTTACTTCAATATAAACTTTCTAGATTTTTCTCCAATTATTTTTCTATATAAAGTCTCAGATTCCAAAACGCTTTGCATTTTTTCCTTCTCATTTCATCCCTCCCTGAACAAAGAAAAAAATGTCTTTTGCCCAATTTAATCAACCCCAATCCTGCTCTTCAGTTTTTCCAACTTCTTCTGTAAAGCCTTTTCACAGCCCACTCTAGACCACAGTAACTTCCAACCTATCAATTCAACAAATAGAATTTGTTGAAACTAGATTTTTTTCGTGTTAATTTTTAAAAAAATTGTGAGAATGTTCTAGCTCCTAACTATATTAAACCGCTTGATGAAAACTGCTGGCTTTTGAAATTCTTCATGTTCTCCACAGTGTCTAACATAGTTCCTTAATCAGAGTTGGCAGTGAGTAAATGGTTTCTCGTTGATTATTTGCTGCTAACTTACACATCAGCTTCATCATTAATAATTCAAATACTTAATCCAACAAATATTTACTCAGTCCTACTATGTCCTATACATAGTGATGCCTTTTCAGGATATAAGAACCTAAATGAAATGGTCACTTTCTTCAAAGAACATATATTCTTCTTGGAGGGGTGAATAAACAGACACATACTATAGAAGAAAGGGAGTAACAAGGGCAAAGGAAAGGTTAGATGGAGAGCTCCAGAAATACATAAAGAAGGCAAAATCAATCAGCTTTTGTTAAATGCTTACAGCTATGGAGGAATCAGGGAAGAGAAATGGAGGAGATGAGAGTAGCAAAGCTGAGCCTTAATGAAAAAGAAGGGTTATAAAAGGCAGAGATAAAGGGATGCATTCCAGGCAGGGGTGATGGAAAATTCAGAGAGGTTGGGCATGACATGTCTAGATTGGGGAATAACAAATAGTTCAGTTTGGCTATATCACAGCCTGTGTACATTCCAAACCTATGTCTTGCCTAGAACCTGAGCTCCACAGAGAGTATCTACCTCTTCTACATACTGCTCCAAAGCAAACACTACTCTGGTGGTCTTAGTTTCTAAAGGAATATAGAAAGAACACTTAAGATTACATATCAAATGCCTAGAAAAACCTCAGCGTTGATCAATTCCAACCCTTTCACTTCACATTTGAGGGAGCTGAGAACCAGGGAGTTTAAGTGGTAGTAACTATTAGATGTATGATTCAAACCCAGCTTCTTTGACCCTAGAGTCATTGCTCTTTCTATCATGTCATGCCACATACCCCCACACCTCTCATTAGAAGAACAAGTAAAGCTGTGGCTAAGGAACCTGGTGTAAAAATATTCTTTATCCAGGTACATAAATAGACATCTCTCATGTTTTCAGCAGGAGTTATAAATGTGGAATGCTTGGTCTCCTCATGTCCTTTCCCATCCCTACATACATTTTTACTTAAAAGCAATGTGTTGGGGCTATTTTGGGAAGCAGGGGTTAAGATAATAAGAAAGAGATAGGAGGGAGTGTAAGGTAGTGACTTAAGACTGAGCTTCCTCATATCTAATTTTTTAATACTTTGAGATTTGCAAAGTTCCTTCCTTACAGAGACCTATTTCAATAAAATGAAAGCTCCTTGAGGGTAGGAATTTTCATTATTGTCTCGTAGAGTGCTTTTCATCCAGCAGGTGTTTAATACATTTTTTGACTTGAACTCTGAGAGGCAGGTAGTGTAGGTATTAAAGAACTGAATTTTTTAAACGAATAAAGTAAGGCTCAGAGGGATTAAAGTGACTGGCTTATGGTCACTTAGCTAGTAAAAGTCAGAGGAAGCATGGATACCAGGTCTTTTGACTCCAAAACCAGTTGTTTTTCAATTATATCATGGTGTGCCTTTGATGTTTCCTAGGAGCCAGAAGAAAACATAAGTTCCCTCATATTTTTTCCCACATACATCTGACAAGGACCTAGATGGGAAGTGAACACAATGTAGCAGGTTTATTTCTCTGTGCACACATCTATCTCTTCCCTCAAATCCTTCTTTCTCTTTTTTCTTTCTCCACCTCACCAGTGGTTTCACCAGATCTTCCTCTCTGTCATTCCAGCTGATAGAACACTTTCTAAGTCTTTAGCTATATAACCAGTAAAAAAAAATAGGGGAAAGGAGTTTTTTTAAACTTAAAAGCAAAAGAATTTTCCAGATCTTAACTTAAAACCTTTATCTTTCTATTTTGTTCATGGATGATTCCTGCTGCAAATATTTTATATCTTAGCCATCAAAGAGGAACATAGAAAAAATGAAATAACTGGTGCTATTATGCTATTTTTAAAAGAATGAAAGGAGAGAGAAAAAGAGAAA
>NW_020954619.1:37270109-37299927 GCF_900497805.2 Vombatus ursinus
ACACACACACACACACACACACACACACACACACACACACACACACAGATTCTTCCAGGTAGGCCACTAAATAATTCAGAAAAAGTTGAGCTACCAATGAAGCTGGTGGATCTGATCTTTATTTCACAGCCTTTCCTCTTCTAGCAACAGCTACCAAACAGGTATATATTAATTGATAGGGCAGGGTGTGCTAGAGTTATGTATAATGACTTTCCTCCAAGGAGCTGAGAAAGGTGTTACAGTACCTTCTTTAAGTGTGTCAACTTTTGCCTGAGTCAGCATATCAGATTCCAGGATAATAGTCAAGACTGAGAATCACACAGTGGGGAGTCCTGCCCTAATGGTGTTGCCCAGTGTCACCAACTGATACTGCTGTTAGTGCTAGTGCACCATAGGGGAAAGGAGATGCAATTAAAAGGAAGGATGAAGAGCTTTCTTGGAAAGAAAAAGCCAGAAAATGCATATGAATAAATACATAAGTTAGCAAATCAGAATAGTGAATCAATAGGCTAAAATCTTAAGAAGAAAGTAATACTTTAAGTTCATAGCCATAAAACCAAAGTGGCAAAAGACTGCTAGAATTAATTGGTTTATCGTCTTTTATTCTTTGTATTTATACAATTTTATTCCTTACCACTTTCCATTTTCCTATCATGTCGCAATTTAGGCCAGAAAATTACTGCTAGCAAGTTTATTCAGATGTTCAGATGAAATAAACCACATATTCTAGGGGAAAGCCCTACCCTCAACACACGGATGACAGAGAAATCACAGAATTTCGTGCAAAGACAGGATCTCAGAGGGTATGGAATCCAAATTGTAGCTGAATGGGAATTTATTCTATAATAGCCATAACAAGTGACCATCCAGACTCTATCTGAACACCTTCAGGAATGAGCATTCACTACCTATCAAAGTAGCCCATTCAACTTTAGGAAAGTTCTCTTGCATCGTGGAAATCTGCCTCGTAATTTCATTTGCTTCTCCTATTTTTGTCCTCTGCGGCTAAGCCAAACAAGTCTGCTCTCTTTTCCATATAATAGCACTGCAATCCCTTGAATACATCTACCATGACCTCCCCTAAATCTTCTCTTCTCCAGGCTAAACATTCAGAGTTCCTTCAATGCTTATTCATTAAGTACAGTTTTCTTATATCCTCCTGCAACCTTATGTACACTTAGACTTAAGATACGCTTTTTGCATATGAGATCTTTGAAAAATGATAAAGATCCTTACTTAACAGCAAAGAACCTTTTTTAGTGTCTATTGTGTTCAGGGGTGACAATGTAGATAAAGTGCTGGGCCTCTAGTTAGGAAGACCTGAGTTCAAATTTGAGCTCAGACACTTACTAGCTGCAACACCCTGGGCAATTCACTTGACTCAATGTCTACCTCAGTTTTCTTCATTGATAGTAATAGCACCTACCTGCCAGGATTGTTGTGAAGATTGAATTATATATAATAATTATTATTAATATTATTGCTGTACTTAGTACATAGTAGGCACTTAATCAAAGCTTGTTTCCTTCCTCCAGGGGCCTATGAGAGGCCCTGGAGATAAATGACCTTTAAGACAAGTTCCTTTTCTTTATGGAGTTTCTAAACTTGATGGAAGATAGTGTATCTAAAGAGAATGAAATAATTCAAGGTCTGTATGATCACTGCCATGGAGATTGTTGCCATTTTATTTTAAATTAAATTCGAAGCATTGACTTGCAGGGACTCTCTTAATTTTCTATTTATAACCCTAGTGCTTAGTACAGTAGTGGTGTGGTGAATATGAGCTTAAAGTCAGGAAAACTCATGTTCCTGAATTCATATCTGGCCACATACACTTCCTAACTGTGTGACTCTGGGCAAGTCACTTAACCCTGTTTGCCTCTGTTTCCTCATCTTTAAAATTGAGCTGGAGAAGCAAATGGCAAATTACTCTAGCATCCTTGCCAAGAAAACCCCAAATGGGGTCACAAAGAGTCAGGACTGAAACAACTCAACAACAAGAATCACTTAATAAATGTTTCACTTACTCACTCACTCATTTATTCATTAGGCATTAATTTTATACCAAGAATTATGGAAGACACTAAGCTTACAAACACAAAAATAAAATGCTTTCTTCCATTAAGGATTTTACATTCTACTTTGGGAAAAATTTATATTGATCAAATTTATGTATACATGTATGTTCATAATATGTACACAGATGTGTACACACATATATGCATAACTACTATGTAAAATTTTATAATGCATATATATAGTAAATGAAAAATAATTTTGGTTGTGGTGGGGAACACTAACAAGAGAAGAAATTAGTAAAGTTCTTACCCAGGGAGTAATACTTGAGCTCAGGTTTGAAGGGAGCTAGGACATACTATTCTTTTAAAAATTATAGCTCGTATTTCCTCCATTTTATTCATGTCCATAATACGACTTTCACCTTCTCTCCCCTATAGTAGAAGCCTATGTGTTTATATAATTGAAGAAGCAACTAGCATATTTTTGCATTTGAACTAATTGATTGCAATTATCAGTAAGCTATTCCAGTGATGACACAGTATGTTAAAGCTGGAAGGGATATTAGGGATCATCTAGTTTGAGGATCCATTTTTCACAAGGATAGAATGAGGCCCATAGAGATTTGTCACTATGCTTAACCAGACTCCAAATATGAACAGATTAGTGTGGTAGCAATGCTGAATCTTTACATTATTTTGCCTGCATGACATATATTAACAGAATTGTTACACAATTCTGGGAGAAACAATTCAGGTATAGTTCTACAAAATCCTTTTGGCTATGATCAAGTGTTATGGAATAAGACAGAAAATGAATTTTTTTGAAGAAAAAAAATTTAGTGCTTCCTCATATGCTCCAATTTAGACTTCACAAAGCTTCAGTAATAGCCATGATATTGAGAACACCTGGAAACACTAAGGAACCTTTCTCCTATGGAAGCCCTTCTGACTTCTCTATGCTCCAAATACTTCCCTACACAAAGTCTCCTTCCACTCCACCAAATCAGACTATTTGCCAGTGTCAAATAATGTACATACATTCCTCTTTTCTTTCATCCTCTGAAGTCCTTTCCAGTTCTAGATCCATGACTCTGATGAATCAGACAAATAATCAACAAACATTTATTAAGTGCCTAACTACTATGTGCCAGGTACTGGGTTTGTTGTTTTTGTTATTGTTCAGTCATTTACAATCCTGTCTGACTTTCTGTGACCCTACTTGAGGTTTTCTTGGCAAAGATACTGGAGTGGCTTGCCATTTCCTTCTCCAGATGAGGAATTGAGCAAAGAGGGTTAAGTGACTTTCCCCGAGGCAAAAAGTTAGCAAGTGTATGAGTCCAGATTTGAACTCATGAAGGTGAGTCTTCCTGACTCTACGCCTGGCACTGTATCTACCATGCCACCTACCTGCCAGAGGAATTGACTAGGATAGGATTCAAACCTAAGAGTTCAGAGCACAATGGATTAGCAATCCATTGCCTTAACCACTCCACCACCTACTACGGATTTCTCTGTTTGCAACTTTTCCAGTTGGTCCAAATATGTATTATCTGTCTTACCCTCTTCCAAGGCTGTCAGCTGCTCTACGAGATGAGGGTACGAACTGTCTTATTAAAACCCCCTATCTTCCCTGCCACCTGAACAATTGCCATATGTATAAGTAAGCACATAATAAATGTTTGCTAAATGCATAGTCTCAAAATGCAGATACTACGGAGGATATTTTAATGAGATCATGTTATGATGAAATTCATGCTCTATATCACATTTGGAGTTTAAATTTGCAGAGATATCTTGAATAATAGGGACCAAACAGTGGGCAAGGAGCAGTATTTCCGCAAATACCGACTATTCTAAGTAATCATCTTATTACTAAATGACAACTGGATATATAAAATAATCTTTTAGCAGATTCATTCAGCTTTAAGCATCTGACAAATGTCAAATGTTTATTACATGTACTACATACAGATGCTCTTAAGCTTCTTAGTCCAATTGCATCCACTAAAGTACATGTGGTTGGCTTTACCACCTTAGGTCTTAATCCAGCTTTTCCTACTGTGGGAATGCACAACTGGGAGTAGCAAACATTATAAAGCCTCCTAGTCCACTGTTGCATGAGACATCCTAGTGCAGCTGTGTGGATTGGGATCTCACACTTTGAAGCAGTACTAGGAGCTCAGACAATAAGTCCTAAATAAAGCAATACATTGAGAGGGATACATATGTCATGCAATTCTTTTCCTTACCCACAAAACTTGTGGGTTGATGAATTTGAGTTTTATCTCTTTATTAATATTACACATCTATAAGTAGGGATATAAAATAAAAATTTTATGACCTGGAACTCTCATAGAATGGGTCATTCTATTGTTAAGTTTTCTGGATGACTAAGGGTCAGCAAATAGAAGGAACCAAACTTTGAAACATTTTAGCTATTTAGAGAGAATTATTTTAAAAAAAATATCATCTATTTTCCTGTCTTCTTAAACACATGCTACATAATTTTACTTTTTATTAATGACACAGGGTAGTTTCCCTCATTCATTGCCTCCTCTCCATTCCCACTGGCACTGTGACAGTATAATTCCTCATTACTAAAAACCGGGTCTCCAAATTTCCTTTGACACCATTTTTAATACCACTTTCAAAATAACCTTTCTTATGATTCTACCTGGCCAGCTCTTTCATTCTGCTTTAAAAATATGCAATAGCTCCATATTGCCTCCAGAGAAAACCCCAAACTTCTCTGACTGGCATTCAAATCCCTCTACAATTTGGTATCAACCTACTGTTCCAATCAAGCATTTATTAAATATCGCCTATGTACCAGGCAGTGTGATAAATATTGGGGATACAAATAGAATAAATGAAAGCATCTCTACTTGCAAGAAGATTACATTCTATTGGAGACGATAACAAGCACATATATGCATATATACAGAATAAATATAAAAGAAATGAATAAAAAGAAATTAAATAAAAGGTAGTATAAAACAAAAGGCATTAACAGTTGATAGGATCCGGAAAGGACTGATGTAAAAGGTGGTACTTGAGTTATGTCTTAAAGGAAGAGAGTAATTGTGTGTGGTATAATATGAAGAAGACGTATATTCCAGTCACAGGGAACAGTCAACCAGAAGTCATAGAGAAGGCAGATGGAATGTTGCATGTGAGGAACAGAGAAAGGGCCAGTTTGGCTATATCCTAGAGTTAGTCAGTCAATAAATACTTTTTGTGACCTTACTATGTTGTAGAAACATAATAAGAAACATAATAAGAAGTAAATGCTCAGGATATAAATATAAATGTCAGGATATGCAGGATATGTCAGGATATAAATGCAAGATATAAATGAGAAAAAATAAAAAATAAAACAGTACCTGTTCTAAAGGAGCTCATGTTCTAATGGAAGAAACAATATGTAAGTTTAGTATGTTTGTGTACGGGGTAGGAGGGAGATTGGGAAAGACCTATGGCAAAAGGAAGGATTTGAACTGAGTCTTGGAGGAATCTGGAGAAGCTAAGAGATGGCAGTAAAGGAATAGAACATTCCAGGCATGGGGTTCCAGACAATTCAAAGACACAGATTCATGGCATGGAGTGGAACAGCAAGATGGCCAGTATATCTGAATCATAACAGTGCATAAGAGAGACCAAAATGATAGAAGATTAGAAAGGGAAGAAGGAGGGACCAGGCTACGAGACACTTTAAGTACTAAACATAAGACTTTGTATTTGATCCTGGATAATAGGGAGTCATTGAAGTTTATTGAGTAGTGGGTGGGGTGGGAGGATGACATGGTCAGACCCGCACTTTAGCAAAATACTTTGTCAGCTGAGTAGAGGAGGACAGATTGGAGTGGGAAGAAACTAGAGTCAGGGAGACCAATTAGAAGGCTAAATAGTCTAAGTAAGAGGTGATGAGGGCAGGAACTAGGGTGGTGACTGTGTGAATGGAAGAAACAAAAGGATTTGACAACAGATTGAATATGTTGGGTGACTGTGAGTGAGGACTCAAGAATGACTCTAAATATGTGAGCCTGAGTAACTGGGAGGATGTTAGCACCAGGGCTGGATATATAAATATGGGAATCATCTGCAAATGCATGATAATTAAATCCATGGGAGCTGATGAAATCACCAAGCCAGACTACATAAAGGGAAAAAAGAAGGGAGCTCAGGACAGAGCTTCAGGGGACATCCACAGTTATTGTGTGTTAACAGGATTAGAAGGAGCAATCAGACTGGCAGGAGGAGAACCAGGAGTGAATAATGTTACAGAAATCTAGAAAGGAGTGAGTATCCAGTATGAGATGGCGATCAGTACTGTCAAAGGGTGCAGAAAAGGCAAGAAGGATGAGGACTGGGAAAAGGGTTTCCCCTAGAAAGAAGGCATTCACCAGCAAAAGGAGTGAAGGAGAAGTCGATGGGAGAACATTAAAGGTGTATGTTAAACACTGATGAATGAGTCTAGGCAGAGAATCAGTGGTCAGAAAGAGAAGTTCTTTGGGGCAGGCAGTTCATCAGATTTTGCAAGATCTTCCCTGTAGATTCAAACTTGTAGCAGGTAGTGATATTGTATCCTGGAGGAGTGTGTGTGTGTGTGTGTGTGTGTGTGTGTGTGTGTGTGTGTGTGCATGTGTGTAAGATGGTGGGGTGGGAGGAGATATTTGGGTGGGTGGGCAGGAAGACAGGTGGCACTTACAGTAGGCAGAAGCTGGCAGAGGTGTGGTCAGGGAAGTCCAGTAAGAAGGAGTCAGCATTAGGTGTACAGGCTAAATAAGACCCAGGGTGGGGCATGGAGGGTTGTGGTAGGAGAAGATAGGAAGTTTGTGCCATATATCTGGTCCCAGGGATGCTGCGGAGTAGGGTCAACATGGGAAGAGGAGGAATTTATATTGAGTCTGGAAACACTGGTTGGGGCCAGGTTGTGAGGGGCTTCAAAAACTAAACAGAGGCATTTATATTTGGTTTCCGAGGTAAAAGTCATTGGAATTTATTGAGTAGGGGGGTGACGCGGTCAGGTTTGTAATTAAGGAAATGATTTTAGCAACCATAGAGGGGATAATGTGGAGATCAAGGAGAGAGTTGGAGGTAGGAGACCAATTAGGAAGTTAAAATAACCTGGCCAAGAGGTGAGTTAGCCCTGAACTAAAGTGGTAGGTCTATGAGTAGAGAAGAGAGGTCAGATGTAAGAGACGTTTTGGAGGTAGAAATAGTAAGGTTTGGCAACTTATTGTATATGTGAGGTGAGAAAATGATGAGTTGAGATTAATGCCTAGATTATGAACCCAGGAGACTGATAGAATGATGCTGCCTAATGCAGAAATAGTAAATTTGGAAGAGGAGTGCATTTTGGGAAAAGAGTGAGGTCTATTTTAGATATGTTGAGGTTGAGAGATTTCTAGGACAACATGTAGTTTGAAATGTCTAAAAGGTAAATACTGATGATGAACTGGAGCTCAAGTGAGAGACTAGAGCTAGATATATAGATTTGGGAGTCATTAGCATAGAAATGATAATTAATTGGGAGTAGATGAGGTTACCAAGAAAAGTGTAAAGAAAAAAGAGTAGGGGGCTTAGGATGGGGTCTTGGGGAAACCCTATCCTTATGGGATATAATCTGTATGAGGAACCAGTAACAGAGACTGAAGAATGGTCAGACAAGTAGAGAGAAAGAAGCAAAAGAGCAAGAGAGTATCATGAAAGTCTTTATCTCATGTTACTCTAGAACAGATGGCCTGGCAAAACTCCCAAATGCTACTAGAACTATATTAAAATGTTACTGGGAAATGTTTAACAAAATAAATAGGAATACAATAAAACCTTTGTTATTGTTCTTGTTCAGTCTTTCAGTGATATGCAATTCTTTATGACCCCGTTTGGCAAAGAAACTAGAGTTATTTGCCATTTCCTTTTCCAGCTCATTTTGCAGATGAAAAAACTAACATAGATAACGTTAATTTGTAGTTTTCCAAGTCAATATTGACATCATTGCTCCAGTAGATTGTGACTTCTATAAGAGCAGGGATGGTACTTTTATATAAACTTTATGTATCTATCAATGGCTATCTCAGTGATTTTCACACAGTAGGAGCTTAAACATTTCTTGAATGAATTAGTAGAAACATTATAATAGAAGCTGTCACATGACTATATCCACTGGGTCTAAAAGAGATGAAGGGCTATTTGGTCCTGCACTAACTGGTGCTAAGTTGCCATGAGTTTTTGAGTTGTGTCTGTTTTCTATACTTTTTTATCTTCTTCCTTACTGTTAAGCTATTAATTCTCCCTATTACTTTGCCCATCTTTTCTCTTCTAATTTGCAAGTTTCCTGAATTCAGGAATTCGGGAAAGAATTCAGCGGAGTAGTTAAGTGATTTTCCCAGGGTCACACAGCAAGTGAGTGTCTGAGGAGGGATTTGAATGAAGTTCATCCTAACTCCATGTTCACTGCCTTATTTTGGATTATCTTCCAGATAATCAAAATAGTTTGCTTGGCATATAAGAGTTTAAAAAAATCTGATAATGGTCTCTCTTGCATAAGTTATGTAAACAAGCTGTAGACCATTCTTGTAGTATGATGGGGAAAATGGTAGATGAGAGTGTAGTGTGGATAGACTAAAGTAAGAGTTTGAAGTAAGGGTTTGATTTCTAACTGTATTACTTAACACTTGTGTAAGTTGCTTTTCTTCTTTGTGTATCATTTTTCTCAACTGTAAAATGGAAGCATAGTGAGGGAGGATAGGTTGGATTTGATGATTTCTAAAGTACTGTCCAGCTCTAAATCTTATGATCCTAACATCTATATGGGCTAGTTAGGCCTTTTTTGGTTATTTTTTGGTTGTCAGCTACATCCAAGATTGGTAAAGTTGCCAGTTAGGTAATGTATTTCTGCAAATATGAACACATACACACACCTAAACACTCCACACCCCTAAACAAGCACATATATCCTTTCCTTTATACTTATATACTAAAACTCCCCTGCCCCCCTCTAAATGTATCTAAAAGTCAAGAATTAGGAATTAAATTATGAATTGGTCAATTGTGTCTCCATAATTTTTATGTTGACTAGCTTACTTTTTGCAACTTTCTTCTCTCTCTGTTTATGGTATCTCCCTCTCAGAAAAGAGTCCCACCACCACCACCACCTCCACTGACAACAACAACAAAAATGGGGCTAGAGGAGAAAATCTGAAAGAAGATCATATTTCAGGTATGTTTTCTATGTGGGGCTCTAATATACCAAATTCTTGTGATGGGGCCCAGAGTAGGTACAGAATAACTGTTTTCTTACTAATTTATTAAAAATGTGTTTTATGAAGGTATATTTGTGTATTAGCTATAGATTTTGGTTGAATAGAGCTACCTAATGTAGATTAATCTTGTGATGTGAGCTAATAAGTACCATCTAACTTTGGGAAGAAAAAAAGAAATAACACAGCACTGCTTGTTGGTATATGATTCCAGACAGAAGTGCATCTAGAAGACAGTAATGTTTAATAACATCTACAATATCTGGTTGCTACTTTGGGCCTTGTTGTTGACTTGCTCTGCAGACTTAAGAATGTCACACATGTTTTTATTACCAAGTTATTTTTCTATGAAATAAAGATGAATTTGGCATTATGAACTACTTTATTGGAAAATGGAGCATACTACTCTACAAAGCAATAGAAACATCTTTAAAAAGGTCACAAAATAAATATGAACTATCATTTATGTATATGATGAAATACCCAGGTTAATGACATTTTGCCAAACTGATATAAACTTTTTCCCCAGAGATACTGTGTCCTTCTCTAACTCTTTCACATTGTACTTTATGCTGTACAGTTCTCTCATCCTCTTTGCATACTGAATTTTCATTGATCCTTTAAAGCCCAATTTACATGCCATCTCTTCCATGAAGTCTTCCCTAATTGCTCCCCTACCTCTAAATTGATAATAGGATCATAGTTTTAGAGATAGAAGGGAACTTAGAGGTCGTTAATTGAGTCCAACTCCCTCACTTTACAGATGAGAAAATGATACACAAAGAGTTACATGATTTGCCCAGGGTCACATAGCAAGTAGGAGTCTGAAGTAGAATTTGAAATTAAATCTTCCTAACTCTAAGTAATCATCACATATTTTGTTGTATGTCTTTCTCAAGCAATTATAATGTAATATTGGCTATTAAAGTTATCTGTGCTTGTGTCTTAAATTTCTACCTTGAGAATGCAAGTTCAATAAGTTCAAGAAGGATAACACTGAATCTTACTTGAACTTTTTTCTTCCCAAGCACGTAGTACAAAGTGCTATAAAGGTATGTACTCAATAATTTTAGAATGAAATGAATGAATGAATACAACAAAGAAAATTCTGACTTGGAATTTTTATATGTTATATACTTTCTTCTCAACCTATTTTCTTCCCAGCTTGTCCTCATGCTCTATTTTCTCCATGCCACCTCCACTTGGTTCCTACCATCTAAGCTTGTTTCTAAGTCTTGTTTTATTTTATTTTTTTTCTTTTTGCCTCACTTGGCTTATGGAGATGTTATCTAGTCATGTCCCTCACATTCTTTTCTTGTGCAACTGATTTTTTTTTAAATCCATTTGTATGAATTTTACATTTATCCCTGGTGCACTTTATCTTATTAGATTTGTTTCATCATCTTTGCCTTATTAACATCTTTTGTAATCCCATTTCTATAGGCCAACATTTTAGTTCTCCCTATAAACTTCCTGCCTTCCATAGAAGCAGGCTTCATCTATGTCACTAATAAACACGTAGGACAGAATAAGGACAAGGGAGTATTTCTACTAAAGACATCCTTCAAGATGGATATGGATCCCTTAATTACCACTCTTTGGGAATCTAGCTGATATTATTCTATTTGGCCTCAGTGGCTATTTTGAGAGACTTTGCCCAAAGCTTTGCTAGAATCCAGCAACATGTCTATAATATAAACACCAATCTAATTACAGTCACAGAAAGGACAATATATTTTATTACTATAAAAACTATTTAAAATCATACTTTTTCAGTGAATTTCTTTAAAAATTACTTACTCAAAATTTTCTTTTCCAAAAAGTAGCATCTTAAAAATTTGGGCAGAAAAGCTTTTCAGTGTTGAGCTATAATCTATATTTGAATATTTGTAATGTCAAAAAAAATAATGTTACTCATTTTCAGAGAATCACATAGTTGGGAGGCACCTTAGAGATCCCAAGGAGTCCAAATTCCTTCCCAATATAGAAATCAGGTGATCATATATTATATACAGATATATAAGTCAGATTCTATCAAAATGCTTTTACTACCAAGTTCCATGTGCTGATCAAAAAGGAGCATAATTTCCAGGGCAATGATTCCTGGTATCTCTGTACTTTATTTAGTCACAACACATTGCAAGCAAAGCTTTATGAAGGAGGTGGCATTGGAACTGAGCCTGGAGGTGGAGAGATGAGGCAGATGGCATCCCAAGTAAAGAGAAGAATGTGAGTAAGAACACAAGGGTGAGAATGGGTGGGGGATATTGAATAGTCTGGTTTGAATAGAGCAAAAAATGCAAGAAGGGGAGTAGTGTAAAATAAAACTAGAAAAGTAGGCCAGAGTCAGTTTTTAGAGGGCCTTGAATGTTAGGATAAGGAGTTTATGCAGTTAGAAAGGAGGAGAAACTGAAAGCTTTTGAGCCAAGGGGTGATATGATCAGATTATTTGTAATAGGAAAAGTGAATGGTTAATTATCTATTCAAGAGATTATACTGAGGAGAAAAGAGAAGAAGGGAGAGTAATTAATAGGTAACTGTAGGAGTCAGAGTGAAAGTTACTAAGGCCTGAACTAGGTCAGCAGGAATGGAAAGGAGAGGACAGATTCAAGGAGCCATTAAGATCAGGCTTTAGAATGCGGAATGACTACAGGATGAAAAGATCATAGGTTTAGAGCTAGAGAGGATTTTATAGGTCATCTCATTGAACTTCTTTTTGATGATGTGATTGAAATCCAGTAAGACTGTTACTTGTCCAGGGTCAAACAGTATAAGCAACACAGCCAGAATTCAAACTCAGGTCTTCTGACTCCATATATAGTACTTTCCCCATTGCACTTGGGATAACTTAGAGTGAAGAGCGAAAGTTGGCTATGAAAGTTAACTAGAACAGTGGTACCATTCTCTACATGAAAGAAAACCAGAAAGATGAGGAGGTTTGATGGAGTGGATGATGAACCTATTTTGAACATGCTATATTTGAGGTATTAACAGGACATCTAAGTGGAGGTCCATCATGCAGGTAGAAGTGTGGGTCTAGAGAGAAGTCGGGGCTGGAGATATGGATTTGTGAGCCCTTTTCATTCCAATTATACTTGAAGATCTGAGTGAAGATCATTAAGTAGATAGAGTAGAATAAGAGAAAACTAATTGCAAAAAGACAGAAGCTAAGGAGTACCTATGCTGAAGAGATGGGAAAAGGAATAAAGGAATGGCCACACTGGTCATAGGAGAATCAGGAAGATTCATTAACAATGAAGCTAAGAGAGAAGAGAGCATTAAGACGCAGATAAGTCTATAGGGTCAATTGATGTAGAGATTTCAAAGAGGATGAAGACAAAGACAGGAACTCTGAATCATGGGCATAAATAACACTAAAGAAAAAAAAAGCTTTCTCAGTTTCTTCAATGGCATTGTGATTGCATAGATATAGGTAATTCCTCTAATGATACAAACTAAAATCCATCCACAACTTTTTATTTCCTGAGTGACTTTTATCCACGTTCTACCATTAATCCTCCAGTAAAGATCCACCTAATTCACTAGAGGTAGCTATCTCTCTGAGGCAACTATATCATGTGGTGGATAGAGTGCTGGACCTGGAGTCAAGAAGATGAGTTCAAATCAGGCCTCAGCCATTTACTAGTTGTGTGACCCTAGGCAAATCACCTAACCTCTGTCTACTTCAGTTTCTTCAATTGTAAAATGGAGATAATAATAGCCCCTACTTCCCTGGGTTGTTGTGAGGCTCAAATGAAATATTTGTAAAGTGATTAGCTCAGTGCCTGAAGCATAATAATGCTTAATCCCACCTCTCTTCTCCCATTAAAAACAAACAAATATTCTGTGGGTAACCAGGGAGCACTTGGAATAACTTAGGTGTTCCTTTCTCTTGCTACTTGATCATCTCACCTGCTTTGTGTGGATGCTGTCTTTTATACCATTATTTGCATGCAAGTCATTATTGGTAATATATTTCAGTCTACTTACATCCACTGTGTCTTTTCAAAGTTCTTTGGATCATCCACAATTTTGATTGTTCAAAGACTGTAGCATTCCATGGTTTGCTCCCATATAGCATCACTAGAAGAACATCAGTATTTTTTAAAGAGGGTTTTTGTACTAGGGAATAAACTGGAATTATTTTTACATGCTATACAATTTCTCAAGTGAAATCCAGCTCACTCTATTTCTCCTATTCCATTCTGTACGCAATTCATTGTCCATCTTCAATGTTGGCCGTGTTAATAAAGTTAGTCATGGATTAACTCAATGGATTGTCCAGCCAACAGCATATCAGAGTCTGGATGAGAAGTATTATTTAGCCATTTGATTTTTACTTTGTGAGTTGATATAGATCTATACTGAACCATCATATATCTCAATAAAGAGGTCCTTTGTACAAAATACAAAAACAAAAACAAAAAACCCCTAAAGTTACGATCTCAACTATTAAAGAATCTTGAATGATCTTAACATGTACAGGGTAATACCTTGTTGGAACAGAGACTTTAAAACTGTATTCTTTCTGTACAAAATGAATGCTTTTAATTAATGATCAAGTAACAATAAACAGAGTGGGCTCATATTCACTATACTTTTTAGTCAAAGGTGGTACTATGAAGTTATGATATTATAGAAAAATTGTTCATGAAAGATAATTATATTTTCATCAAGGGTAACCTGTATATGTGTGTAGAGCATCCTCATAAACATTGTATAAAGCTGAGAACCTATGTTCAGTGAAACCCCTATGTTCAATGTCCTCCTAAGTATGTTAGTGAAACATAACTTCTAACAGGTTCTAGCAAGATGGACAGTTTTTGAGGATGGTTGCAGAAAAAGACTATGTTTGCTATCTGAGTACCAGCCTAGCTCACATACAGAGAAGCTCATCACCCACAAGTTGGTCACTAGCTCATAAATCTTTCTGTGGTAGCAAGTTTTCCTCAACTACAAAGCATTAACTATTCCTCACACTCAATGCAACTCAAGAGCAGAGACCCATACTTTCTATTCATTTGCCATTCACAACCAAGAATCTTCTCTGGGTCTCTAGACAATCAGAAAAAGTGCTTGCAAATTGAAAATATGTGGGCTTGCAGTCCAAAATACTGGATAGGGGAATGAAATTGGTGAACAAGGGGTGGTTAAAAATTGTAAGCTGTTACTAAATTGCAAAGTTATTATGAAATTCAAGCAATCTATATTTTGAAAGAACATTTCCATTCACACTTGAACTTGTGAGCATGAAGAAAAATCATTGTATAGTCTCCAAAGATGTCTCTCTTTTTTCAAATACATAACCTGCACATATTACTGAAAGCCAGACTATCAAATAAGAATTTTTTTTGGTCTGGAAAATAAAATAAAAAATAAAAAGTCATTAATTTACTGAACAAGGTTATCTTTCTCATTGCTCTCTCTCCATCTAATTTTGGACTTAATTTGGGAGATAATAGCATCTACAGCTGCACCTCATGGTTAGATTGAGACTCAGAATCTAGGTAGTTATTTTCCATCCAATGTGGGGAAAAGATTGAAAAATACTGAACAAGAAAGTGACAAAAACTAAAGAGGGTGAAAATTTTCTCCTGGTGAGAAATACTAATGACGTATCATCGATAATTTATCCTATAGATCATATCCGTCAGTAATTATACAACCCTATTACTTGGAATTTATCCTATAGTGTCTTACGTAGAACAATAATCAGGTTATATTCTATTACAGAGCATGAATTTTGAAAGGGACTAAAACAAAATATTTGGAATTCTGGGTAAAATGAATTTAAGGAAGAGAATCTGCTATTTTAACATTATGAAGTGGAAAGAGCACTAGATTTGGGTCAGAAGCCCTGAATTCAAATCTTCACTCTCCTTCTTATTACCTAAGTAATGGGTAAGCCACTTTATATCTTTGGGCTTCAGTTTCTTCAAAGTTAGTCGAAAAACTTCATTAAACATTTACTATACATAATTTTTCTTATAAAGACATTTATTCCTCTCATAAGTCCCCAAATAAATCTCATCCTTCAAACTTACAGAAGATGGTTTAGCTCATCATCAGCTCATTCAACTTGCCCTCATCACTCTGCTAAACTTCTAATCACTATTCACCTTTCTGTCTTCCTGTCTCAAAGGATGCTGTACCCCTACTCTTTCCTTGCTCTCAATATTCAGCCCCAAATTGTCCAATATATTCTAAGTGAAATTTTCATGGTTCTTATTAGGGAATATCCAACACCTATTCTAATATGGAGTGATTTGTTGAAAACAGAATTTGGTCCCTAGTCATCTACTACTTTTCCCCAGGAGTCAGAGCACTTGAGATTACCTTCAAACCTGACCAAACCTACACAGGGCAAAAGAGGTAGATTTTCAACTGCACTGAGTGGCTTGAAGGCTCTAATCTCCCTTCCCAATATTCTACACTGTTTGGAGTTTTCACTGCTTTGGGTTAATGCATTGAAAACTCCTATTAAGAAGAAAAAAATAGGAAACATGATAAGATATTATTGACCATTAATATTTTAACTTTCACTGAACTAAAATTCAACAAGTATTAATTTAGTGTCTACTATTTACAAAGTGCTTTAAAATGTGCTACAGATAAGAATAAATGAATGATTGAAATGAAATGAATAAGTGAAAAAGCATTTATTGAGTTCTTACTAGGGCAAAGCATTGCTCTTAAGATAAGACAGAAATGACACAGTAAGCAGTCCTAAATAAGAATTTTTGCCCTTATCCCATCTTCACCTGCAAATCCAATTGAATGGGGTAGGGGCAATGCAAAGGGTGGTTTTCCCTGCTACAGTAGCACTGGGAAATGTGATAGCTTAAAGATCCACATCCCCCTCCCTACCTGGTTCAGTGCAATCAGTTTCACCAAGAGAGGGGTTGATCTGTCCCTTGGTGTGTCCAACCTATGGTTCCTTAACCCATGTCCCTGGGAACAGGTTTGATGATACTAGAAAGGTAGCTTTGGGAGACAGTGAAGGGACCCCAGTGAAGGTTGGCAAGAGCATAGTCTTCTATGAGGTAAAGGGCTGGCCAACTGAAGGACATTGGAGGGAAAGAAGCATGTTTCCCCATATTGCATCTTGGGTCAAAGCCTTATTCACATAATTCTGGATACAGCTCTGTGACACAGAAACTGCCCTCAAAGAGTTTATAATATAAAATGAACAGAGTAATGTTCAGGGATATCAAAGAGAAGAACTGAAAAAGGTACTACGTAGGAACATTTGGGTGAGTATTTCAGACTAATGACACTTCAAAGCATGTATACTTCCCAAAAGGCAGATCTAGGTAGGGCATCACAGAATGGAGAGAAAGGTATAATGAAGGACCTAGGCACTGGGTAGAGGAGCCCCTTTTAGGGCTATATATTTTTTTAAAATAACAGAATGACTAATGTAGGTGTTTATATGCTTAAGACAGAGGACATGTCCCTATAGGCTCTTTCCCTTGTTTCTGCAAGGTTGGAAATCATCCAGATTTTCCCTACATACTATGGGGAAATGTAGGGTTCCCCAAAGGAAAAAAAAACTGCTTCAATTGGTGGCCTTGTTTTCCAGGGATATAACAAAACTTTCCATGGGGCTCTGGTTTTGGTTTGGTCTACTCCAATCTAGAAAAGTATTTTTAAACTTCAGCTTTACAGTTAATTCATGTTTTAGCATCTGCTTTTTCATCATCATCATCACCATCACCATCAACAACAACAACAACAACAACAACAACAACAACAACAAGAGTTTGCCTTGGCTTGAGAGAAAATTTCTTTATTAATGTAGATCAGTAACTTTCTCTAATTCATAGACAGCATGTGTTGGAGATGGGATCTGAACTCAGATTGTCCAGACTCCAAAGTGAACCCTCTAACTCTGGGATTCTTAACTGTGTAATAATGAATTTATTTTTTCATTATTTTGATCACTGTGTTTCATTCTAACTGGTTTCCTTTGTAAAACTATGTAATTTACTTTGTAGAGTGTCAAACATTATTTTGAGAAGGGGAACCTAAAGCTTTGCCACACTAACAAAGGTGTCTACGACACACAAAGCATGGAGCCTACGTTCTTTCTTTTGCTAAGAACAAAATTACAGTGCCTCTTCTATTGGCATTATTATTATGATATATACATAACATATTACATATTACTTATAATATAACATATTGTATATAATATATGTAGGGCATCCCTGTAAGCTATTAAACTTTAATAGCTTAAACCTGCACCAAGACTTTGGGAACTCCCAAGATATTTTATATATGTATATCATGAATAAACAAATAAATAATATAATATACAAACCTTGCATTTTTCTAAATAAAAACAAAAACAAAAAAAGCTTTATTAGCGTGATTACATATGTTCCTGGATAAAGGAACAAATATATTATAAAATAACTTTCTTAGCTATCATCAGTCCAATTCAGGCATTATTTCCAATTTCTGATCTTGAAAATCAGATGCATGCTAGATTTGCCTCCTGGACCTTTCTACAATTCAACCATGTCTATTAAGATGAAATTTAATAGGGATATATGTAATGTCTACTAGATAACTGAAGTGTAAGAAGATAACAATTTATCTAAAAAAGTTCTGGGAGTTTTATTGTTAGCTCAATATGAATCAAACAAGATATGGCATCCCAGAAGGCTGATATAATCTAAATCTACATCATGTAGGTATAGCATCCAGGATTAAGAAGTTTGATTAAGAAAAAATAGAATTTATCTTTGTATAAAGTATGATGTATTGGTTCAAATGTAATTTCTTCCATACTGTTCTTCAGTTTTCCTAACAGTTTTTGTCAAGTAGTAAGTTCCAGTAGCTGAGATCTTTGTCTTTATCAAGTACTAGGGTATTAGATACATGCCACACAATGACCATCCATGATTACAGAAGACTGATGATAAAATATTCTATTCAGTACAGAGAAGTGATAGATTTAGGATTCAGAATAAGATACACATATGTACATATCTATCTACAATCACTGAAGGAAAAAAATCTATTTTTCTTTTCTTCCCCAATGGGGTAAGGGGTTGGAAGGAGAGAAAATTAATTTTTTTTAAAAAATAGAGAACTAGAAATGTGAACTGTTGCAAGCACATTCAGATGAGATCACTTTATTATTAGTTTACTTAACTGTTTTATGGAGTAGATGAGCTGTGATCTTCCCTGGCAAGACAGCCCCATGCTAATGAGGTGAAGAAGTACCTACATAGACTCTTGAAGTAATGAAACACATCTCTTAGAACATCTAAGGAAGAGTCCATGATATTACCTCCTTACCAATAACAACTTCTGTCATATATAGGAATAAGATACAGGGTATATTTGGCTCAGAGTATAGATAACTTTTATTGTCCTAAATGATATATTAATCATTCTTATGTTAGGTTCTGTTCCAGAAATAAAAGCATTCTTTCAATTCATCAGGATGCAAGCATTTATAAAATGCCTACTATGTGTCAGGTACCATGCCTGGTGCTAAGAATGGAAATTTTAAAAAAATGAAACTACCTATTCTTAAGAAGAATACATCCTTTCAGATGAGATTTATCTTTCAAATAAGTCTTTTGGAATCTTATTTAATAAGAACCTTTTTGCTTGCTACTACTAAGATTTAAGGAGTTAAATTTTTCCTAAAAATTCTCAAAGCCACCCAAGTGGCAAATGTGTCAACCTGTCAGAAATATGACTCACTCCAGTATTATAAATGAGAATGATTGGCATTATAAAGCATCCATGATGCTAACCATAAACCACATGTTACTATCACAACTTCTCATTCTCTAATAGTTCCTGGACCATCCATGCTTCTCATTTACAGTGGATAATAACACAACTTATCAGACACTCTAGAGTAAATCCTATTGTTTTCAAGCTAAAGTGCTCCAGAATTTGGTTTAGAAAAAAGAACATTTCTTGCTATTTCACTTAAAATTAATTTGCTGCTGAATTAATTTTTATTTTATGTGACATTCTATATACATTTTATTTAGTTCTCTTATAAGATATTTCATGAGATTTTCCTTTCTTTTTATTGCTGTTTCTAAAATGGAATATCTCCCCTCCCCCCAGCCCCCTTCAATCTATAAGGCGAAATAGTTCAAAATAGTTTTGAAATTAGGTGTGGAAACATTTACTCAATCATCAAGTTGATCCAATGACAATGGGAAATTGTTCTGACTGTTTTGTTGTCTCATTTTAATATCCCCTGAGATGGTGCTCCTACCTCTTCTTCCCCCGGGAAACTCTTCAATCATTTAAAAGACCTCACTGTCATGAATCTTCCCCTGGTGCTCTGTCACAATGTTCTTTTTTAGAATTTAAGACCATTATCCCAATAACTAACTAGCTCTTTTATCTTTCTCTCTTCCATTTATGCTCTAAGTGTATTGAGAGTTGCCAAATTTACCATATTCCCCTTTAGTTGCCACCATTTGGTCATCCTTTTCATCATATCTATGATTTTAAAGATATTAGTTGCTTTTATCCCAGTCCTTTTTTTCTGGATTCTGACAGCTCTGTGATAATCCAAAAACAGTGAAATAATTGAGCTGCTAGAGAGTATTCTTTTCATATGCATTTATAAAACTTGTCTTTCATAGTCTTTTATTTACTGCCATATAGTTATCACATTGAGAACTAATTTCTAGTATATTATTAGTTATTTTCACTTGTGCTCTTAGTATGTTATTTCATTTGAGTCTTAAAGCAACTCTGTGAGGTAGGTATGATGGGTATTATTATCTTCATTAAAAAAATATATCTAAGGCTCAGAGATAATGAGTGATACTCCATAGCCACATAGCTAATTAGCATTAGAAATAGAAATCAAACCCAGGCTTTTCTCAACACTATCCATCATACTAGTCTGCCTCTCTAACACATTCTGATATTCTTCATTTCATTGGATCATCTTGTTTGCTAGTTTTAGGAATCTGATTAGGGATTTTCTGTGGTATGTGTGTATGTGTGTGTGTGTGTGTGTGTTGTATGTTGAGGGCAAAGGGGATTATCACTTGTACTTTGCAGCTCAGTAATCTCTCTCCTCATCCTCAAAGATATATCTTAGCAAATTTAATTCAATTCAATATAATAAATATATATTACTTTATTATTAATTAATTTATCAATCTGAGGTGATTTTGAAGACTGTAGAAGTGGATATTTTAGCCCATGGATATGAGTCAAGACCTGAAAGCACAAAATGGGTTTGGTTAAACTTTTGGGTAGTATTTAGATTGTGTGAAGTAGAGTCGTGAAATGATGTTGGAAAAGGAAGTGGGAGACATATTGTAAAGGACCTTGAATGTTAGAATAAGCATACCTTAGTAGACCTTAAAGTGCTATATAATATGATACTACTCTCTGTTGGATCTCTTTTCCTGTTTGATTGATTTATCCTTCTCAGATTCTTTGCTTGATCATTGTAAATATAATGCTCCTTAACTGTGGATAAACTCCAGGGTTCTGCCTTAGGCCCTCTTCTCTCATTACATATGCTCTCTCTCGGTATCCTCTTGAGTTCCCATGGGTTTACCTCTCAAAAAGGACTTGCAAATCTATATATCCATTCCTAGTTTTCTTCCTGAGTGCTAATCCTGAAGCATCAACTGACTATTGGATATTTCAAATAGGATGTTGAGTAGACATCTCAAACTTACCATGTCCAAAACGGAACTCATTATATTTGGGGCCAAACCCCTCCATCTTCCAGATTTCCCTATTTCTGTTAAGGGCACCACCATCTGTCATCCAGGTTTCCAACCTCAGTATTGTCTATAACACCTCACCCTCATTCACCCCACACACCTAGCTGTCAGATCCTATCGTTTTGGTCTCCACAATATCTTTTGTATCTTCCCCCTTCTTTTCACTCATATAATCACTATCATTGTTCAAACCCTCATTACCTCTCACCTGGGCTATTGACAAGAACCATTCAATTGGTCTCTCTGCTTCCATCTCTCCTTCACACAATTACCAAAGTGATTTTCCTAAAGCACAGATCTGACCACTTCACCTCACTGTTTGGTGAACTTCAGTTGCTCCAGGTCTCTTCTAGAATCAATGTAAATTCCTCTGTTTGGCAGTTAAAGTTCTTCACAACTTGGCTTCATCCTTCTTTTTGAGCCTTACTGCACATTACTTCCCATCTGCATTTTAGAGTCAGGTCACACTGCCTTCCTTGCTGTTCTTCATTCACATAATTTCATTTTCTACCTTCCTACCTTTGTACTGACTGTCCTTCATGCTCGACATATTCTTCCTTCATATATATCTATCTTGGAATACCTGATATTTCTTTCAGGACTCAGCTCAAACACCACTTTCTACTTGAGACCCTTTTTGGTTTCTCTCATCTCTTGCTGAACTTGAATCGCTAGTTCTTTCCCTTCCAAGGTTGCTTAGTATATGTTTTGTTTGTGTGTATGTGTATATGCATATATACACACGTATATATGCATGTGTGCTACATACAATACATGTATACACATGTGTATTACTTGTATACACATGCATATATACATACACATATAAAATGCATATAAGTACCTATACACATACATGTACACATACACACACATATAATATGCACATATATAATACATACACACATATGTGCATGTATCTTTTCTCCCCAATAGAATGTAAGCTTCTTGAGGGCAGAGACTGTTTCATTTTGTCTTTATATACTCAGTGCCTGGCACATGCTAAATGCTTGACCATTGATTCAATGATTGGTATAGGGAAAAATAATCCTAACAGTTATGGCTATTTAGCAGTCTACTTTATCAGTATTATAGCATTGTTCATTTCCTTACATAGAATACAATAGAATGGTATGTTGGGAAGATCATCAGCAAAGAATTTCTTCCAATAACAGGTCTTTCATGGTCTAGTAAAAATTTAAATCTAAAAAGAGCTTTTAGATTTTGAATAGAGGGAAGTTGAACTAGTAGATATGGTGGAGTGTAACAAAAAACTAAATTTTATCCCAGCTCTGCTTTGAACTGGATGTGTGATGTCAAACAAGTCTCTTATGTAGGTTTTAGTTTAAGGGAGGTAGAGAGGCAAGGTGACAAAATGGATAGGGGGAGCCCTGCTGATGGGAAGCCCTGGCCTCTAGTTCTGGCTACTGACACATACTGATGCTGTGATCCTGTACAAGTCACTTAGCCTCTTAGGGTTTTATGGAAGTCTTTAAGGTAGGAGTTCTTAACCTGAGGTCCATGATTTAAAAAAAAAAGAAGAATATTTTGATAATTGATTTTCTTTGTAATCATATATTTTATTCTATTTCATGCATTTAAAAACATTATTCATAAAGTTCATGAGACTGTCTAAGGGATCCACAAAACAATAAAGGTTAAGAACTCCTGTCTAAGGCTTTAGGTTACGGAGGAATTGCTAATATGCATGGGTAGAAGGAGTTTCCTCCAGATAATCCTTAAGGGATTACTTTGTCAGGACTTCTAAACTTTCTCTTATTGTGCCAAAGTTGAAAACTAGAATAGTTTCTTTATTATCCAGAATGCCCAGAGTAGTTGATCTAACTGGTGTCTCTGATTAACAGAATTTTATAATATACAGGTAACCTCTCAGTGGCCCAGGCAGTTCTCAGACTAAATTGCAAAGACATCAACTTTCATTGGTAGGGGCAGTTTCCTCACCTTGGAGATCCCTGTATAAATGAAATCACCCATCTAGTCCATAGCAACCATATTTCCAATAAGAAATAGCTGATCAGTCAGTTGAAGCAGCTAATCAACTAAATGAAATAAGCAGTTTACACAATCATTTTTAAACCAAATTGACCAAATGTTTGTCAGATTTGGACCTATGGTTTTGATCTGTGTAGACATAAGCCCCAAAGAAGGAAGGACTGAAGAAAGGAGTAAGGAAATTTATTCTGACTGTACTTCAATACAGAAAAAACTTGTTTTTCCCTCAATTTAATAAAAAAAAAGTTTCTGAGTTCAGCAAGCTCTATTTAATAGGCCTCTTATATCAGGATTCCACAGAATATCAAGGGATGATCTGACAAAGTGGTCAGTTGTAAAGATCTCTGTTTGTAAAGACTGTCCTGAAGTCCAGCAGCCAGGACTATCACACTGGCGATAAGAAGCAGATTCTGTCTTCTGCTTAGCTTAACACCAGAATTTATTGACCTAAGTGTTTAGTGTTAAGCTTCAGTCAACACTATTCTTCAATATCTCGTATAATGATTTTACAATGAATAGAAAATAGAACTTTCAATTATACTTATGTACACACACAGATATCCCTTCACCCCACACTACTGTGACATTCTAAAGGCCAAGGGCTGGGATATCTTTTATATCTCCTCCCTATAATCTAGACTCAAAGTCAAATTAACTTTCATCAAGACAATTGGCTAGATACTTACATTTTCTTTCTAATTGGATACTGTTAACAATTTAACTGCCTTTGAATCACTGAAGTAATCTGAATGCATGATTCAAATACTATGGCTAGATAATAATAAAAAAACTAGATAAATTCAAAACTAGTTGAAGGGTCACAGTCAACGAGATGTTCAATGTCAACTTGGAAAGAAGTCTTCATTGAAACAGTTGCAGAGATCTGTGCTTAGCCCTGTACTATTTAATATTTTTAGCAATGACACGAATAAATGCATAGATATTATGGGTATCAAATTTTCAGATGCCACATAGCTGACACATGAGGTGACAAAGCCAGAATCCCAAAATACATAGCTATAATAGGGCATAGGCTGAAGTAAATAAGATGAAATTTAACAGGGATAAATGTAAAGACACATACGAGGGTTCAAGAAATCAACCCTACAAGTACAAATTGGGGAAAATGTGATTAGAAATAAGTGTATCTGAAAAAAGACACAGGTAATTTAGTGGGTAGCAGGTCCAATATGAGTCAACAGTGTATTATGACAACTGAGAACACTAATGTGATCTTGAGCTATATTAGGAATGTCATAGCTGTAGGAATAAGGCAGAGTCATATTCTATGGATATCTGGGATATTGCATTCAGTTATGGGTAGCACATTTTAGAAGGAGCATCAGTAAGTTAGAGGGTATCCTGGAGAAGGCAATCAGGAAGCTGAAGATCCTTCAATCCATGATATATGAAGAAAGGATGAAGAAACTGGATTTATGAGATGGAATAGAGAACTGAGGCTTGTGGGGACGAAGAGCATGAAAGCTGACTTCAAGTACTTGAAAAACTAATGTAGAAAAAAAAAGATTAATTTTTTTTTGTACCCACTTGTGCCTAGAAGGCAGACATCATAAAAAGATTGGAATTTATAAAAGGATAAATTTAGGCTTGATGCTGGGGATGAGGAGAGGTAAAAAAAAAATTACCTATCATAATTAAAGCTCTCTAACAGTGCAATGGAATGCCTCAGAGTGAAGTCCCCTCACTTAAGGTCTTAAAGCATGAACTAGATGACTACTTAGGTATGTTGTAAAGAAGTTTCCTTTCAAGTAAGGGTCAGACTAGATGACTTTGAAATTCTGCCATCATTTATTAAGAACTTAGTGAGAAGCAGTAGGACATAGAGGATAGAGGGCTAGACTTGAAGTTGGGAGTCTCTGAATTTAAATCCTGCCTCAGACAGACACTTGTGTGACCTTGGGAAAGTCACTTAACTCCTCTGACCCACTTCAGTTTCCTCATTTATAAAGTAGAAAAGGTAATATCTGCAATGGTAATACCTCACAGTGTAGTTCTGAGTATTGAATTAGGGAAACCTTAAAATTCTACATAAACATTAGTTATCCCAGTGTTACTAAAGTTTTTGAGAGCAATATTTGACAGGGGACTTGAGGGCAGATGACATATGAGTCACAGGTGGGTAGGTGGGGGATTTGGAGGAGCACAGAAGAGGAATCTGGGTGTGATGAATATTTATTCTGACCCTTATACAATTTCTCTTGGACTGTTTTTAATAGACATATCCTCTGATATGAAATCATCTTTTTGGATGAAATGGAAACTAAATGAAATTCAGACTTTGAAATGACATGTACAATCCATTTATTTGTCAATCAACAAGCATTTATTAGTTGCTTACTATATTCCAGGCATGATGCTAGTACATATAACTTGCACATAGCCACTCACACATTAACGCTCCTAGTACTTGCCTCTTCTAAACAGAGAGGTTGTTTCCATTTTACATATCCAGCAGACTGAAATCTATTCCCTTATGTAAGAAAGTACACACGAAATCACATAGAATATGTGAAAATTATGAGGCTGTCTGAAAACTAAAAGGCTACAGAGGTGCTTTGAAATGAGGAGATGAGTAGTACTTTTATGCTGTAAAGATTCTTTCTCATTATCTCCCCTCCTTCTACATCTCTTATCTTCTCTGGCCTCATATCCTCTCAGTTCCTTTGCCCAATGGGATTTGGTATCACTTTGCAACCCTAGACTGTCTTGACATTTTAAAAAATACATAAATACGGTAATTATTCTGTCTTTCGTCCATGCTTTAGAAGGGCTTTTCCAAACCACCCATTTTCATTCTTGTCCTCAAAGAAATTTATGAACACTTAATTCTCACATGTGGTTCCTGTGTGTTCTGCATCATAAACACTAACATCCTTCCAAAATAGGTCGTTTAATATTTTACGGTTTTGTAACTAGCTATTCAAATATCTGCCTTGTGCTTTGAAAGATATTTTCTTTTCCTTAACACAAGCTGAACTCTACTGAAATAGTGGCAGCCTTTATGTTATATTTTGACATCAGAGAACTGAAATTACACTCCCATTGATCTCAGTTTGTAGTCAATAATAACTTGGGACCCAATTCCCTTTAAATAGCTTTTGCAACTGCTACCGGTGCTGAGGTTACATGCTAGTATTATTATTATGTGGGAGCAAGCCTCTGTTTCCAAACACAACACATTTCCTTTATAGAAAATCCTAGCTCAGAAATAAGTCACTTCTAAGATAGTGTCACAAAGAGGACACATTTTCTAAGAGATAGAAGAACTAACATAAGCACATGCATTTTTTATCCCGATATATCCAGACTGCATAATATGCAGGATTATTTTTTCAGTGTACCAGAAATGGTGCTTTAAGTGCTCTCCCCAGAAAGAAATGAAAGCAAAAAAAAAAAAAGCAAACATTCATACAAAATAATGACCACATTAGTTCCCCAACTGAATTAAAAGAGCTGCTGAAAAAATAAATCACAGGATCACATATCTTAGGGTAATGTATCTACAACTGGACAACAATCTTTCATAAAGGAAGAACAAGATAGATAAATTTTGGTATTAAATAGTTATTAAATACCTACACAGTGTAAGACATTAGGGACAAAAAACATGCCCTCAGGAAGCTTACATTCTATTTGAGGAGACAACATGTACATAAATAAGTAACACACACACACACACACACATGCATGGCATTTATAAGGTAAATTTTTGGTAAAGAGAACACAAAAGAAGACTCCTTTGGTAAACAAAGACCAGTACTACCTTTAGAGAGACAGTTGTTCTGCCCTCTTATCACTTAATGACATTATTAATTTTGTTGGGCTATCTATTAGGCATTATGTACCTCCTGGGAAACTAAAATAAATAGTAGCCCTATGAAGTCACAGGAGATAAAACTACGATTATCCCCATTTTGAACATGTAGGAGATACCAACACATTGGTCCTCCAAGATACCCAACCAAAAACCCTGAGTTCTAAATATTGAGTCCTATTTTATAGGCATTATTAGCAGCTATAACAAAATGCATTAGTTTCAGGACAATGGGAATTACATTTATGTATCAAAAAGGTGACCTGATTTACCATCCTTTTTCAGATAGGTACAAGAAATACCTGTAAATAGCACTTTGTATGTGTCAAGTACTAGCCAGGGGTGGGGAGCCTGCAGCCTTGAGGCCACATGTGGTCTTCTAGATCCTCAAGTGCAGTCTCAAGGCTGCAGGTTCCCCACCCTTGTAGAATGAACTAGTATCTGTTGAAAGAACAGAATTAACAGGAGGATAGTAAGAATCTTTCTCAGCTTTGCCTGGCCTTTCTTACCCCAAGGCCTATAAGACATAGACAGATTAATAAATACAAGGCAACAACAGGGTGAATACAACATAAGGCAATTGAAGGAAGGAGAGACTCCTAACAAGGGTAGAGGGAAGAGAAATACGCCTTTACATAGCACCTATGATGTGTCCTCATTGTGCTAAGCCCTTTCTCCAAGCATTAGGCTTTTCAATAATTCTGTGAATTATGTGATATCTTACAGTTGAGGAAACTAAGGTAAACAGGGATTAAGTCACTTGTCCAAGGTCACAAAACTAGTTAGTGCCTGATTTGAACTGTCTTCCTGACTCCAGGCCCAATTCTGTATTTGCTGGGAACATCAGTAAGATGGTAACAACTGGGAAGATCAGGAAAAGCACTTTAGTTGAATCTTGAATGAAGGTAAGGATTTAAAGACACAGATGTAAGAAGAGACACCGTTCCAGGGACAAAGACCCAGAGCCAAAATACAGATTTCAGTGAAGAATCTATAGGTTAATGTAGCTAGAACATAAAGTGTATGGATGCAGGGAAGAAATATGAAATAAGACTAAAAGGAGAGTCAAAAGCCAATTGTGAGTCAAAGCACTTTTCATGGTAGTAGGGGTGCTGACACCTTAGCCTGACTTACCTTGCCTGGATTTCAGGTCTTTTCTGTTGCCATGACCTCAGTCATGACCGATACACCTCAATCTGTCTATCAGAATTCCTACTCTCTTGCTTGTTGCTGAGCATGTATTCTATTTGAGTATTAATTCTTAACTACCTGGGCTTCTGTTCTTAGACAATAGTACATTTCATAAGCCTTTGTCTTGGCTGCTCAGGTCCCTAAACAACTGTATATTCTAATCTCTGATAACTATGCCCCCATATACTAGTGCCTGGCCCTACCAGTCCCAAGAGCCCTCTGTAACCCCCTCCTTACTGCCACCCATTGGCCTCTCATAATACAGGGTTGATTCTTCCTACTACAACTCTGGCCTTTGAAATCAATAGTAATTCTATACCCAAAAAAGTTTTTTAAAAGGCACTAAGAATCACAAGCATCTGTTCTTTGATGTGGAACTTTCCCCGGGGTGCAAAAGTTGTATAATTTCTCATTGCACAGATATTTCACATCTCAATAGTCACATAATTGGGTTAAAGAATAAAAGGGGGGAGTGGCTAAAATATTCTGATTTGTGATTTATTCTATGAATCTCAACTCCATTACACTATCCACCTAAGATTGTAAAGACAATAGTGATATTTTTTCCCTCTTCACCAATTGCTTATTTTTAGCCTGACTCTGGTGCCTACAGTAAATCAACATGAGTAGAGTTCAAGAATGATTTGGTAAAATCACATCTTTAATACTGGGCTTTTAATGTGACTGAAAGGTCAATAATAAAATTGAATTCAGATGCTGTGAAACTTACAGCAAGTCTGACTAAACCTGGCTTTCCCTTATGGGGGAACTGGGAATTCCCTAACAACAAAGTTCAGTACACTCAACACAACTGCCTTACCAAGTTTTCTTTATGGTCATTCTTTACTTTGCTCCCAATATCCTTATGACAACATATGCTTTAAAGTAATGATTTCAAATCCTTGATCAGAAGGCCTAAATTTGAGACTCTTTCATCTTTTAGGTTTTCTTGATCCATGAAGACATTCTTGGGCAGGATTATCATTAAAATATGCAAACTGATGTAGAAAATAGAGTCATTTAGAAAATCTTGCCTCAATTACCGAAGTAATTTTGGATAGAAGTAGTTGGGTGTGTGTGTGAGTGTGTGTGTGTGTGTGTGTGTGTGTGTGTGTGTGTCTAAATTTTTTGGTGGGAGAGGGGCATGAATGAACTAATTTAGTTCTCCATTGTACCTTTATATAACAAAATTCCTCTTACGAGTTGAAGAATTTCCTCAGGGAACATAATACTTAGATTAGATATTTTATTTAAACATAATCCAGGCAATAAGGCAGGGTAAGGTGGGGTAGTAAATTTTTACCTGATTATACATACATATATATGTAATATAATACATATTTATATGTACATATATAGTATATATGTGGTGTATATATAATATGTTTATATGTACATATATACTATATACGTATATATGATTTCAATACGACACCTAGATATATACCGGCTATAAAGTAGCCAAGTATATAGACATGTATATATGTGTACAAACATACATATTATACATATGTGCACAATACACATGTGTGTGCATGCATGTGTATATAACCATGTACATACTCATACATTTAAACATATGTGCATGCATATACATATACACACATATGCATATATTTACACTCTTAAGGTTCCAAAGTATTGTGAGTAGATACAGCCAGTCAGGTCTATCAAACAGTGATATATTTCATATATATATATATAATTTAATACATATATATTATATACATACATATATATTATATATACACACATACATAC
>NW_020954619.1:37299949-37308861 GCF_900497805.2 Vombatus ursinus
ACATACATACATACATACATACATACATACATACATACATACATATACACATACATAAACTAGAGAGGTTCATTACCAAGTTTACTTCAGGGACATGAACATTTGTCCACAAAGACTCTAGAAGACCATCTATTAAGTTAAATAGAGGCTCTATTCATGGAAGAAATAATCTCAATGACACAATTACAGAATCTTGAGGAAGTCTTAAGCCCTAATCAGTCATGGGGGAAGTCTTTCTGACTTTCTTGCTGTCTTTCTTCCTAAGTAACTATTTTTTTTACTATGAAGAATAGCTTCTTAAGTAGGAAAAATAAAAACAAACACTTAGAAATATGTTTTTGAAGGTGCCATGATGAACCATATAAAAAACCTGAAAGATTACAATATATTCAAGTAAATTGAAAAAGAGAGGTTGCTAAAAATCACTGAGAGATTAAAAATCGTTTCTATGTCAATACATAAGAATTATCAATTCCTAGTTTGTGTTTTCTATTTTGGAGGTGATCTTTGGTAACATTTTAAATTGTGGGTTGTCTTTTCTCTTGTGATGCAGCACTATCCATCCCAACAAAATTTTACTGGTGTAGGCTTAGGGAATTCAAACTCTTTTAGACACTCTAATTAAAATATATGATCAGTGAAAAATATACAGAAAATTAAGTATATAACTCATTCCAAACTGAAAAAGGAATACTACTCTGATCAGCTTTTTTTTGGTCTGTCTTTACAGAATTTCCCCCTCTTTCCAGGTGAGTATAAACACCTGCTCATCCTTCATTTCCCTAACAGAAAGAAGGAAGAGAAGGAGGGAAGAAGTGAAACAAGCATTTATTAAGTGCTTCATTTTCATCAGACAATATATGCATACAAATACAAATATATGCTTAAGGAGATACAGGTCTTGTCTTGAAGAACTTTACATTCTAATGGGGGAAGACAACCCACAAAAAGGAGCTGAAAAACTTTTGGAGGGTGGTTTTGAAGTCAGAAGCAAAGCCGAGAGGGCTACCTTAGGTCTCTACAAAATGGAGGCCCCAGGAGGAATGCACTGATGGGGGGGGGTGGCCTGGCAGACAGATATTCCTGGGTACTAAGGCAGATGCGGTGATTGAATATTTCAGGATCAGGACATCCCAGGTGCTGAGGGAAGTAGTGAGGAAGATAAATTATCCTTTTCAAAATGAAATTGTCAAAATCTAACAATACTTTTGGACCCAGAAGTCTCATTATTGGTACTATATCTACAGTATAAAGATAGTATTAATTTTTAAAAAGTCTCTCTCATACACATACATATTATACACACTATATATAATATAATATATATTATAAAAAAGCAAATGCATATACATAATAGATATATCTATTTAGACCTATACAGATATATCTATTGTGTGTGTGCATCTACTTTTTGTAATAGCGAAAAAGAAACAAACAGTCCAATAATTGAAAAGTGAATGAATAAATTATGATAGATTAATGCAATGGGATACTATTATGTTATAAAAATGACAAGTATGAAGAATACAAAGAAGCATGGAAAGACCTATATGAAGTAATGCAAAAGCAAGTAAGCACAGTAAGAACAAACATTCATTTAAATTCAGTTTAATTAAACAAACATTTTTTAAACAATTATTTTGTATTTGGCCCTGAGGATGCAAAGATAAAAAGGAAACAGTTCCTACTCTTAAGGGGCTGACACTCTACTGAGGACATAATGTGCAAACAGATAAATAAATACAACATAATTTGGGAAGGGATAAAGCACAAAAAAGTGGGAGCAGCCTCGTGTAAGAGGTGGTAACTGAACAGAGCTTTGAAGAAAGTTAGGGATTCTAAGAGATAATTGTGAAGAGGGAAAGCATTCCAATCCTTGCCTTTACCTAGAGAAAGAAGACATAATGTTGAGCCTTGGGAACAGCAAGGTCAGTTAAGCTAAAACATGTGGAGTTTACATTGTATCCAAGAGGCAATAAGGATTCACTAAAGGTTTTTGAGCACAAAAGAGAAGATAGGCAGATGTGTCTTTAATAATATTATTTTGACAGTCTGTACAGTTGGTAGAGACTAGAGTTAGAGAGACCAATTATTGGGTCTTAAAATAACCCAAGGGCAGCTAAGGGCACAATGGATAGAGTATTGGGCCTGGAGCCAGTTAGATCTGAGTTCAAATATGGCTTCAGACACTTCCTAGCTGTGTAACCCTGGGCAAGTCATTTAACTGTGTTTGTTTCCATTTCATCTGTAAAATGAGCTGGAAAAGGAAATGAAAAACTACTCCAGTACCCTTGCCAAGAAAACCCCAATGGGGTCATCTGGAGTTGGACATGACTGAAACCACTGAACAACAAAATAGCCCAGTTGAGAACTACTCAACAAACATTTATTAAGTGCTGATTATGTGCCAATTATTGTGCTAAGCACTGGGGGTGCAAAGAAAGGCAAAAACAGTCCCTGCCTTCCAGGAATTCTTGGATTTGGGCAACGTCCTTGTTAATGGAAAGGAGTTGGGAACAAGAGATGCCACATGTGAGATATATATATATATATGTATATATATATGTATATAATAGATAAGATACAATAGATAAGACTCAGCAACTTATTGAATAAAGGGGTAAAAAAGAATAAAAAGTCAATGAAGACTTCAAAATTGGAAACCTGAATAAATGGAAGGAAGGCTCATACCCAACAGAAATAAAGAAGTTGGGAGAAGAGGTCGGTTTGAAGAATGTCATAATTTAGTCATGTTGAATTTGAGATGCTAATTGGTACATCTAGGTGAAAATGATTATCAGGAAGTTAGTGATAAAACATAGCTTGGATATCAAGTTGACTTTGGTTGGATATATAGATTTGAAATTCATTTGCATAATGGTGATAGTTGATATTGGGCAGGAGTTGGAAGCAAGTTCCATCACCAAAAGAGAGTCGGGAGAGGCAAAAAAAAAAGGGTTGAAGACAAAGCCTTGTGAGACATTCATACTTGATAGGTAGAGAGATGATGCTCTAGCAAAGGAAAATGAGGAGAACCAGTCAGCCAAATAGGATAGGGACAAAGAAGCAAAGAAAGGAAAGAATCTCTTGGAGAAAGGAGTAATATATTGGCTATACCCCACATAAAAACAACAACAAAGGCATCACAACTTTATAAGAAAACAGATGGATTCAGAAGGATACACAAGAGAAATAAATCATTATTATTTGGTTATAATGTGTATTATTATATTCTAATTAGAATGTAATTTGAATTTTTAAATTTTATTTGAAATTTTACTCCACTTTTTGATTATTTGTTGAATGTTACTAAGTATATAATTATAAAACTAAAAGGGAAACCATTAGTTACAATGACATTGTTCAATTTGAATTTTTATTCTGCTTATGGCTTTGAAATATGAATGATTTTACCCCCTTTGTATGTTAATCTGTTCAAATAAATAATCCAATGATTATTTAATAACATTAGACCCCAGGCACCATATATATTTCCTGGATGCCCTATTAAGGCAGGGATCCCTTCCAAAAAGGAATGTTCTAAACTGGTGATGACCTCCTATATTTTTGAGGTACCCTGTGGTCAAGGGGAAATCATTGTAAAATTCCTATTGAGGACTATGACAAGCAGGTTGGGGCAGGGGAATAATTGCGTTGCTACTGTATGAAAGGGAGGAAGGAAAATGTGATGCTGGTTACCAGCCCTCTTGCCATCAAAAGCTCAGTCCATGTGCCAACTCTTGAGCTAGCATATGAAGGAACGATTTAAGGCTTCTGATTGGGTCCATTCCAGGAGACAAACATGAAAGACAAGTTGGTATATTAGCAGGCAGCAATAAAGAAACATATTCAGAAATGAAGTAGAATGGGACTGTAATAGGAGAGAGAAAATATTATGGAAAGTGAGTATTAGAAGGCAAGGAGAATGAAAGATGAGGAATGATTTGCAGTTGAAAGGGAAACAAACAGGACAAAGCAGATGAGGTTAGAGCAATAACTATTCTCCTGGAGTAGAGCCAAGGACCGCCCTTTCAAATAATCTACTTTACATGTAGTAATCTATTAGAGAGGGCAGAGCCACAGAAACTCACTTGGGATAGCATCTTAAGGCCTGAGAAAAAGCAAAAATAGGGCAAAACATAACTTGTCCACATAAAGTACTATGGATAAACTAAAAAAAAAAAAGCCCTTTGCTTGAAGTTACCTATAAATAAGTTATTATTGTTAGGCATAAACTGACTTGTTTTTTTGTTACATGGTTGTAACTGTGTTTTGGAATTTTATAAATCATGGGATCATGAACTGTGATAGAGGCAAAGGGAACAGCAAAAGTAACAGCTTTACATAAGACCAGCACATATTTGGTTGTGTGGTGTAGTTGGTGTTTTCACCTAAACTCTAATGGGGTCTGGCTGTCTGGGTCTTCAAGATTTGCTTGAGATGATAGAAGCAATTAATGTTACCCATTCAAACCAAAATAGAGTTACGTTGAACACATGAACTTTGCACAATTACATTATAGTGTCAAAACTATCTATGTGTGTGTCTATATGTGTGTCTGTGTGTGTGTATGTGGAAGATACAAGACAAGTTCACAAGGGATAAGTGATCAGCATGCTTCAAATGTAATTTCTACAACTAAATTCTTGCTTCACACAATAAGCAACCGATTCCTATTAATTCTTTCTTTTGTACATGCTCTTTAATCTTCTTAGATGAAATTATGAGGCAGCATGGAATGGTTGAATGAGTGTTGGACGTGGAATCTGTAACAGAGAGTTGGATTCAAACCCATTGATTATACTTACTGAGGCAGGTAGGTGGCCCAGTAGACACAGTGCTGGGCCTGGAATCAGGAAGACCTGAATTCAAATCTGGCCTCAGCTATTTGCTAGTTACGTGACTCTGGGCAAATCATTTAAACTCAGTTTCCTCATCTGTAAAAATGGAGATAATAAGCACCTATCTCCCACAGTTGTGAGAATCAAATGAGACAACAAATGTAAAGCACTTATTACAGTTTCTGGTACATGATAGGCACTGTATAAATGTCAGTTATTATTTTTATTAACTGTGTGACCTTGGGTAAGACATAGAATTTCAGACTATGATGGCCAACTGATCCAATCTATGCCCCCAAAAGAATCCTTACTATGACATACTTGACAAATCTTTGTCTAGCCTTTGCTTAGAGACCTTCAATGACGAGAAACTCACTATCCCTCAATACCAACCACTTTTAGAAAGCTTTCTTAACTACTCTCAGCTCATGTCCTCATCTGGAAAACAAAGATAATAATACTTGCACTAGCTACCTCAAAGGTTCTTATGAGGAAAGTATTATGTAAAAGGGAGTTATTATTACCTTAGGAATTCTTACTTCCTGTCTTCCAGGCAGTCTCATACAAGTTTGGATCATAATAAACATATGCCTTGTGACTAATTCCCTCTGCCCTCTTTTGATGATGAGCAAACCAGAACCTGGGAGTGTTGGAAACCAGCTTGGGATTTCAAAACAGTTCAGTGCCAGAGATGAGCCTCCATGATCTCGGGATGCCAGTTTTCTCTCCATCTAAGCATACAGTTTCTGTTCTGCTTTAGAAACAGCCTTCACTCCATTTAAACATTTCACAAAAAAATGTACAAAAGGACAGAGACAGAAATAGTTCCTGCAGACTGTGCAGGGATCCCTGTATTTGTAGGCACAAAGGGCATCTCTCCTTGAAGTGACAGGCCTGTCAAACTGACATTTTCCCAAAGAAGTTTGATGTTTCCAAATAAAAATGGGCAAAAGGAGGGAGGGAAAAGAGACTTAAAGATAAATCTCGTCTTACCCAAAAAATAGAGAAGCAGTGAAGAGTAGTAGATGGAGAGGTGGCCTCTCAATCAGGAAGATGTACGCTCAGGTTCTGCCTGTGATATATGCTAGCTGTGAGCCCAGAGGAAATCACTTAACCTCTCAGTGCCCCTGACACTAAAAGTATAATTGACAGAGCAGGTGTTGGTCTAAATTTGTAGAGGGTGTCATCTCTCCCTTCCCAAATTCCCTGCACCAATAAAATTATAGACTTTGTCCAAAAAGCACTGAACCACCCCATAATGCCACAACCCTCAGTAACAAAATAGTTCCCCCTGCCCGTTTTAAGTCATAGAACAATTACCAAATTGAGGATATTCCTTTAATGCAAGCGAAGCATCATCAAGAGAATATTGGGTTTAGAACTCTAAGATCTGGGTGAGAATCATGTCTTTGCCACTTCTAGCTAATTGTCATTTTCAGAACAGTGATGAGCAATTCTGTTGCCCAGGGCAAGCAGTAAAACAAAGTTAGTTGGAAGAGGAAGAGGTAAGGGGCTCAGAAATTGATACATAAAAACCTTCTGGGAAGAGACAGAAACCTCAAAACACTTTGACCTGTCAGGTGGGGTTTCTACTGGGGGTACTGGGCTGAGCCTAGGAGGAATGAGGTGTGATTGTTTCAGAGGTAAAGTTGCAGAGGTGGGTGACTGCTACCTAATTGCTTCTAACCACCAAAGAAATAAGCCAGTGCACTCTATAATTTGGTGCCCTGAGACAAAGTCTCAATCACTATACCTAATTACAACTTTTTTACTTTGGGTAAATCACTTACACTCCTTGAGTCTCATTTTCCTCACCTAGTAAATTCAACGGGTTTGACTAAGTGTTCTTGAATGTCCCATTCCTATGATCTATTTGGATAGCTGAATGATAAGCACCTATTAAGTATAGAAGATAATGTTCAGTGCTAGGGGAGATGCCAGTGCTCAATCTATGGCACAGTGCATCTGGCAAGTCCTTTCCAATGTACTGAGGAACATCGATAAAGAGGAAAGAACACTCAATGTGGCATGCCTTTTTAATGGTGCAAATAACTTTTTTTTTAAATTAACTTCATTCCTGACTCTCCCTCCACTTGCATTTCTTTTTTCTTTCTTTCCTTCTCATTTAGTTGATTTTGCTCTGCCACAATATAACACATTGCAGAATTACCCTGTGAATCTGAGGACAAATTCCTTCACTTCCGCCTTCAGATCAGCATTGTGGGAGTGTGGAACAGCAGTGCAGAGGCAGCAAGCCAGATGTGGATTAGATCTATAGGAATCACTTCCTATTATACACAGGTTGTGTATGTTTATTGCTTTTTTAAAATATGACAATTGCTATCAATATATTTTATCTGTTGCATATGAGAAATCACAGTATTCAGCAAGGGATTAATGATATAGTCCATTCATTGCTTTGGTGATGATATACCAATTTTGATATCATCTTAAAATTTACACAATAGCTGGGATGCTGAATTTTACACTAAGGTCTGTGAATTTGCCCATATATAAAAATCACACATAGCTCAAGACTGCTTTATAATTTCCCTCTTGATTTGTTTATTCCAGATAGTACACAAAGCAGCTTGCATTCATGAAATGAGGTATATATTCTTCTTCAATGGAAGTAGATGAATGATTCATAAGGATTAAGTCTCCTTCTCTCACTTATTAGAAAATTATGCTTCACTTTCACAATATTCCATGAGAGGTACATTATACTGGTACAGATGTCCTTAGATGCCCCTAAGGAAAACAAGAGCAGCCCCCTCTCACTACTGTTTCAAGCTATGGCTCTTAGGGACCACTGGGACACTGGCATTTTCCAATGGTTAATTGCTAAGCAACTATGCACATATATGATGCTATAAGTCAAAATGCTAAAATTCAGAGATATATACATACATGTGTATGTGTGTGTGTATGTGTGTGTTTGGGTGTGTGTGTGTGTGTGTAAAACCTCGTTGTTTGTTATATTCCCTTTTCATGGGCAAATGCAAAATATGTACTATAATTAGTAATAAATTGTAAACTTCTTGATAGTTCCCTATTCTTTGAGCCACCATATAAGCTGACTGTCTCTTAAGGCACTCACCAATTTTTTTCCCATTCTAATATGTCTTCATACATGAGCAAGTATGCTATGTATCTCTACAGTTGTTTGATCTATAAGGTCTCCTCTGACATGATTGTGCCAGTCAATAAAAATCTATTAATAAGAATTAGGTGCCAAGCATTGTACTAGGCTCTATGGACACAAAGACAAAAAAAAAAAAAGAAATCAACTCTGGCCTCAAGGAGCTTATGATTCATCCAGTAAAACAATATATAATTACATGCAAGGTAATTTCAGGGAAGTGGGGTAGCACTAGCAGCTGGGAGAATCAGGAAAGGCTTCATGTTGAAGTGCTTCAGCTGATTTTTGAAAGAATTTAAGGATTTTTTCTTTTCTTTTTTAGTATTTTGTGTCAAAATAGATATCAGGCTATCCCTCAGGGTAAGGGCATTTTCCATAACTTTTATGAATTATGTTCCTCCAGTACTTCTAAAAGAATTTTTAAAGGTTTTTTTTTTGCAAATTTTCATTTTTCCATTGATACATATAACTACCTCATAGATTGCATGGAGGAAAACACTTTATGAGCTATACAATGTTTTACAAATCCAAGCTATTATTAATAAACTACATATACCTTGATTTAAACAGATTGATTCTGCAATCATACTGGAAAATTTTACTAGCTATCATATAATCATCATAGGGCATGGTCACTAAGTCTATTATTTCATTGCTATAGGGAATTATATCCAGGGTAAAAAAGCTCCCTCTACAAATGCAGACTCTCACTTTCTCTGGAACTTCAGAATTTAGCACAGCCTTCAAACCTGTGCACCAACAATGCTCCCCTATACTTCATATACGTCAAAACAAGATTAAAATGTAATTGGATAAGAAATGATGAACAAGCTGACTTCAGAAAAACCTGGAAAGACTTGTATGGTCTGATGCTGAGTGAAGTGAGCAGAACCAAGAGAACGTAGTACACAGTAACAGCCATACTGTGC
>NW_020954619.1:37308898-37343685 GCF_900497805.2 Vombatus ursinus
ATGACTAATATTGATAAACTTAACCCTTTCCAGCAATACAAGGATCTAAGACATCTCCAAGGGCTTCATGATGGAAAATACTATCCACATCCGAAGAAAGAACTATGGAGTTTAAATGCAGATGGAAACATACTATTGGTTATTTTTTTCCCTTCTGTTGAGTTTTGTTTCCTCTTTCTGGTGGTTCCTCCTATTGGTTCTAATTCTTTCTTATAACATCACTAATGTGAAAATATGTTTAATAGGAATATATATGTATAGCCTATATCAGATTGTGCACCATCTTGGGGAGGGTGGTGGGGAGGAAGGAGGAGAAAAATTTTAAACTCAAAAGCATATGGAAGCATATGATAAATCAAAATAAATTAATAATAAAACATGTAATTGGGAAATACTCAAAATAAGTAAAAATACAATACAACATAATGTTATTTTGTGGTTTTCTAAGTCGACATGAGGCCCTTTTCTATTTGAGTTTAACACCACTGGACTAGAACACTCAAAGTTCCTTAGCCAGGGTCATACATCCTTGATGTGTCAGAGTCAAGACTTGAACCCATGACTTTTGGTTTTGACGCCATCTCTCTATTCACCACACTATGCTACAGTCATCTTCACATGAGCAAAAGCAAGTGATATGGAATATTTTCCTCACTAGCCAACCCTTTACTTATATTCTTCTAATTAGTCCTCCTGAATTGTCACCCCATTTTTTTTCAGGAAAAGGACTTTTCTTCCAAGTTCCCATGCAGAGACAGGTAGATCTATATATTAATCCTGCCAAGAAGTTTCTCATTTTTTATGCTATAAGTTACAATAAAACCTGCTGATTATGTATAGTGAAAACTATTGAAAAAAAGTAATTCAAAGTCACAAAAAAATCTCAGGTCCAACCTGGGTGTCCCTTTTAAACAAAGTGCTAAATGAAAATGGGAGACATTGAAATCTCTAATAAAGTATGATGAAAACTCACAGTATCCTAGGAATTGTAGCTATAGGGACACTTGGAACTCCTCTTTGCTCTTTTGCTCTGGATACAACTCATACTAAAAGGAAATAAGGAGAAGAGAGATTTCAATCAACATAATCCCATTCATTCTATCAGTGCTTCTTAAACTGTGGATTACAACCTCATATGTGTCCCATAACTGAATGGGGGGGGTCACAAAAAATGTGGCAACAGCAAAAGCTTTCTGAATGCACAACAACCAAAAATCAATTCAAAATCAGACATAATGAATCTGAGGTGTTTCTGGCAGTGCTTGCCCATGTTGCATTGCACTACTTCACTGCAGCCTTGGTTCTGAACACAAAACATGTTCACTTTGCACTGTGCATGCCGTCATAACATGCAATGCCAACAAACACTGCCAGAAACATCTTGGCTCAGATTCAAGACTATTGTAGGTTATGAATTGCAGCATTTTTACTGTACATACAAAATCATTAAATGAATTTTGGCTTGGGATTAGGACAGAATTTCCAATAATTTCTAAAATGGCTCTAAACATAATTCTGCCATTTTGTACCAGGTGTTTATGCAAAGTGGCATTCTCAGCATTGATGATTATAAAATCAAAATATCTATCAACTCTGAAAAGTGTTGAAGATGCTCTGTGTCCTGCAGTATCAAATATTCCACTGAGATTTAATTCTTTATGTAAAAATAAATAAGCACATCCATCTCATCAGTATGCAAATTTGCTTTCATCTTTAATAAATGGTAAAATTATATGTATACCAAAGAATTGTTTTAAAATAAAATTCTTCACGATTTATTATCAATAAATGTTTGATTTGTATACCTACCTATATACTGGGGTTGTGTAAAAATTTCTCGGGCAAAAAGTGGTTGTGAGTAGAAAGAGTTTAAGAAGCCCTGTTTTAGATTATACAGGAATGGCTTCTGGCAGGGATGGTCATATCACTGGAAAGTGACAAAATGCATAGCAAGTCATATACCATCAATTGAAAAATCATTTAAATCTTACCATTGTGTACAAATTTAGATTTGGACAATTTTCTGTACCTCAGAGTATTGAAATGCCAAACACCTCCTAAATAATGTGAAATGTGGATTTATGAGTATTGTTTTTTCTTCCTTAATGATGATGAAAGCAATGGTTAGAGAATCTGGAGACTCAGGTTATAATATTGAATTTGCCTTTAAGTGGTTATGTAACCCCTGGACACATCAATTAACTTTTTTGGACTTCAGTTTCCTTATCTACAAACTAAATGAGTGGGACTAGATGAGTCCTAGGGTGTCTTCCAGCCTAAAAAAAATTAACTATTATTATTATGTTGACAACATCCAATTTAGTTGTCCAGCACTTAACTACTGACAACTAAAGACCTCATCATGACATGGAGATGACTTTGCTAGCAGCATCTAAATCTCTAGGAAGATTCACCAAACTTGAATACGGGCAATGTGAACAACAGTTTTACTGAAGATGAGCCTAGGTACATGCAGAGAAGGTCATTGTTGGAAAGTTGCCTTACTTGACCATGATTTTCACAAAAAGTGGAAGGTTGCAGTCTTCATCAGTGGAGGATTTTGTACCAGTGAAATAACAACATATAAAATATTGACAACATAACCATCAAATATGCCTAGTAAGTTCCCATCTATCTAAATCCCAAATAATCTTAAAGTTCAGTGTTGTTTTTTTTTCTCCTTCCAATACTGAACATTGATAATTAATGTTCACAACTGTGACTTTGAGATCTTGCATGATATTAAAGTGTCCTTGGAAGGAAAGAAAAATTAAATTATGTTCCATGTAACTGTCCTGTGAATTACATTTTATTGTTTCTATAGCTTTATAAATAGGTCATTGAATTCTTAAAGCATATACAGCAAATCTCTACTATCTAAATCCTTAATTAACAAAATAACAAAAAAAAAACCCCACTATTCCAGGCTAGATAAATGTAAGTTTATTGTACAGTACTGATTTTTATTTGTACAACAGAACTGATTGCTACTTTTGGAGTACGTCTGATACAGTGAAATATGACATGAGAGGGGAATTAGGAGTCTATAGCCAAAATTAGTTCATAGTTGAGAAACTAGAGAACAAAGAGATGATTGATTTTAAGAACTGTTACTTCATTTATGATCAAAGTATTTCTTCTCAGCTCACTGTCTCTGCTTTCCTCCCCTTTCTTCTCACACAATATTTTGCATTTAGTTTGTATATATTTTATATAAATGCAATTTGAACATACTTTCATGTACATGTCTCCAAGAAATGTAAGCTACTTGAGGGTAGGAATTATTTTATTTGTCCCAATTCTTAGCAAATAGTAGGTACTTAATAAATACTTATTGATTGAATGACTTCACCACCTATTTGTTCTCTCTCCATTTTGGGAAGCAAATTGAAATAAACCCTGGGCTATTTGTCATGAGAGCTAGATTTCTAGCTCTGCCACAAAGTCACTCTATACCTGACCTCAGGCAAGTCAGTCAACCTGTAAGGAAAGCCTCTCAAGGTCTCAGTTTAGTAGTCTAAGGAATGGTGAGAAAAATACTAATTTTTTTTTTATCAATTTCAGAGGGTCCTTAGTGAGAAAACATGTGAAAGTACTATGAAAAAATGTATAGAACAAAATAGAAATGTAAGATGTTTATGCTATTTTGCACTCCAGTTTTATGGGAATTAGGCTGTTTAATGCCTTAAAATCACATTTGTTCTTTTTCCTAGAATATCCCCACAAGTCTCCAATATAAAGTATTTAGACTTTGTATATGTCTGAAAAAAGATACAGGAGCTTTCAAGTCCTCTAAAACATGAACATTTATAGGTATGAATTCTTAAATTGCATAGCCAAGGATTTTGACTAATTCCCGCGTAAGACCCTGTTAATAATTTCCCTATATTCTTTCAACCTTTCTTCTGAGCTGATTTGTCCATGGATTGATTATTAACCAGCTTCAATGGAAATCTTACTCATTTGAATGTATCCATGTGACTAGTGCTATACATACAAGTGAGGAAAAATTTCCCATGTGCATTACATAGTTTACAAATATTATTTCAGAGAGTGTTGAGAGAAAACTTCTGTGGTATTTTAATTTTTTCTAGCATGCATCACACTAAAGTTAATTGCCTAGTGTCGCTAATTGATGTAGACATTTGGGGCTCTGCTCAGTCTAAACTAGAATTTCACCTGCACTTCTGACAAGATTCAATACTAAGCTATGTCTGACCAAGCATATCAGCACATTAGGCAGTGAACCCTGACTACATTGGGGTGTGATTTCCCCTGGCCTCATTCTAACTGTTAGTTCTGGGGGTCTGGAGTCCCAGGTAAAGGGTCTGATCTTCAGGAGGATTACTCTCTGGGAAAATGAAAACCTCTCCAGATTATAAATTCAGAGTTCCAGGCTAAGTTTATTTGTAAAGCTGGGTACAAGAGTTATAACCACAAAATCCTGTTAGGAAATAATGGGATGTAAGAGCTCTCCCTGACACCCCAATTTCCAATTTTACCCTATAGTGTTTCCAAACATTCTGGCTATCTGTAGTCGGTTTTGCAACCTTTTAAAACATCATTTTAAATTCCTCTTCTCACCAGTTTTCCCCCCTGTATTTGCATTTCCTTCTTATCTTTTACCTTGACTCTTGAGTATCTTAAAACTCATGCCTTGAAGAAAAAACCACACACACACACACACACACACACACACACACACATGCACACGCACACACATCTTAATTTATCTCTATCAAATATATAACCATAATTTTTGAAGTTATGTTGTCTCATTAAAAACCATTTTATGTGAATAAGCTTATCTTTAGGTCACCAAAGATATATGCAACACAAAGAAATATAATTTCGCATCTAGGAAAATTCTTCACTCTTTAAAAAGCAAATGTCTCAACTGACATTGGCATGCTTTCCATACGTTGAGTGTTGCCTTCCAGGTAATGCCATGAAAAGCTATCTACTCCACCAAAAATCACAAGGACTCCAAGTAACTTTATCATATACCTTCAAAATACTCCTGCTTAAGCCCCAGAAGACAATCAATCTAAGTTTTGTCTATGAAAGAATTCAACTCTAACACAATAGAATGGATGGTATTTTAAGTCCTTGTGGTAAATATGATAAAGTGATGCTCATTGGCTTTCCAGCTATCGACTTCATTTGTAGCTAGGACTGAATTCTGACAGAATATAATAGGAGGGCTGCCTTCCTGAGCCATTATATTTTTCTTATCATCATACCATTTCCCATAAAATGCCAGCTGTTCTCCTTCTTTAATTGCTGTAGATGTGGGTGCCTTCCAAATCCCATTGTGGAAGCTCCTATAACACATTGGCTCAAGGGAACTAATTTTTGGGTAAAAAGGAAGATTTTCTTCCTCAAGTTAAAACAGTTGGTTTTCCTCTAAACCAAAATACAAATGCATTAACCCTCCTCTACCCTATTATTAAAAATTTTAAGGATGGAAGTGTTAAGGATGAAAGTTGCTTAAGGAACACAAAAAGAGCGAGGCTTTGCCGAAAGGAAGAATGTATGAATGGTTAGAGCCTTCTCCAGAGGAAATCTTTTTTCCCTGGTCTTTCTTAATTACCACTCTATGGCTTTTTTTCCTTGACCATGACCCCATTTAGCTCTACGTAGGCAAGAGACAATCTTGTACTCTTTATTATGCAGGGAATGGTGTTCTCCTTCAGTTCAGACTTGTCTTTTGTGCTCCCACTTTCCCTTGTAGTTTGGCACCACTGTTGATTCATCAGAGGATGGTGCTCTAAGATTATGGCAAATGCTGTCTTAGATACAAGGCCAGCTTTTAAAATATGTGTGTGTACATGTACACATGCATATATATATATACACACATATGTGTGCATAAGTACATAGATAGGTAAGTATATACATATCGATCTATACTAGCTAGTAGATATAACATGTCAGTCCTCAAGTAGACAAATTATTTGGATTTGACTGTTCAAATCAACTCAAGCCAGTTACTAATTCCTTTTTTATTAATTAATTTATTAATCCTTCCATTTTTATTCACATGATTTGAAAGAACCAAACATAATACACAATACACAAATGCCACAAGAAGACCCACTAACAGTTGAGACATAATAGAAATTACATGGAATTTGGATTTCTGGTGAATATTAATTTTCTCTTGGGATCTGAATAAAAGTTAACCACAAAGATGCAGGAATGCAATGGGGACAGGGAGAATAAAGAATTTTGCCCAGCTGATTTAAAGGCAAGTCAGATAACTTCTTGGAGAGGCTTACTTTTACTTTTCTCTAAAATGTCTCCCTAAACTCTAAATCCATGATCTTAATTCAAAATCACCTGGCACTGAAGATGAATAGACAGATTGAACAACTCAAAATCATTATAGCTAAAAAAAAAATTAAATCATAGAATTTAGAGCAGAAATATATGTTAGAGACCTTTCAATTGAGCCTACTCCTTTTACAGAGAAGGAAACATCAAGGTTAAGTGTCTTGCCCAAGGTCATATGGATAATTAATGGTAGAGCCAGGACTAGAATCAACACTAATGTAACTCTATCATTTGGATGTATGCATACACGTGGAAATATACATATTAAATGAGTAAGAATTTCCTATGCACATTCAGTAATTTTGGGGGGCATTATTCTAAGAACTCGATCTTGACTATCACATACTACCTATGTGACATTGTCAAATTGCTTAACTTTTCTCAATTTTCCAGAGAAACTGGTAAATGGGGTAGGTGGGGGGAGGGGAAGGTTGATCTGGACAATCTCTAAGATGCTAATAGCTCTACATTCTATGATAAGACAACTTGTTATTTTTTGATAAAAGTTGTTTTTAATTTGTGTTAGTTCTTCAGATTTGCATGTTTTAATGGTAGAACAAAAACCTTTAGGTTTTTTTGTTTACATTATTCCCTTTTCATTGTCAAATTTTATTGATACTAAAATGAAGTTAATATACATCAGAACTACCTAATAGTATTCATTTTCTTTCATAGTTCTTTCACATAAAGGACAATGAATAAGGAGGAAGGTAGAGAGACCACGAAAGTCCCATAATTCTTGTATGATATAGCTCTCTGAAACAGAGAGCAAAATCATTCAACACAAAAAGAAAAGAATCAAACAGAAATAGAATGTAAGATCCTTGTGGGCAGCAATGGTTTTCATTTTTTCTTCATATTTTCAGCACCTACTACATTGCCTTATAAATTGTAGGTTATTAGAATTATTGTTATATTTAATCAAATCTCTTTAGGTAAAGGTATTTTTAAATAAATATGAGACAGAGTAAAGGAAAGAAATGTCGTAAATAGATACTATTTGTAATTGGTCATAGCATATGGAGAACTGAAAATCAGAATGATACTATTTTCCATGTATGTAGCATTTTATGATTAAGAATCTTAACCTACAATATCTACAGAAACCTCACAACTCTGAAAAACAGATAGAAACATTATTTTTCCATTTTATAGATGGAGAGACTAATATTCAAAGAGATGAAACATTTTATTCAAAGTCACAGAGAAGAGCAGAAGCTTCAACCTAGATCTTTGGATTCCAAGTCTGGCCCTCTTTTCCTGCACCTCATTGTTTCCTCAAATTTCTTAAAATAAGAAGAAACCACAAAGACAGTTTGTGGTAGAAAGAAGGCCATGAGACTGTTAAAAAAGAGAAATGGACTGTAATTTATCTCAGGGAACGCCCATATTTAGAGGGTGTTGGGAAGATGAAAAAAAAACTAACAATGTAGAAACAGAAAGAACAAGGAGACACATTAGAGATTAGCAAGGGGAAAGCATTGTGATGGAAGTCAAGGGAGAAGAAAGCATCAAGATAGACAGAGTGATCACCATTGTCTTATACAAAGGAAAAAGTCAAGGATAATTGGGAATTTAATGGATTTGGCAATATTGGTAATGTTTCAGTGAGCAATTTTAATATACTGTAGGAGAAAGATTGTAAGAATGTCTACAAGCTACACTATAGGACAGTGAGCTTTGTTTTAATTTCTGGCAAAATTCTAGAGTGTGTTATTAAAGTCATGTTTAGTAAACGTATAGAAAAGGAAGCAGTGGTTACAGAGTGAGCATGATTAGTTAATTTTTTTTAATAAGTTTACTAGACTGATAAATCAATCAGTCAACTAATCAACTACAATTTATTAAACACCTACAACATAAATAGAATTTCATTCGGTTTTAATAAAGCCTTTACAATGTTTTCCATGCTATTCTTGTGAAGAAGATGGAGAGATATATGCTTGATCATAAGACAGTTAGGTTGGATTCAAAATTGATTGTTTTGATCGAAAGTATCAAGCCACAAAGCTACTGCAAACTCCTGAATGCACTGAACCTGATTAAAATGTAATTGGAAGATATTTGGCAAAATAAATAAAAATATAATAGAACATAGATAATGTTAACTTGTAGTTTTCTAAGTTGATATGCAAGTTTTTCAGTTTGACACTACTAGTCTGGACTGAAGAATATTATTAATGACTCAATATCAACTTGGAAGGAGCGCTGTAGTTGAATAACCCAAGGATCTCTTCTTGACCATATGTTATTTAAAATTTTCATCAGTGACTAGCACAAAGGCATAGGTGACATGTTTATAAAGTTTCCAGATGACAAAAACATAGGAAAGGTAGGAAATGTGCTGGATGATGGAGTCTGTATCCTCAAAGATAATTAAAGTTACAATGATGATTGAATTGAGTTTCTTCGGTCATTGATATTCTTAAAGTACCTAAAAATATCAATGATCTCTGTCTTATTTTATATATTAGAAGAAATAGGAGGTTAGATGAAACCTATACTGCACTTAGGGCATATCTTATAAATTACTTTTTAAGAATAAAGGTATGACAGGACTTAGTTTAATTGCCATTTGAGATCTTGTAAAGGTGGAGCATCAAAATATGTTGATTAATTATGGATTCTACTTAGTTGTGTTTCACTTAACTGAATATATACATAAAAGCAGGAAAATATGGTTTGAAAAGTTTTTATCTGATATCTAGGTAGAGTAGAAACTACAAAATCTGAAGCAAGAGTGTCCAGTAAGCAGTATAAGCAGTTGTGTGGCTCATACAAATACTATGTCTATGACTTGCTTTCTATGGTATTCTTAGAGATCTTCTGGTAGCCCATCTCTTTGAAGAAGTGAAGAAGGTGAGAAACAAAGAGATAGTGACTTACCCAGAGAGTTAGAGGCAGCATCATGATTCAAGCTAAATTTAGAACCCAACCCTTCTTTCTAATATAGTATCTTTCCCATTAAACTATAATAAACCCCCATAGCATTCCAGATACAATTGTAGTTGATTAATGTGTAATATCTACAATGAATGAAAATATTTCAAAACATCATTTTGTTTTATTTTAAAACATAATTTTTCTATATGTAGAAAAGTAACACCGAAAAGAATTATTTTTCAAGTGTGAGCTTATTTCAAGAATTATAGTGTCTTTTCATCTTTTTCCCACTCTTCCTTTTCCATCAAATTAGACATTATGTCCACTTAAAGGATGACAGAACATATTGGGTGTCAAGGACATAGCTTATAAACTGATAGATCATTTCTGAAGGGTAATTTTTACTGCTCATCACCAATTATTTTACAGAGTTCTCACAAGGGTCAGAGCTGAGAATATGGAACTGTAATGTAAAGCCTGAAGCACACTCAGCACCAGAGAGATGGTGGTAGACCAAAGCACTATGTTGTGTAACTATACTAGGTCATCTGGCTGTTGTTATGTTTTCCTTTCTGGTAATCTTTAATTCTTGCCTTTGTTTATTTGTTTGACTTACTTCTGATAATTTTATAGGACACAAAACACAATCAAAGGTACTGTGTGGACAATTTCTCTATGTTGAATTTCCAAGCAGGAACTAAAGTTTTTAAATTCCTTAAGGATTTCCAGTACATACTTGTGGGTTGCAAAAGGAGTATCCCTGTGTGTAACATTAGACAAAAGAAGGCTACTCATTACGCTGTTTATAATGTCTATTTAATTTTAGATTATTTGGATATATTACCTTATATTCTGAATTCACTTCTTTAAATTAAAGTTTTATCTCTCCTTCATCTTTATAGATTACTGAGAGCATTCCACTTTTTCCCCCTCCTAGGTCATGTGGGATGCCAGAATATTGCCAAAAATCCAACACTTTCAGTGCCAGTTTGTTTCATACATAAGGTCTGGAGAAAATGAGGACAGGAGTGAGAAACTTGAGTCAGTTTCCAAGTCCTTAACCTCTCTGCAAAGACTGCCAAAAAAGTTGTCAATAAGGAATGATAGGTTGGGGACAAGTAGCAGGACCTGATGTACATATATCTCTTCATACTTACAAAGAGGTTAAATGGCCTGATAATTAGATAGTAGCATATATTAATAAAATACATGGTAGAAACCTAGGACTATAAACCCTAGATTCAAGCAAAGACACCACACACACACACACACACACACACACACATACACACACACAAAATATAGACCTCCCACCCTGGAAAACCTTGGAGGATTGGGGAAAAAAGAAAGAAAGAGATGGCAAGTAATGGACAGAGAAAGGGAGAAGGGAAGGAGAGTGAAGTGAAAGGAAAAAATAGAGGAAGGGGGAAGGCAGGAGAAGATAGGAAAAGGAAAAGAGCAGAGAGAGAAGAAAGAAAGAGTAAAAGTTCCTAATAATTCTTATTTTTAGTTTTTCTAGTTTTAGATTGAAAAACTCAAATGATTGAAAGGGGAAAATCATTTCTAGGGAACATTAATTCAACTTTTTGCAACCACCAACCATATTCATTCCAATTTTAGCTGATCTGTGGGAGGCAGACCTGAAGCAGGAAGGTCTTAAAAGGTCTAAACCTTTGCATATACCATTTTCCTGGCCTGGGATAACCTTCCTGCTTTCCTCCAATACAAATATATTCTGTACTCCTTTGAAATACTTAATATTCACCACTTACTTTAAGTCTTTCCATTCATTTCCAGTACTCCAGCAATGCTTTATATTTTGTTCAATTCAGTTCATTATTTATGAAAGCATGATAGCACAGAGAATACGGCAATGAATTTGGAGTCTGAAAAACATAGGTTCAAATCCTGCCTCAGACACTTCAAGTTCTGTGTGACCCTTGGCAAACTATTTAATCTCACTATGCCTCAGTTTCCTAATCTATAAAATGAAGGGGGTTGACTCATACTTTCAACTCCCTTCCAACTCTAAATCTATGATCTTGAATCTCATTGGATACCTTACTATGTGTAAGGTTCACAGGTACTGAGACGTAAAAATTAGTAAGATTCATTCTTACCCTGAATGAGCTATTATCTAACTATGTAATATGATAATAAGAACTGATGTATAGTTTTGTAAGTTTGCCAAGCACTTTGCATATATTTTCTTATTTGAGCCTCATAAAGGTCCTGAGAGGTAGATATTGAGAGGCAGATACATCTGCCTTTCCTGTGAGGAAATTCTTCTACCTGTGCAGGTTGGCACTTTCACTGTAACTTGTAGTCTTACAGAATCATCTAGAACATTGAAACGTTAAGTGATTTGCCCAGGGTCACACAGCCAGTATGTGTCAGAGGACAGATTTGAACTCAGGTCTTCCTGGATCTGAGGCTGATGTTCCCTAACCACTAAGCTATATGGTACATGTATGTATACAAATATGTATTTTTGTGTGTTTATGTATGGGTATATGTGAATATATATGCATATATGTGTGTTATGTGCATATGTGTGTATGTGGTTTTATATATATATATATATACACACACATATGTATTCATGTATACACACATCTTTATATCTATCCGTAATTTCATTGGTCTAACATGGAAACTATCTCCACTAATGTAGATCACCAAATGGTCTGTAAAGTATACTCTGAGAGATTTGGTTGGCCTCTCAGAGGATAAATCACTTCCCTATAGTCACATTGAAGGTTGGATCTCGAATTCAGGACCTCCTGACTTTAAAATTGGCATTTAATATTTTATACCACACTGTCTCTTTTCATAATGTATATTCTATTTTCAATTTGAATGTAACAAATGTTTGATAGAGATAGAAACAAATATTTTTGGAAGTGAGAGGTAATATGATATATTAGAAAAAGCACTGAACTTGAAGTCAGAAGGCTCTTCTCATCTTGGCTCCTTAGAAAAGCTGCATGCCTATGGATAAATCAAAACCTCTAAGACTCAGTTCCCTCACTCATCTCACAAAGTGATTATGAGAAAAACACTTGGAAAAAAGTTATACACTTGTGAAAAGTTGTTATTTATATTGTTGTTGTTCAAAAGAATGGGACATTACTTCCAGATGGCAGGTCTTTATGGAGGAAGTCACATTGAATTGGGCCTCGACTAACAAGAACAGGATTTCAATAGGCAGAGGTAAAGGTAAGAATATTCCAAGTAGAAAGACTGCTATGAAGATAGACATTAGGTAGGTCAGCATGTTTGGAGTCTATAGGGAGCCATTCGGTATGTATGGAGTATAGAATATTTCAAGGGAGGGAGTAGAAGTTAAGATTGCAAAAGTTTGTAGGAACTTACTAGCTAGATGTCCTTAAGCAGGTCACTCAATGTCTCTGAGTTTCAGTTTGGTCATGTGTAAAATAATTCTTGAATGATCTGCCTCCTAAGGCAATTGATTTGAAAACCACAAAGTGATAAATATAAGTGATTAAAAGTGTTATATTGTTGAGAGCATGGTATATGTCATTAAACTTTGTACCTCAGTCTCTTGTATGTTGCCTTGCTCATGACAAGTGATCGATAAATGATTATTAATTTGTTTGGGGGGGGGAGGTTGGTTGGTGTCACACCGTGGAGGGCATAGAAAGCCAAGAAGATTTTTTCCATATATATGTATTTGTGTGTTCCCCGTGATGTCTGTCTAAGTGACTCGTAAATGGTATGTGCTCAAATATTTGTAGAATTTCTTTGGGGATAAAAGATCCTAAAGGACCTGAGGTTGCCATGTATCATGGCCTGTATATAAAAGTAGTGCTGTTTACAAATAGGTATGCCCAATTGTCTGGTCATCTTTTCCCAAATGTGAAAGATTATTTAGATCTATTCAAAACCAAGTGAAGTGCAGATATACTTTTAAAAGAGAGACCTCTACTACAGAAGCAATGATAATGTGAATTCTCCAATTGGTAATTTTTTCCCTCTAGGGAGCAATACTGGACCTGTGATTTCATTAGTGTAAGTGACTCCCAGTGAGAAAACTTCCTCTACCAATGGAGATCACACCTGTTTTGCAATGTAGATAGTTGCCTGGGGTTGTGGGTGAGGGGTGCTGAGAGAGAGGTCAAGTTATTTGTCCCTTTGCTCAGTCAATATGTTAGAGGCAGATCTTGAACTCTGGTTTTTCTGACTTGGAGGCCAGCTTACTATACACTACTCATAATGCCTCTCCCCTAGTTGGTAATATATAAGATGATTAACACATTGTAAGAACTTGAAGCTTTGAGAATGTTACTTTGATGACACTGAAAGATAGGAAAACTAGTTTCCACTTGGACAGGGATATATCCAGTCAGAACTAAGAATCTTAATGGGTATGAATATTTATAAATGATTCTACAGAGGGATGTGACAATACTCAAAAATAAGAATTAAAGATAAATATGTCAATTCCAATGAATTGTGATAATCTGTGCACCTGTGGTTTTGTAAACCATACCAAATGATTAAAAAAATTACCATATGTGTGTGTGTGTGTGTGTGTGTGTGTGTGTGTGTGTATGTATTACACATAAATGTTACGATTCCTTTCTCTTATTAGATAATAAACTCCTTGAGGTCAGGCAACTTATTTTTTTTTTTTACTTTCTAAAGGACTAAAATATACTTCATAAAAGAAGTTTTACTGATTGATAATGCTGTGATTGGAGGCATTCTAAATACTAACTTAAGGACTTTCTGATTTTAATGTAAAATAGTGGGTTCTATAAGAACATTTCTGTAACCAGGGATTTTCCTCAAAACTCAGGCACAAATATTTCTTCCCATTGATAAACCATTTCCCTGTATGTCAGTTCTAGTTGTTGTTTTTGTTGTTGAGCTTACTAATTGAATTGCATTTAAATAAACATTTATTAAATGCAGACCACATGCAGAGAGCACCGTTCAGGGCTTGGGGAGATAATAACTCACTTTTATATGGCACTTTAAAATTACAAAGTGCTTTCTTCACAGCAACATCTGAGATACGTGGGACAAGGATTATCGGCCCCTTCTTCTAGATGAGGAATCTGAGGTGTAGAGAGGTGAAGGGTCTTGATCTTAAAGCTAGGTCTCACAGCCAGTTAGTTGGCAAAGACAAATAAGACAAGACTATGGGGCTTACTAAAATTCTTTTGACATGTGGCAACTTGAGAGCCAAAAATTGCAAAATTGCAATGAAAAAACACAGTTATAATTTTGTAATTTCTTCAAATAACTATTGGCCACAAGAATCTATGACAGTGAAAGCTAACTTTCTATTCATCCTAAAACAATGACAATAATAAACAATCTTGTGTTGTCTCCAGCATGTTCCAACTACCCTACTCTGATAGTCTTTGTCATTATTTCTGTTTAACAGACTGAAGATTTGCATTGGAATGCTATCAGACTTATTTCTAGAACTTTCCAGTATGTAAAAAGCCAGATAAGACAAATCTTAATGGAATATTTGCTTTTATTTTTTTTTTTTAGATTTCCCATATAGCTTTTACAAGCCCATATCACATGGCTTTCACTCATTCTCCACTTTTTCCCATTGTACTTACTACTGACCCAATGTAGAAAGCATCTTTAAAATGACCTAATCTGAAGATGAAAATGTTGGAGGGGATGTGGGAAAATTAGGACACCAAGGCACTGTTGGCAGAGTTGTGAGCTGATCCATCCATTCTGGAGAACAATTTGGAACCATGCACAAAAGGCTATAAAACAGTGTATACTCTTTGACCCAGGAGTAGCACTACTAGGCCTATATACCAAACAGAATTTTTTTGTTTTGTTTGTTTGTTTGTTTTTTTGGCTAGGCAATGGGGTTAAGTGACTTGCCCAGAGTCACACAGCCAGTGAATCTTTTGTGTCTGAGGCTGGATTTGAACTCAGGTCCTCCTGAATCTAGGGCCAGTGCTCTATCTACTTCGCCACCTAGCTGCCCCAAAAGAGAAATTTAAAAAAATAGAAAAGGACCTATATGTACAAAAATACTTACGGTAGCTCTTTTTGTGGTAGCAAAGAATTGGAAATTGAGGGGATGCTCATCAATTGGGAAATGGTTGAACAGGTTGTGATGATTGTATATGATTGTGATAGAATACTATTGTGCTCTGAACAAGGATGCTTTTAGAAAAACCTGGAAAGACTATATTAACTGATGCAAAGTGAAGTGAGCAAAACCAGAAGAATATTGCAAATAGTAATAGCAATATTGTAAGATAATCAACTGTGAATGACTTAGCTATTCTCAGCATTACAAAGATCCAAGACAATTCTGAAGGACTTGTAATGAAAAATTCTATCCACCTCTAGAAAAAGAACTGACGGAGTTCTGAATGAACATTGAAGCACACTATTTTTTTTTTTACTGTTTTTTTTTTTTTGGTGTGTGTTTTCTTTCACAATATGACTAATATGGAAATTTTTAAAATTAAGTAAATGGAAGAAAAAATGTGCAGAATGGGAATCAGACAGCACTATTTTGTTACTATCTTTTGAATGTAATATTTACTTTTTAAAAAATAAACTATATGTAAAAATACAAAAAATACTATTTATCATATAGGATGGACCTCTGGCAAGCAGAGGAGAAGGGTTACATGGGATACTATGGTGATGTGAGAAACAGAAAATATCAATAAAAACTTACTTTAAAGAATAAATGGTCTAACCTAACAAACATTCACTGACCAAATACGATGTACAAGCTTCTGGACAATGCTATTTTATATATTGTGACTAAAGATCAAGTTACATTTAATATATATATATAATATATATATATATGTATATTGTTTTCAAAGTTCTGGTCATTATTACCTCTTGTGAAGAACCAGACAAAGTTCACTAAGTGAGCTCAGTTTTGCTTTCTCTTAGATTAATGTTAAGATTAATTGGCTTTACATTGACATTCACTAGATGTCAAAATCAGTCATAATATCTATACATTTGAAAATACTCATTGAGAAGTACATTTTAGTGGCAGAAGATAACATAACTTACCAAATATATTTAGAAGAGGGCATTAATATATGTTTTATTAAAATGTAGCTTCTTAACTCAGCATTATTTCATTAATGACAGTTTTTTCCCATAATTTAAGAGATTGAGAAGTCAGTAATTAAATTTTTCAAATTGACTATTCCTATAGCATAAGCAGCTTCTGTTACAGGCTTCACTAGGAAGCTATATGGCATTGACCCTGTGAGACATTCTTGCCTGTGGCACAGGAAGTCTGAGTTAGGTCACGATCAATTATCCCCTCATAGGGCCCACGGTGATGGGGATAATTGCTTAAGCAGTCATGATCCTCTACTGTCATCAGAGTGAAACAGGAGATCACAAAGGGTGACTGCATATTCCTTATCCGAAGAAAAAATTTTATTATGTTTCCTTTGCCAGGCTAATGCTGACATACTCTATCCTGGTCTTGCAGATAGACTTAAAAAAAGTCACCCAATTTATAAGCCAAAAAGGTTATTTTATTTATTCATTCATTTTTACTAGTCCATAGTATTTTCATCCAGTCTCTCACACTTCAAGTAGTAATATTATGTTCACTCATAATTTAGATTATTTATTTCACAAGTACATATTTTCTTTGGATAAGGAGCTGAAAGAGAAATTAGAGAATATTTAATCTAACCTACTTATTTTATAGAGGGAGGAACAGAGACTCAAAGGGAAAGGATTTGCCCAAGGTCACAGAGGTAGTCAACAGTAGAGCTGTGATTCAAACTCATATCTGCTGACAACGAAACCCCTTCTGTTATTATCTTTCAGAACATAAATACATATTAAAAATAATGTTTTATAAAGCAATAGAAACAAAAACATTTTGCCCTGAAGGCAGCCACATCAACTTTGACATTCATTTTGTAAACAAGGCTAAGAGAAGTCCATATATCATTCTCTGACATTCTTCATGAAATCTATATATTGCTGCTAACATTTAAATACAATGAGCAGATGGTAGACTGATCAGATGTCCCTAAATGGAATGCTAGGCTGATCAAATGTCCCTGATATAAAATAATCAATAAATTTGATATAAGTGACATGAACATTAAAAATATGAGAATTTGTGATTTTCATAGAACTGCCTGACAAAACATAAGAAATGAATCTAGTTACAGTATTCATTTTAAAGGAATAGCACAAAGGTTAAAGTGACCAAATTTAACTAGATCAGACAGATTTAAATATATTTAATAGTCAAAGAAGTTACCATTCCCCAAACTCAAAACTTACCTTCATCATTCTGTAAACATCATCTCACTCAAACACTAGTGAAGAATAGGCCCTGGGAGACCATTCCCAGAAGAAAATGGAGAATAGGCAGAAGGGAATCAGGGCTCTTCTGAGCTGGCTGAGAGGAAATGGTTGCCTTTTTCCCTTGTCAATAAACTCTGGGGAAGTCCTCCTGAAGTCAGGTTTAGCCTAGCCAAAGGGAATTAGTATATTTATGTTCTGACACCAGGCCCTAGTAACCTGCCATCACAACACCAGGAGATCAGTGCCACAGTTATCATAACCTCCTAAAAAGGTTTCATTAGTACTAATTACTCATAGTACCATGACTCTAGCTCCAGGTACTCTAAAAAACAAATTACAATAACCTACCATCTATCTTTTCAGGATGCTGATCTTAGAACAGTTAACACACATGATATGTATAAAAATATGCAGAGAGCTATAGACAGATAAGACATAGAAACATAAAACATGAATACATATATATGCATATATATGAATATGAATAAGCACATTTAACAAAAAATTAAAAGCTTAATTATAAGTATATAGAATAGGGTTGGTATACTTTAAGTTGGCTGTCAATAAAAATATTACAAATGACTAGTGCATTATCTACCAACTCTGCTTCATGCTCTCTCCAGAGTCAGTGTGGGTGATTAAGATAAAGGAAAAAATTAAGCAAATCTAGAGAAAAATACACATGTACACATACACACCCACACCTACATATAGAAAATACTCCAGTAAGAATCAGGGTAAAAATGAGAACAGAAAGAACATTGAAGAGAATTAGAAAACTTTTTTGGATCTAGCTAAAAGTCCATAATTTGACATTTTCCTTTTTCCATTTCCATGTTAAATAAGTTTTTAATAGCAGATCCCTTAATAATACTAGCACTCTTGTGTCTACATATATGTAAAAGAGGAAGGCAATTTCAATCAAGTTTGACTTTAATCTTTTGAAAAATTCTAGAATGTCTTATTAAGTGGATCATTTATATGCAATCAGAAATAAAAGCAGTGATCCCTTGGAGCCAGCATGGGTGGGAGAAGAAGAAATCAAGGCAAACTAACCTACCTCACTTCATTTTTTGACAGAAGTGCTAGACTGGTGGATTAGGGAAATGCCAGAGGTATACTGAATCTGTATTTTTACCATGTATTTGTCAAAGTCTGTCATTATATCCCTCTGAACAAGATGGAAGACATGTAGATTGCATGACAGCACTGTTAGATGGGTTCATAGCTATTTAAACACCCATGCCCTGTGAGGATACATAAATGGATCATTGTGAACCTGGAGACCAGTTTCTAGTGATGTGCCACAGGTTTCTATTATTTGGTTTGGTTCTTGTCAAAATTTCTATTGAAGATTCAAGTGAAAATTTAAAAGATATACTTGTCAGATTTACAGACGACAACAAACTATACAAAATAGCTAAAATACTGAATGACAAAAGCAAAACTCAAATATTTCCATAATCTGTAATGAAGAAATGAGCCTAACAGAAAGAAAAGTATTAGGGATAAAAGTAAAACATTACATTTAACTTTCAAGAGCCAACTACTCATGGAATGGATAGAGAAAATATACCTTATCAGTAGTCAGTCAGTCAATAAGCATTTACTAGGCACTTACTATGTGCCAGACACTATGCTAAAGTCTGGGGATTAAAAAAAAAAAAACACAACACTGTGTGACCCTGGGCAAGTCACTTAACCCCATTGCCTAGCCAAAAAAAAGAAAAAAGAAAAAAAAGTCTTTGTTCTCAAAGATCTCATATGTTAATGGAGGAGAAAATACGCCAACAAATATGTTTTTGTTGTTCAGTCTTTTGAGTTGTGTCTGACTTTTCATGACCCCATTTGGAGTTTTCTTGGCAAAGATACTGGAGTGGTTTGCCATTTCCACCTCCAAATCATGTACATCCAAGATATATACAGGGAGAACTGGAGGTAATCTCAAAGGGAAGATACTGAGGATGGAAAGAAAGAACAGGAAAAGTGTCTTATAGAAAGCAGGATGTAAGGATTTCAGCTGAATCTTGAAGAAAGTCAGGGACACTAGGAGACAGAGATAAGGAGGAGAACACTCCAGTTCTAAGTGGAAGCCAGTGAAAATGAAAAGAGTCAGAAGATAGAGGGACTGTGTGACCTTGGCAAGTCACTTAACATCTCAGAGTTTTAGGCAATTCCCTAAGACTATAGGTTGCAGAAAAGGTGTGGACCTCCATCTGCAGAGGGATCTTTCCAAAGTGGGAGTTCCCTATACCAGTGAAATCACAGGTCCCATAGCTATCCCTAACATTGTGCACAATTAAACTAAAAGGAGAAATGTCCTTAACAAATATTGAAGATCACATGCTTAGCTGGTAGGATTAATTCCCCAATTAAGTTATCCATATTCTTCCTACTTTATTTGGAAGTTACCAGACATATGTAGAGAATTAACAAATGAACAGAATGCCCTAGCAGCTGTTGCACAGAGTGCTCGCATGAGGCATCTGCAAACAAGTTGGGCATGAAACATACCTTAAGGATACATTCAAAGAAAATTTATCAAATCACTTGATATTCATAAAACCTGTGGTAGAACATTCCGAGCTTGTATTGGTCTGATCAGCCATAGTCATACACACTGAAACTTGATTCCAGCATAGTGATATCATTTTGGTCCTTTTTGAGAACAAAGGACAACCACCAACCAACCAACCAACCAACCAATTCACCAAAAAAAGCACTTCCAGGTAGAAAGAGTTGAGGTTAAGTGACTTATCCAAGCTCACAGTCAACAAGTAGCAAAATCATACTCCAACACAGGTCTTCTGTCTAACTCTGATGTTCTCTCCATTATACCACCTTGTCTCTCTACATACACAGCATGGCATGCTGAAAAAAAAAATGGGATAAGTGAAAGAGGCCAAATTTTAAAGAGAAAACAGGGGCTGCAGCCCTAAACTCAAGAACAAACATGTATGCTTACAGCCTGATAAAAACTATTCACTCATTGACCTGGCCATATATAGGATTATAGGATTTTGGAATTAGAAGGGGTTTTAGCCATCCCTTCCTCATTTTAGAGATGAGGAATCTGAGATGCAGTGAGCAAAAAATAATTGCTTTTTCATACTGGTAATGATTGCTAGAACTGTGATTTGATCCAAATCCAAGTTCAGAGATCTATGTCCTATAACACAATTAATCATCATCATCAGTAAGGTTGAACATGAAGAGCAATGATAAATACATTATACAAAAAGATATTGAATGGCCCTGAGGTTGAAAGCAAAATAAATTGTTTCTTTTTATAAAATTAACTTATTGCTATAATTTATTTTTATATCACAACTATTTCCCATCTTATTCCTCTATTCAGCCATCTCAGTTATTCCTTATAATAAAGCTTGAATAAAGGAAGGAAATAAAAGTTCTTCAAATCTAAACAGCATATAAAAACAGATGTTATATGTAATTAATAAAAAAACTAATTAAGCGTGTTCTATGAGCTAGGCACTGTGCTAAGGACTGAGGATACAAAGAAAGGCAAAAATAGTTTATGTTCTCAAGAAGTAAACATTCTAAAGCAGGGTGGGAGTGTATGTGGAGAGATAACATGTAAATAACTACGTATATAAAAGATATTGACAAAGAAAACAGAGACAATATTGGAGGGGAAAACACTGGAAGTTAAAAGGACTGGAAATGCCTCATATGTTAAGTGGGATTTGAATTGAGTCCTGAAGGAAGCCAGAGTAGCTAGGAGACAAACCTCCCTCAGGAGTGAGATCTTTCCAGATAAGGGAGACAGATGTTGCAAAAGCACTCAGATGAGAGATTGAGTGTTGTGGATAAGAAACTTCAAGTTGTCCAATCTACTGGATCAAGAGTATGTGGAGGGAGGGCCATGTAGGTGGCATAGTGTGTAGAGCACTGGCCTTGGAGTCAGAGGACCTGAGTTCAAAGTCAACCTCAGACACTTAACACTTATTAGCTGTGTGACCCTGGGCAAGTCACTTAACCCCATTGCCTAGCCCCCCCCCCCAAAAAAAGAGTATGTGGAGGGGAATAAAGTATATGAACTCTGGGAAGGTAGAAAAGGACCCGTTTTTAAAAAGGTTTAAATGCTAGAGATAGGAAGGAGGAAAATGAAGTTTATTAAGCAGAGAACAGCTATGATTAAACCTACTTCTTTAGAAAAATCGTTTTGGCAACTGAGAGAAGAATAGACTGGAGTGGGGAGAGATCTGAGGAAAGAAGACTTCTTTAGAGGTGTGATAGTCTAGGTGAGAGGTGATGAAGCCTGTATTAAACTTCTGGCTATGCGAGCAAAAAGAGGGAATTTATAGGAAAGGTATTGTGAAGGAAGAAATAATGACAGGGAAGAGTTCAGGATGACACTGAGGTTGTGAATTGAGATGACTGAAGAGGCTATGGTTCCCTTAATAGTAACAGAGATGTTGAGAAGAGGGGAAGGCTTAAGGAAGGGAAGATTATGAGTTTTGTTTTGTTCATATTGAGTTTGAGATGCTTGCAAGATGCCTAGTTCAAGATATCTAAAAGGCAGCTGGTGACTTGTGATCATAGTTTTGAAGAGAGACTAAAGCAAAACCTTGAAATTTGAGAGTCATCTGCAAAGAGATGATAATTGAACCAATAGGAATTGATGTGATCAACTAATAGTGAAAGAAAAGAGAAGAGGGCCCAGCAAGGAGCCTTGGGTAATACCCATAATTAATGAGTGTGACCTGGATGAAGATCCAATAATGGAGTTGAAAAATCAGAAAATAGAAGTCAAATAAATAGAAAGAGAACTAGGGGAGAGCAGTGTCATAAAGATAAAGAGAGGAAAGAGTTTCTAGGAGGAGAAAGTGATTAGTGGCATCAAAAGTCACAGAAAGATTATGAAATAAAAACTGAGAAAAGTCCATCATATTTGGCAATTAAAAGATCATTGATAACTTTGGAAAAGGTAGTTTCAGTTGATTGATGAGAATGGAAAGTATATTACAGAATGTTTAGAATCAAGTCAGAGAAGAACTTAAGTAACCTTGTGTAGATTACTTTCTCAAGGAGTTTAGGGGAGGTGAAAAAAGAGATAGAGCGTAGCTAGTGAAATTAAATAAGGCTTTTTTTTCTTAAGGAGGGGGAAACTTGGTCATATTTGTAGGCAAAACAGAAGGATCCAATGGATGAGGAAAGATTAAAGGAAAAAGTGGGCATAATAGTGGAGACCACCTAGTGAAAAAACAACACATGATGGGATTAAGGTTACACACACACATACATATGTATATATGTGTGTATGTATATAAATGTGTATATATGTATGTGTGTATATGTATGTATGTATGTATTATTACAAGGCATAAACCTTTGTTCAAAGGCATCTTCCTGATTCAGCGCCTCCCCATGGAGAGTATAGTTATACCATATTTTCCTTGACAAGAGGAGAGAGACGCTTGCTGATTGGTTTCCAAGGACTGTCAAGATGATTGACTGGATGGTACTCAGGAGGACGGAATCTTGTCATACTATTCACCTTTTGTACTAACCTACTAAGGAGAGTGTAGTTCACTCTCTACCCTCTCTTCCTTTTGTTTTCTTCAAATGATCCTCTTCAAAAGACAGACCAATATAGTACAGTAAAGTAGGTGTGTGCATTTTCTGGTGGAGAGAAGCCTATGTATCACCACAGACTTCTCCTCCCCCAACCCTAAAACAGTAATTATCCTGGGGCAAGGACTCATGGAAATGTGTGTGTGTGTGTGTGTTTGTGTGTGTGTATGTGTGTGTCCATGAGGCATTCGAGGAGGGTTCCTGAGAATAAATTTTCATAACCCAAGAAATAGCAACAACTGACAAGATAGATTTCCTGCAAAAGCACAAGACAGAAGTAAACCTGTGTTCCTTGATGCAACCTGAATTAGTAATTCATAAATGATGTTCACAAGCCCCAAGCTGTTGTGTAGAAGGGGGTGTAGATTTTTTTTTTCTAAGTGGCATTATCATGTAATCTAGCCTTCAAGCAGGTGATGCTATACTTCCTGGATAGCATTAGTCTCATATGTTGCCTCACAGGTGACATCCACCCCCTCCTTTCCCCCCCACCAGTTTCAGAGTACAGGCAGTAAGGAAACTTCTAAAGAAGGGCTCTGTACACCTTTTCCATGTCATGGCTGTCTGTTGAAGCCCCTGGACTCCTTTTCAGATTTTTAAAAAAATATTTCTAATTGAAGGAAATGCTATATTTCAGTTAGAAGTTAATGAAGATAAAGATTTGTTCTTCCTGATTTAAGTTTCTCCTGAAAAATACCTACAGATGCCTTCCACAGGTTATGAACCCTGTGCAAGAGAGAGAAGAAAATTCCTTGATACAATGAGCTTCTTTTTTGCTTTTTAGTGAGGCAATTGGAGTCAAGTGACTTGCCCAGGGCCACACAGCTAGTAAGTGTTAAGTGTTTGAGGTCAAATTTGAACTCAGGTCCTGCTGACTCTCAGCTGGAGTTCTATCCACTTCATCACCTAGCTGCCCCTTACAATGAGCTTCTTAGAAAAAAAGGAGATTGCCCACATTGCAGGTGAAGGAGAAGTAAAAGGGTCTTAAAACTTCAGGGAGCAAGAGATTTAGATCTTCTCACCTCTCAATGTTTTAAGAGTCAAACTGTCCAGGTCTAATGGGAAGGGCATTGCTTATATAGCAGTTCCAAAACTTTATTTTCTATGGGGAGCCTAAACCTTGGCATGGTGCTATTAATCTTGGGAGGACTCTACAGTGTCCTCCAAAATAAAAGAGGAACTCAACAAAAGTCAAAAGCCCCAATATCAGTTGCGCTGACAAGTTCAGTTCCTTCCTTAGGTGGGCATATGGGATGAATGTATTATATGTTTCTGTATTCCTGTGAATTCTTTGCATTCTCTGTGGGATATAAAGGGTATTCTAATATACAGTGCTGCCTTGATTGCCTGTATGGGATCTGGAATTCTCTTACCCACATTTGGGGAAACCTAGACATAATCTGAATATAAGTTACATTTAAATACTTTCCTGGGGGTAACTCCATGTGGAAGCAACATGAGAAAGTAGCCTTCTTGGGTCAGTATGCCAGAACTGTAGGAATCAATTTTAGCCCAGAATCTTGGTGGTGGTTGGGGGAAAGCTAGGGTCTGGTTTAAATTTGCAGACAAATACTGAACAGACATTTGCAGGGGAAATGGGAGGGAGAGTATGTTAGAACAGAATTGTTTGCACGTATGTACGTGTGTGTACGTGTGTGTATTTGTGTTCCGGGGTAGGAAGACACACACGGTTAAGTCTCTCCAGTGAAAAAAACATAATATTCTTCTATGCCTTTCAAATATCCATTCTTTCCTTTGTATACAATGTTTGTGGAGGTCTGTGTCAAAGCAGAGGCAGGATCAAGAAGCAGTGGCAAAAGATTCATTGCAGAGACAGTTTCCCCAAAGGCAATGGGAAGAGGAAAAAAGTCCAGCTTAACAGATATGGGAGGCATAGGTCCCTATATCATCAGTGAGATTAGATGTCATGGATATTGTATTGCTTCTGCTCAGGATAGCTGCATTAGTCCTCACTACCTTCCAAACAGCTGAAGAGGAGAATAAGGGCAAGGATGACACACCAAGGAGGGGAAGAAAAATGCTTCTATATTTTAGGAACAGCATGCCAGATGCTAAGAGGAAAAGGAACGATTTTAGAATCCTTTCCTTGGAGTCAAGATAGAACAGGATTAAGGCTTTATTTCCTTCAAATGGCCACTGTACTTGGGGGCATGCTGTACCCACCAAATAGCTAAGTACCTAGAGAGCAAGGGAAAGTGAATGTGGGTCTTTTCCACATGATAGCAAAGTGTTTGGCAGGTAGTAGAGCACAGAGTACAAAAAAGGGGCACAGTGACATTGGTTCTGAATTACTTGGATGTAGGTGAAAGAGTCTGCTTTCAAGATTAGTGAGGCAGAGGTCAGAAGCACAAACTAACCACATGCCCAGGACTCAGTTTGAAGATGTCAACACATGGGCTCCCTCAGAGTAAGAAAATGTGAAAAAGGCACACACTGTGAGGCAAAATGTGGCAACTGGAGGAAAGTCAAGCCTACTGATATATTCACTCCAAGATTCTTCAACCTATTTGTGCATTGTGAATACACTAAGGGCTCAGCTATATTCAGAAGGATGGAAGGAGAAAGGAATAGAAAGAAGGATATGTGGTTGGAAATAAGGAAAGATGTGAGAAGAGGAAAGGAAGAGAAGAGAAAGAGGAAGGGCAGGGAAGGGAAGGAGGGAAGAAGAAATCCATATCAGAAAAATTCTAGTTATTTTCTCATTACTTCTGTAGACATTAAAAAGAGATTATTTGTAGAATTTTTTTAAAAGACAGCAGTGGAAAGGAAGAGGATAAATTCTAGTGCTAATACTAATAATATTAATAATGCTACCACACAAAAACAGGCAATTAGCTGAGTTTTCCTGAGTAAAATATTCAATTAGTACAATACCTCAGGCTATGAGGTGATTACTCACCAGAGAATGAGGTCAGATAGATACATTTGTCTGGTAAAAGACAGTGATGCCAAATTGACAGGATTGTTTTCAGGTCACTTGACAATACTTAGAAAGCAATTTGTCATCAATGTGGTACCCTGTAATAATGACATATCCTCCAAGTTACATCAGGGGTAAATGCAGTGAGACTACAGTTTACAGATTATTCTTGGTGAGTTGAGGGTGCTCTGAATAGGGAGAATGACACACAACACATTACAGAATATTTCATAAAAGAGAGATGAACCAAAGAGGGGATCCAACTGAACATAAAGTGATCAAGAGACAAGGAAATTTGGATTTTATCCTGGGCTCAGCAAGCCAGATTAAAAAAAAAAGAATTTGTGGCTTATACAATAAAATCAAGAAATATGTCTTAGCAAAACCTTTAAGTATTTGAATAAAATGGTGGAAAGGCACGATTTTTACTCAATATATAGAGTGGTTCAGGATTGAGGGAGCCTCCCAACAAAGGAAATTTTTAAAAATACATATTAGAATAACATTTGTACATTTTGATGTATTAACAAAAGATTTTCTTATTTTACGCAGTCATGGCTACTTTGCTACTATGTACAAATCACATAAAATATAAGTGGATATGCCACCATGTTGTATGTATGAAAGGATCTCATGTTATATCCAAAAAATCAATTATCGTCTATTATGCTTATATGCTAAATATGTTGATATACATGGCAAAGGGAAAAAAAAGAACAAAATATTGTTTTTGCCTTCAAGTAGCTTACCATCAATATGGAGAGACAAAATTAGTGTACATAAAACAATTAGAGATGTTCTATGTGAAATATAATATGCGAATAGCTTGATTTAGTAGCGGCAAGCTGATATGTAGTGGATAGAGTTAAGGACTCTTGAATCAGGGAGAGAGGAATGCAAATACCAACACAGACGCTTGTGGGCAAGCCACTTACCCTCTTTTTGCCTTATTTTCCTCAATTGTAAAATAAGGAAAATAATAGCAGGTACCTTGCCAAATTGCTGTGAAGATTAATTGAGATAATAAAGTGCTTAGCACAGTGTCTTGTACATAGTAGGCACTATACAAATGCTGGTTATTTATCATTTTTATTTTCTGTAAAATAGGGATGATAATAGTACTCACCTCACAGGATTACTGAGGTACCTAAATAACATAATATGTGTAAAGCTATTTGCAAACCTTATGGTAGCAGTTGTTACCTTGAGGTCTGTGAATTTTTAAAATATATTTTGATGACTGTATTTTAATACAATTGCCTTTCACTTTTTGTTTTATATTCTTGAAAGCATTATTCTGAGAAGGTGTCTGTGAGCTTCACTGGACTGCCAAAAGGGTCTATGATACACAATAAGAGGTTAAGACCAACTGTCTTAGGAAGATATACAAATCTAAGTTATCATCATTATTATTACTGCAATAATAGGAGTTGAGAGAAGATTGAGATAGAGAGTAAGTTGACGTATTGGGGAGATGTTTTTTTTTTTTTAAGAGGTATGCTATGAATTGGGAAAGAGAGAATGATTATGATTTAGGTAAAAAAAGGAAATGAAGGAGACCACTCCTGGGGGGGGACCCCAAATAAAGCAAAGAGGCCTGACTGATTGTAAGGTATCATATTGAAGAGCAGTAGGAAATAATGCTGAATAGATAGAATAGAACTCACTTATGGAATACTCTGCAAGCCAATGCAGAAGAGGTCAGGATGAAATAGGCAATAAGGAAACAGTCTCAGTTCTTGAGCAAGGGAATAACAAGATGATAGAAATATCTTATTAGCTGAGTAAGATACAGACTAGATCGGAATTTGAAGAGAGGCTGGTGCCAGGAAGATGAGCGAGGAGGCCCTTGCAGTCCACACTTACATATCAATCTCTTGAGAATTTCAATTATGTCAGGAATGCTGGCCTAATGATGTGGGGGCACCACTCAATTATCTGCTTGTGGATTATCTATAACCACATTTTAACCACTTGCTGGTACTTTACAATTTTAAAGTATTAGAAAAATTCCAGTTATTATTTCTATTATTCTTATTATTCCCACAGTCACTCAATACATTTTGAGGCTTCCTGCCTCCACTCTCAACTAGTGTGCACCTAATGAATGCAAACGAACTTTAACTTAGATCCTACAATTCAGATCTGTAGGGACCATAGAAGGGACTGATTTATCTAGTTTTCAGTTTAGGGAATCCAGACTCCTAGGTTAAATGACTTATCCATTCTATCAACCAAGTCTTTATTGAGTACCTACCACATGTCAGGCAGTATGCTAGGCACTAGGCATACAAGGACAAAAATGAAGCAGTCTGTATCCTCAAGGAACTTATATTCTCTCAGGGAAACAAAATCAATTAATCTATCTACCCACATATGTATGTATGTGTGTATGTATGTATGTACATATGTGTGTATGTATACATGTTTGTATATATGTATATATGTTTGTGTGTATGTCTGTGTGTGTAACATTTCTAGGGTGAGATGGAAGCCCTTGTAATAGTGGGGATGAAGAACAGTCTCATGTTGAGTACTTGAAATGTGCTTTGAATGAAGTTTCAGATTTTAAGATGTAGAGATAAAACGGAAGAACACTTTAGGTATGGGGGAGCCAGCAAAAAATCTCAGAGACCCAAGATGTAGTGTCGTGCCTGAGGTACAGTAAGTAGGCCCAAGAGCTAAGTATTAGAGTAAAAATTTGAACTCAATTCCTGGGACTCTAAATTCAGAGCTCTTTCCACTGTTCTGATTCTAAGATTACCCTAAGCAAAACAAACTGAGGTACATTCTCTCTTTCCTAAAAAAGAAAATAATTTTTTTTTTTGTTTTTTGACTGGGGAATGGGGTTAAGTAACTTGCCCAGGGTCACACAACTAGTAAGTGTTATGTGTCTGAGGCTGAATTTGAACTCAGGTCCTCCTGAAATCCAGGGTTGGTGCTCTGTCTACTGCACCACTTAGCTACCTCCCTAAAATAGTTTAAAAAAAAAATAAAAGCCCTTTCTCCTTTTTTTAATGGTGGCACCAGAATTGAATAAGGGAAAAGTGGGTTGAATTATATTGAGGCAATGCATAGTGCTTTCAGCAAGCCCAAGCTGCTTCCTGGTGCTAAAGCCCTGGCATATGATATAGCTATGAATCATAGGATAACACAACTGTGAAGAGTTAAAATTATAGGTGATGTGAAGTGCAATGACCAGATTCATGGTGGGTTTGTAAGTCAGTGGTGTCAAGTTACCAAAGAAGCCTCATGGGCATAAAGTAGCCCCCAAAACATACCATTAGACACATATGTAAGAAAAACTAGTATGGCACAGCGGCAAGAACACTGGATTTGGAGTCAAAGGACCTGATTGTATGATTTGCTGCTACTATTAATAATAATGATGATAAATAGCAGTTATAAGGTGCTCTAGGGTTTGGAAAGTGCTTTCTATATTTTTGCTCATTAGATCATCATAACTCAGTGAAGTAGTTGCTATGATTTCCATTTTACAGATAGAGAAACTGAGGCAAGCAGAAGTTAAAATGATAGGGTCTCACTAATGGTGTTTAGGAGTGGATTTGAACAGAGTTCTTCCTAACTTCAAGTTCCTTAATTCTATCCACTGTGCCACCTTGCATACCTATTCTTCATGCTGCTCTAACTCCTTGCGGAAGGAAACAGTGATACAAGTGGGTGAAATTGGGTGACCTACCATTTGAACACCCACAGAACGATTATATTGAAAAGCCAGAGTCTACGGGCTACTGATATGTTTTGGTGTACTGAACTTTCATTGGATAAAGTATCTGTTTGTGGGTCTTCTCTTGTGTGTCCTCATGGGGATTGTGTTGCGTTTGTTTATAATGACTTCTTCAGTGCAAAGAAATGATCCCTAAGCCAACTCCCAAATTTACAGACAAAGAGATTGGTGTGTTACAGTTGAGGATAAAAGACCAATTGATAGAGATCTAACTTCTTATATAAGTTTTGGCAAGTCACTTAACTTCTCTGGCCCTCAGTTTCTTCATCTGTATAAAGGGACGATAGGACTAGAGAATCTCTAAACTCACTTTTGGGCAGCTAGGTGGTGCAGTGGATAGAGTGCTAGGCTGAGAGTCAGGAAGACTTCTCTTCCTGAGTTCAAATCAGGCTTCAGACACTTACTAGCTGTGTGACCCTGAGCAAGTCATTTAACCCCGTTTGCCTCAGTTTCCTCATTTGTAAAATGAGCTGGAGAAGGAAATGGCAAACCACTCCAGTATCTTTGCAAAGAAAATCCCAAATGAGATCACAAAGAGTCAGACACGACTGAAATGACACAACAACAAATTCATTTTCAACCCTAAATCTATAAACCCATGATCCTAAAAGAAGGTGGATAGGTCATACAAAGAAAGCAAGTAATAATATTTAGGCAGCTAGAGTGCCAGAGTGGTACTCAAGAAATGTTAAAGAATCCAGCTCAAAGATAGGCAATTTATTAAAGGACATGGCCAATAGATGAAAGCCTGGGATATATTACAATCTATGCTGAGTGAAGGATGACCATCACCTACAAGATCACAGATTCATTTAATTATCAAGGTAGAAACATTATTTGGAAATAAAGAAAATATATAAAATCTAATAGTAATTTTAATTTAAAACTCTTACCACTTTTAGAGGACCATGGAATAAGAAACATAAAACATGCTTTCTAGATACAGAGAATCTTAGTGAATCTAGTCATAATGAACACTGTTGTAGAGTTGTAAGATAGTTCTAGATATGGAGTCATGAAGATCTAGATTCAAATCCTACTTCTGACATTGTGTGACCTGGAGTAAGTCAATTTTTCTGAGCCTTAAGTTCCTCATCTGCAAAATGGGTACATCTCTTGGACCTAGCTCACTCTTCCTGGTATGTAGCTCACAATGTAATGAAGTTCAAAATGGGATGATGAAGATGATGATGATGAACAATGATAAAAGTCAGCAACTGATACTGGCATAGCACTTTAAGGCTTACAGAGCACTTTGCATACATTATTTCATCTGAGCCTCATAACAACCCTGTGAAGAGATGTGTGCAAAGTATTTCCAAACTTTAAAGCACTAGATAAATTTCAGTTTATTATTAGTAATTATGCCCATGACCAATCTGACTCACTTAAAAGAAAACACTGTTGTTCAAAGAAGCCTTCACCATCAGTGATGTGAAAAGCAGGTAACTTCATATCATGCTCCCCAAACAAAGGCTACCCCTGGGAGGCAAATAGGAGTTGGGGACTTTTCATAAGGAAATCAAAGAGTATGGATTCTCTAAAGGCAAGGGAAATGTATTTATTGGAAGCGTATCCTCTTGCTTGCTGATCTTTGCCTCTCCCATTTAGAGAAAAATTTCTTCATTCCTGGGCAATTTCCTAAGTCCTAGCATCTGATATTTCTACTCTGACAGCTTTGACTGTTGTCTGGGGTTATGTAGAAAGATCTGGGATGATATCTGCTATTTTTTTCCCTCTCTCTTGATACTACAGTCTGAATGCAGGAATTTTCTTGCCTTTCCAAAAGTGTTGTGGTGGGTGTATCATGAGTTCTGGAGGAGGAGGGAGAGGCATGGGGAAGAAAGAATTGGCTCATGGGAATCAGTCAATGTTAAAGCAAGGGGATCAGCAGGGAACAAAAGTCAGACAAGACAGCTCAGTCAAGCTGTTCCTGCTGCTGGCATAGCAAGCACTGCAGAGCCACCAATTTGAAAAGCTTCAATATTACTTGGTTGTGAAGGGAAACCTTGTGGCATGCTCTCCATCTAAAGGAACCACTTACATGTAATTTGGTTGCATAAGGGACATTCTTTACCTTTTTTATGAGCAATATTGTTAGATGGCTGGAGCATAGCCATGCCTAATACAGTGTTCACAAAGCTTGTAAACAAGCCTTTAAGAACATCCCAGTGTATTCCACCTAGACCTGGATAAATAGGAGACAAATGCAATTGCATGTAGTTCAGGGATGTTACCTGTATGCCTATAAGGTGACCTGTCTATTTGCAGATTTGCCCTTCTCAGCTGAGAGCAAGATTAAGGACCAAGCAAACTCAGCTCAAAAACCTTTTAAGAAGGACTGACAATAATGCAAATATCAATGTATTTCTGACTTTATGAGAACACAGTAAACAAAGCCCCACCGAATGGGAACCAGTTTTATTTATTTATTTTTTTCCAAGTCTGCATGCCTTAGAAATACCTTCTGAATACATAATTTTATTTATTGTGTTGATCTCATGTCAGAAGTATTTTTTTTAAATTGGACTACGATTTTACTAGTAATAGGATCTCTCAGAGAGGAACTCCTCTCAATGCAGATCACTACCCACTCTAAAACTTAGAGCCTTAAAGAGTAGCTAGGGGCACTAAATTAATTAGACTTGGCCACAGTTCCATAGCTGCTATATAATAGAAGCAAAAATTAAAACCAGGCCTTCCTGGGTATTGACCATAGGTCTTCCTGATTCTGAGCAAGGGAAGACTGGAGAGAGAGAGACAAAGAGAAACAGAGAAAGAGAGACAGAGACAGCAACAAAGAGAGACAGAGACAGAGAGAGACAAACAGACAGAAAGAGACAGAGGCAAAGACACAGAAAGGCCAAGATAGATAGACAGGCAGAGAGAGAGAGACAGACACAGACACAGACACAGAGAGAGAGAATCCAAGAGATCGACTCTCTTTAGTACCCCCAAGTATTTGTAGAATTGAATTAAATCTATGAAATGGGGGTTCCAGTATTAATTTTGTAGCATACACCTCTGGTAAAACTATACCTTCAAAATGGTATCTCCAGGCAACGTGAAGGTTGTCAGCTTTGGAATAAAATTCCAGCTCTGTTACTTAAGCAGCGCTTCTTAAACTTTGGGTCACGACCCCATATAGGGTCCTGAAAAATTTGGCAAGAGTAAAAGGTTTCTGAATGCATAAAGACCAAAAATTAGTTAAAAATAAAATGCATAATGAGTCCAAGGTATTTCTGGCAGTCCTTTCCTGTGTTGCATTGCACAACTTCATTGCAGCCTTGGTTCTGAACACAAAGCATCCACACTTTGACCTATGCATGCCCTACGGCCATGCAATGCCAATGAATGCTGCCCAAACAAAAAAGGGGTCAGAGTGGAAAAAGTTTAAGAAGCCCTGACCTATGTGACACTGTGTAAGTCAGGTTATTTCTCTTGGCATCAGTTTCCTTTATAGTTGAGGAAACTATAGAGGGGCTGGTCTAGACCTCTAAATTTCCTTCCAATTAGAATCTTACAGCCCTGATTTCATAGTCTCTATAATGTAAATATTTTTCTCTTAGTTTGAACCTGTGATTTCATCAGTATGAGGAATTCCTAGTGTGGAAACTTCCTTTACCAAAGATCAGCAGCTCACTAGTAACACATTCTTAGAAGGTCGCTGCGATATTGAAAGATCACAAAGTGACTTGTGCATTGCCACATACATAGTTTGTGTTGGAAATGGTCAGACAAGAATTTTTTAAACAAACACTCACTATGTTCCAGGCATGATCCTCAGGGCAAGAGTCAAGGTTTGTATACCAGTTCGCCTCTCCTAAGCATGTTTTCTTAAATTGGAGTTTAAGTACTTTTTTTTGCCATTGTATTGACATCTAACAGCTTCTTTTCAACAAGCATTGGCTATCTAATATATCTCTAGCCCTTGTGTTAGCAGGTGAGGCAGGAAGAAAGAGGAATCCTTGAGGATCTCAAGTCTAGGAAGAAGAGACATACTCATACATGAGGTGCGGTGTGAAAAATATAATCATTAACAGTCTTTTGCTTGCTTAATGAAGTCCAGACTAAATGGAATAGATTATAGGATAAAAGGAAGCTCACTCTTGTGTAAGATTCTAGTCAGCCCAGTGTACTAGAAAAATTGGACCTTGAAGAAATAGATCTAGATTCCAGCTTTATATCTTCCACTAACTTCCTGTGGGACATTGTGTAAGCTACTCCTCCTCTCTGAACCTCTGGTTCCCTTTCTGGAAAATGAGATGGCTAGCCTAGATGGCTAGGGTCTCTTACAGCTATAACATTCTATGTGCCTAGTCAGGGAAGTCTTAATACTAATAACTAATAATAGTTAGCATTTATATATCATTTTAAAGTTTATAAAACACTTTACAAATATCATCTCATTTTATCCTTACAACAACCCTGGGGTGCAGGTGTCATTATTGTTCCCATTTTATAGACAAGGAAACTGAGTCAGAAGAGGATAAATGACTTGTCCAGGGTAACACAGCTAGTATGATCCAGATTTGAATTCAGGTCTTCCTGATTCCATTTCCAGTTCTCTATCAATTTCACTGCCTAGCTGCTTCATGGAGGTGTTATCCAGAGATTTAAAAAAGACATTTTCCAGTTCTAGTTTGGAAATATACCTTGCTTTGATAGGATGTAAGCTCTTTGAGGGCAGGGATGTTTCATTTCTGCTTTTCTATTTCTAGCACTTAGCACAGTGCCTGGAAAATTGCAGGTGTTTAATACAGGTTGATTAATTTTAAATTATATGGTATGTATGTAAATATATGTTAAATTCAGTGTTGTTGGTTTTATAGTTAAAGAATCAAAAATACTTTATCATTAAGTTATTTTTAAAAGTGTTTCTGTTTTTTAATATTTAGATATCAATATTTTAGGTCTCAGTTCTGTGAGGTACCATAATAGAAGCATAGAGCTCATGTA
>NW_020954619.1:37343731-37345251 GCF_900497805.2 Vombatus ursinus
AGCTAGTAAGTGTTATGTGTCTGAGGCTGGATTTGAACTCAGGTCTTCCTGAGTCCAGGGCCAGTGGTCTATCCACTGCATCACCTAGCTGCCCCGAGGCAGTCAGTCTTAATGAAGATAATTCCAGAATTCCAACAACCAGGATTCTTTAGTTATTGAATTATCTACCAGCAATGGCATCTACTACTGAAATCGGTGATCATTTCATGTGTGGCAACAGTGGTAGGGCCATGGCATAAACTTTTTCCTCTGTTTCTGATAAGCCTGTATTTATTTAAAAGGTGCCAACTTCCCTGGGAACCAAATGCATTGGGTTCTCCTCCAAAGATGTGTTGCTGTAACTCTTACTCAGGCAGAGCCCCCACTGGCTAGAAGAACTATAGCCTCCACCAGGCGACAGGCGTTGGCAACACTTCCCAGAATTTCGAGCAAGCCCTGCCCATAGGTATCTGTGACTCACCTACAGGTACCACCTCCCTAAGGGTAAGGGAGCATATTCATTTTACCTGCTGAATCTTTGTCTTTCCACTCTCTGCTTCCTAGTCAGAATGCCAACTAGTGTCCTATTGTTATGGCGGTGGTTTTTGTCACTGTGAAGTCAATGTGTCCCATAATCAGTTCAAGAACCTGAAATCTGATGTTGTCAGATGGTATGATTATGTGTGCATGTGTGTATGTATGTATTTAAATTTCCAAAGAGAGATTTTCTGTTAACTACTTCACTTGAAATCAATAACTATAGATCAATTACTATACCATTTATTTTTTTCTGTTTGTCTAAACACTTGTCAAGTGGACAACATCCTACTGGAATTCCCTTCTGCAAATGAAATCAACATTATTAATGAAATTAGAAATATATAACACTGAATTGTCAATGAGCATTTGCTCATTTTTTGCCCTCTATCTCTTTGTTTAATTTGCTGACTCATGTACCCCTTTACATATTATAGTAAGAGGTTCATGAGTCACTTAGAGGCCAGTTCCATTAAAGATCAGGTTTATTAAACATAAAATCTCATTTCCATACTAACATGATTATTCACTTGTCAGCTTCAAAAATGCAGAATCTGGCACAAGAAATTTCTTCACCAGCTTGCTGAACTATTTTATCCTTTTAATTAAATTTAAAGGGGAAAAATCAATGTCACTATGGCTTGTCAATGACTTTGGAGCAGCTCCCATGCTATTCAAACATGGACTGAAGTCAAATTATTGTCATAGCATGCAATAATGAAGAAGTTTGGGCTCATGTTAGATTAAAAAAATAGAAGTTAATTAATTCGGATAATTTGTAAGTTTGTGTGGCAGTAGCTAATCTATACTTCCGTAGAGGAGTTACTAAGTAGTTAAATATATGAAATCCAGAAATAAGATTTGGAGTTGGTAGGAACCCTATAGATTATCTATTTCAAGGCCCACATTTTACATCAGAAAACTTAAGCCTGATTTACCCAAGGACAAAAAACCATGACTGGAATTTGGGTGCTTTCACCCAAACTCTTTCATCTTGATGTATC
>NW_020954619.1:37345345-37353279 GCF_900497805.2 Vombatus ursinus
CTCTCTCTCTCTCTCTCTCTCTCTCTCTCTCTCTCTCTCCCTAGTGATAATAAGCATTTGCTAAGTTTCAACTATGTGCCAGCCACATCGAGCTTAGAGCTTAGAATCAGAAATTTAGATCTGTAAGGGAACTTGCAGGATATTGAATCTAATCTCCTTACTTTATAATTCAGGTAACTCAGGGTCAAAGACTTTAAATGACTTGATTGAGGTCACTCAGATAGCAAATGAACAAGTCATGGTTTGAACCCATCTCCACTGACATCAGATCCTGCACTCATTTCAATGCACCGCACTATTTCTGACTGCGTCTAAAGTTTGCATTACTGCTAAAAGAAACAAATATGCCATGACAATCTAATCCCAATGCTCTCAATTTCTTTGCTTCATCGGGAATTACTGAAGCAAGGCGATATTTTGTTTTAAATATTCAACCCTTACCCATATAATGTTAGCTTCAAGCATCACCGAATAATCATACATCTTCTATAACTTCTGAGCCCCTGAAAGCAGGATCATTATTGATACACAAGAATCTCCCTCTTTATATCTCTTTAGAATACTTTAGAATACTGCTGTTTATGACATCCCACAGTCACTGTGTCACTTACATATTTACATACTTCCACTTTGAGAAGTATACCATTAATTATGCACATTTCCCCAAATAAAATAAATATTTCAGAGAATTTTTTAATATGTAGACAATCCTAGTTCCACAAAAGTGATAGTGATATGATGGGAAGTAGGGGAGTGAGGAAAATAAATTTTAAAAAATGTATACTAAACAAACTCTTGGAAAAACTAAGTTTGAAGGAGATTTTTTTCTCTCTAATTATTACTATTTTTACAAATACTGATGAAATAGGAAACACTTGCAAATGGGATTTGAAGTATAAAGATCTAGGGTGAAATTTTTGTTCTTCCAGTTACTAGCTGTATGACCTTGGGCAAATAATAACTATCCTTCTCTTAATTTTGTCAGCCGTAAAATGAGAGAGTTGGACCAGACTCTCTTTCAGGTCCTTTCCAGCTCTAAATCTTGTGATCTCAACCCTAAATCCTTTTAGAATTGTGGATTTAGTGCTGGAAGGCCATCGGAGGTGCAACCCTGTGGTTTTATAAATGAATGAGTATGAGGCCCGGGGAGGTTTAGAGATTTCTGTAGTCACACAGGTAGTAAGCATCAAACAGAACCAAAGAATGTTAGCCATATTTGGAGCACATGAATCCTTAATCTCTTCCCAAAGGTTAACTTAAAAATACATTGATGAATCTTGCTCCATCCTTTAATCTTAATCTAAAATAGGACAACATTCAGAATGGAAAATGAAACTGTTTCTAACCAAGGGGTGTGTCTCATAAATTTGCAATACCTTAGAAAAGTTGTAGGGCCAACTAACCCTACAAAATTTAACCTTCTCTCTCTCTCCAGGCATCTTTTTTCCCCCTACCACTTTATCTCTGCCTGTCTCTATTCCAGGATCTCTTTTTCCTTCCACCTCTCTTTCCACTATTTGTCTACCTTTCAGTCTCTCCTTCATTATGCCTCTTTCTCTCTGTTCTGTAATTTTCGCTCCAGTTCAATTCAATGCAAAGTTCTGTGTTAGTATGTCTCAGAGATCCTTTTGTACTTTTTACAATTGTCTTTCCCATGGGTAGATAGATGCACTGAGGGATGGAGCAAGCTGCAATATTTACAAGTTTTCAGCACTGGGAAAGGTTAAAGAAATCAGAATTTACCTATCTTCCATACCAGCACCCGCAAGATTGAAGGGGATTCTGGGAGGATGGTGCAGTAGGTCAGAAATTTTCAGGTTCTCCAATTTCCTCCACAGATAGATAGAAAATCGCCACAAAACGAACATAGAGCAGCAAAAATAAAGGGGTAAAAGACACAACTTGAGAGGAGCTCAGAGAAGACTCCAGGGGCTGAAGTTTGGCCCCAGTGAAGTGTAGACACCTCCAGGCCATTCCATTGAATCAACAAACAACAGGCCCTGAGAGAAGCTGACTTGACTTCAAGAAATTTCACCTCAACTTTCGCCTCACTCACGGCATCAAGAAATTTTACCTCAGGAACTTTTACCTCAGGAACTTTCATCTGAAGAACAGCGACCATTGAGGGACGCCCCCTGCTGTTTCCCGAAGCCAGGCTTAGCGGTGCTGGCCAGCCATGTTGGGGGAGGGGCTGTGGGCTAGGAGGAGTGAGCACATGCCCTGTGAGTGCCGTAACTCAGGGAGCAGGAATATTTTTGGGACAGGGTGGCTAGAGCCCTGACTGTGGCTTAGGAGAAGAGACGAGTCCCTGAGGATGAGCCCTGGACAGAATTCAGAAAACAACGGCAAGGCCTAGGGCAGCATTACCCACAACTCAGGATCAAAACTTGATTAATAATAAGCTGCTAAAAATAAAATAAAAATAAAAAATTTTAAGCAAAGGAAAAAGAACATGACCATAAATAGCTATTTGTGTGTAAAAGAAGATCTGGGTTCATATTCAGAGGAAGATAATGAGCTAAAAAGAAAACCAAAAAAACAAAAACACTCCGACTCCAAAGAGAACAAATGGTCACAAGCCCAAAGAGAGTTCTTGGAATAACTGGAAAAGGAATTAAAAATCCAATAAGAGAGATCAAGGAAAAATTAGGGAAAAAAAAAGATTCCATCTAATTAACTGATGTGAAAGGATATAACCAACTATTTGTCTCCCAAACAGGTTATCCTCTACTTTAGAATGTGAAATGCTATTTGAATCACTAGCACAGTGCCTGGCACACAGCAGGCACTTAAAAATGTTGATTGATGATTATTTGACAGTATAGTAAAACATACATTCTCCACAGTCTCTGATGCCTCATCATGACATAGAGGTAACCTCTGGGGTCTTTGGAATTACATCAGTATTTGCACTCCAAATACTGGAAGATCTCCCCAAGTTTAAAAAGCTTTACTTATGGGCTTGGGCATGGGCTAACTATCAGAGAAGACAAGCCTAGTTAACTCTAAAGAGGCTCATCCCTTAGAAGTCTGGCCATGGACATGAATATTTTTAGCCCAGAAACTCATGAAAATTATCTAAGTGAGAGATGTTTCAGTATGCATCGGTGGACTGGATTATTGCAATAATCACCTAATTGTTCTCCCTCTCAATTCTCTGCCCTCTCTAATCCATCCTGGTACAGCTGCCAAAGTGATGTTGTAAAGTACAGGTCTGACCATGTCACTCCCCTACTTGAACACCTCCTGTAGCTTCCTGTTGCCTCTAGGATAAAATATAAGTTCCTCTCTGTGTCATTTAAAAGGGCTTCACGATCTCATTCTAGCCTATTTTTCCGGATTTATTACACATCACTATCCTTCACATACTTTATATTCCAGACACATTAGCCTTCTCGTGCTTCCTTACACACAAAACTCCATTAACCCTTTCTGTTCCTTTATACACTGTGCTTGCCCCATGTTTGGAATACACTCTCTTCACACCTCTGTCTTTTAGAATACCAGCTACTTTCAAAGCTCAGCCCAAATATTACTTTTTAAAATGAAGCCTCTACTGCCACCAAATTGCCTTGTATAAATTTTATATTGACCTATACGGGTGCGGTTATATGTGGGGCATATATGTGGGGCAGCTAGGTGGTACAGTAAATAGAGTGCTAGACCTGGAGTAAAGAAGACTCTTCTTCCTGAGTTCAAATCTGGCCTCAGAAACTTATTAGCTCTGTAAACCTGGGCAAGTCACTTAACCCTGTTTGCCCCAGTTTCCTCATCTGGAAAAGGAAATGACAAACTATTCCAGTATCTTTTCCAAGAAAATCCTAAATGGGGTCACAAAGAATCAGACTGAAAAAAAAAATGACTGAACAACAACAAATATGGGTGCAAATTATTTGTGTTCTTTCTGATAGAGCAAGATCTGTAGAGTAGCACCTGTCTCATTGTTGTCTTTATATACCTGAATTTAGCATGATGCCTGGCACGTAGGAGGCACTAATGAATACTTTTTGATTGGCTATCAATCAACAAGCATTTATTAAACACCTACCACTGAGAGAATATCCAAATGAATAAAATCACAATTCCTTTAGTTGCTGACATAGAATAGAAACTTTCAAAATCCATTGACACACCCATTGACGTATAGGTATCAAAACACAAAGGCAAATAAACCTAGCTATTATCACTTACACAAATGTAAAAAATGACATGATATTAGAAAAGGTAGTAGATGAGGTATGAAAGCCAGGGTCCTATTTCTTGATGGTTTGTATTAACTGTATCACTTTGGCTAAGTCACTTAACCCCTGTTGCCCTCAGTTTCTCTTCTTTAAAATGAAAAGGGTTGGACTGAATAAGGTTGTTTTTTTTTTTTTAACCTGAGGTATGTGAACTCTTTGTTTTAATATTTTGTTAAGTGTCTTCAAAATAATTGGTTTCCTTTGTGTTTTGTATGTGGTTTCCTTTATTTTATACATTTAACACTTTTTTTTTTTCCTGAGAAAAGGTTTATATGCTCTACCAGCCTACCAAAGGAATCCATGACAGGAAAAAAAAAGAGATTAAAAATTCTTGGACTAAATGTTCTGTAATTTTCCTTCCATTACTAAGATTTTATGACTATATGATTATAACTAGAATCAGAAAAAAATCAAATACATCATAGTAAATTGCTGACTTATTAAGGACCTATCAGGTATTATCTAAACATTGTAAATGTTGGAGAAAAACATGATAGGAAGAGGAAAGTTATGGCCTGGTTCTTTTAGCTAGGTGAGTTCATCACTCAACACAAGGTGAACACTGGAATCATGGGACTTCTTTTTTTCTTTTGAAGGGATGAGGAGGGGGCGAGCTACTTCTATTTCTGCCTGACTCAAAGACAAACTTGACTGAGATGTCAAATTACAAAGAGTATGGCTGTCACTAAATATGCTGATATATGCATATTCCTGTAGCTGATGTCTGCTCACAATGAACAATGAGTTCTTTGCCTGTCCCTAGAAAGACAGACGGCTTGCTCTGCTCAAATGGATAGTCTTGAAGAAAGCCATGAAACCAGACCAAATATCTGTAACACTCTAAAACATATTTAAAAACAAAATAGTCATCCCTCCTCCTTTATCCAAATGTCTTATAAATCCTATATTTGTTATATCATAAATGCAATTGGGACAGACTGAGAACAACTGGCCTCTCACAGAGGGCTCATGCTTGGGTTACTTTCTGTTTGTTACATGTAGAAGAATACAATATTTTGGAGTACAAGAACATTATCTGTAATAGGTGACAGTCATGAGCAGAGTTTAGAGCTGGAAGGAAATTCATTTTATAATTGTGGAAAATGAGGAGAGGGAGAAGTGAAAAGTTCAAGGTCACAAAGGTAGTAAACAATAAAGTCAGATTTCAAACCCAGATCTTCTGACTCCAGATACAGTGTTCTTTTTACTAGACAGTGATGCGTTATAGAAATTTGGGCTGCAGAGGTAGAAGTTGGGGTGAACTATCTGCACTAAGTCCCAAGTATGCTCTTTTTCTAATGATCATAAATAAATTATGATAGAATGTAAATTGCTTGAGAGCAGGAACTTTTGTTTTTCACTTTGCATACCCACAGTGTCTACATAGTGCTGGTATATAGTATGTATTTAATAAATGTTTGGTGAGTGAATAAACACTATGCTAATTGTGTGTGTGGTTGTATGTTTTAGTGAAAAAGCACATATTAGTTTTCTATTCTAAAACTCCATTGGACTTCCTCTTACTCATCAAAATGGTGTTATGTGTTGCTTTTGTAGTTCCATAGCATCTATTCATGGCATACAGTAAAATAAACACCTGTCAATTAGTAGGTTTTTGTCCATTCATTTTTTTAGTGGGCATAAATCATAGTGATTTTCCCAAGTGCTAGGCACTTCAGTATTATTAGCCATTTTCATCTCTTCTCTCAACAGTTCTGGGTTTGGGTTATGATAAAACATTTGGAGAAATGAGTGTCTAAATCCCATTACCCAAACTCCTTGGGACTGTAGGACCTTTAAAAGTAGGAGTAAAATTGAAACCAATTAGTGAGTTCTCATGTGGGCAAGCAACAGAGTTCTGTTGGTCATATATGAGAGCTAATATGTTATTACACATGGAATGATACAGGACTCAACTTCTGAGACTGGTGCATTGACTAAGAGAAGATTAATCAAATCAAATCAAATGGGTTGTTGGAAAACTACCCCGATTCAGAGCTGTGTAACACAAACCATTTCCATGGAAATAATATTGGTCTCTTTCCTTCTCTGATGAACAATGGCTGAAACAAGATATTCCCTTAAAAAATGAATCTTCTCAGGGTTTTGTTACTCATGGAGGAAGAACTGAAAATTTACACAGGAAAACACACTACTTCATGTGCAAAGGCCAAAAGATCTAGCAATTTTCCAAAGACCTATGTTCTGTCTTTGATATCTCTTGAATTTTTAAGACTCATGGTACAGAGTGGCTCCTTTGAATATGGACCAGAGTTCAAGTCCTGGTTCTGTCACCTACTACCTGTGTAACCTTGGGTAAGTTAATTAACCTCTCTGGGCTCCAGTTTCTTCATCTGTAAAATGAGGATAATAAGAGTATCTATTTCACAGGGTCATTATGAGGATAAAAAGAGATAATGTATGCAAAATGCTTTGCAAACCTTAAAGTGTATAAATGAATATGAGCTAGGATTATTACGAGTTATCAGCCTATATCAGTGAGGGAAAAATCACTTGGAATTCTCTATGACAATGAAATCACACACCACAACAACCATAGCTGCCAAATGAATGGTGTATACATTATGAGTTATAGGTGCATAAAGGAGAGAAATATATTAGTGTAGTCTGGGATGGTAAGAGAAAGTAAGATTTGAGATGGACTTTGAAGGAAATATAAATTTGGCATTTCTCATATTAATTTAACTCTGGAACACCTTTGGACCTAAATAGATAAAACATACAAATACTGGTTTGGAGGGTCAGAGAAATTTTAGAGCAAAACAATGGAATTAAGTCTTCATTCATAGTAAAAAAAAATGATGCGAATATTTTATATGTGTATGATTTTTATATTTAATAATTTAAGAGAAATACAAGTAGTATCCAGATTTTTCTCATGTAGGCTTTATTCAGATCTCACAGAACATCATTTGGAATATACTAGTTTGGGTAATTTAGCTACTACCAATCTACATAGCCACCTCTGGTTTCATTTCAACACTTTTAGGTTTAACCACCTCCACCAACCTCATCATTATCACTGAATTATAAGCATTAAGCATCATTTATAATGTTTTTTTAACCCATTTCCTGCTATGAAAGTTCTGAGCAGGTAAGTTTACTGTTTTACTTGCATCAGTGATCTGAGCAATAAAAGAGTATTTATGCAACAGCCTTCCCACATCAGGCCTACTTTGGGGATAGTATGAAATTGATTGTAGACATTTCACAGCTAAATTTCAAACCACATTGCAAGCTAGAATGGTCGTCACAACCCTATGCAGAGGCCAGAATGTAAACAAGAAGGGACATCACAAATCGAAATTAGTAGCTACTGGCATATAATGCCAGGAAGCATTTCATCTAGAGACCAAAACTGCCCTTTTCAGGGCCAAACAAATATTATTTGAGACCAATGACTGATAGCTAAAATTCATTCCTGTACCCAATATGTGCTTTTTAATATCTGAAATGACGTAAAGAATCTAAGTATAACATATTTTCTTTCAATAAGTTTTGTCCAATCTAGTAGTACTACCTTAATTACAAAATCAATTTTGATTTTTAAACTGTTCATTAGGAAATCCAAGTTTCTACATTACATTAAGAACAGGAAGTTCATTTATAGAGCAGTGTCCTTAGCCCCAGTGCTGAAGCAAAGCTCAACACGGGCTGGACTGCTACCAGCTG